>NC_135964.1:6692834-7017834 GCF_053455715.1 Rhinoraja longicauda
ATGAACCACAGAAACTGCCAACACCAATGAGAGTCTCCATATATGATATTATCGTAGCGGAATTGGAAATCTACTGCTCCCATCCCCTCTCAGTTTCTATATTAACAGTGTGAACAATTTTCTGCAGGGGGATACAAATGCGATAGAAATTGTGTATCTAAAGGTCCAGGAAGTGAGTAACAGGATTTTACATCATGTCTGGGGAGGAACTGCAGATGCTGGTTTAAACAGTAGACACATAAAGCTGGAGTAACTCAGCGGGACAGGCAGCATCTCCAGAGAAGGAATGGGTGACGTTTTGGCTCGAGACCCTTCTTGACACCCTTCTTGAGACCATCTTCTTCCGTCTGAAGATGGGTCTCGACCCGAACGTCACCCATTCCTTCTCTCCAGAGATGCTGCCTGTCCCGCTGAGTTACTCCAGCTTTTTGTGTCCATCTTCAGGATTTTAAGTCAGAGAGACAGATCAATTTGCCTAACTCAATGATAAATCAGTGTATCTGACCCACTTCAAGTTCACACTCAAATTTCTCCAACAAACTAAAGGTCAACAAACAAAGGTAGAAACTTGAGGGAAAGGAAAAATTGGATTTAGAGTACCCCCACTTTTTAAGTAATGTTTGCCTGAAAATTTAATGTTGTTCATTTTGGGTTGAAAAATAGGTGCTAGGGACAGTGCTGTGATCACAAAAAAATGGTTAATTGGGACATCTTTTGGCTTTTATGGAGCTGAGGAAGAATTGTGGGGGGGGGGGGGGGAGGGGGGGAGAAATCAGATAACACAGGGAGAGGGAGGTTGAGATGAGAGGGGAAACAGTGCATGGGGCTACACTGGAATAAGCCCTGACAATGGTGTGGGCTCACCCACCCCATCCCTCTCCACCCGCCCCCCCCCCTCCTCTCCCCCCATTGAGATTCATTTTATATTTTTAACAGACAATTTATATTCTGGTGGGGGGGGGGGGGGGGGCGGGGAGGGGGGAGGGGGGGGGGATGGGGGAGGGAGGGGGGAGGGAGGGGAGGGAGGGGGGGAGGGGAGGGAGGGGAGGGGGGGGAGGGGGAGGGGAGGTAGGGGAGGGGGGAGGGGAGGGAGGGGGGGGGAGGGGGGGAGGGGAGGGAGGGGGGGGAGGGGAGGGAGGGGAGGGAGTGAGGGAGGGGGGAGAGGGGAGGGAGGGGGGGAGGGGAGGGAGGGGAGGGAGGGGGGGAGGGGAGGGAGGGGAGGGAGTGAGGGAGGGGGAGAGGAGAGGGTGCTGCACCAATGCAGGAAAGGTTTGGGTCCAACTCCCAACTTGGTTTACAATAGACAATAGACAATAGACAATAGACAATAGGTGCAGGAGTAGGCCATTCAGCCCTTCGAGCCAGCACCGCCATTCAATGCGATCATGGCTGATCACTCTCAATCAGTACCCCGTTCCTGCCTTCTCCCCATACCCCCTCACTCCGCTATCCTTAAGAGCTCTATCCAGCTCTCTCTTGAAAGCATCCAACGAACTGGCCTCCACTGCCTTCTGAGGCAGAGAATTCCACACCTTCACCACTCTCTGACTGAAAAAGTTCTTCCTCATCTCCGTTCTAAATGGCCTACCCCTTATTCTTAAACTGTGGCCCCTTGTTCTGGACTCCCCCGACATTGGGAACATGTTTCCTGCCTCTAATATGTCCAATCCCCTAATTATCTTATATGTTTCAATAAGATCCCCCCTCATCCTTCTAAATTCCAGTGTATACAAACCCAATCGCTGCTTAGTGGCATATACGAGTACAAGTGTGCAAAAAGAGAAATGAGACAGAACATAGTTTATGGAGTTACAGCTTTATTGCAGATGCCAAACATGTGGACCATTTTAGTTCACTTATTGTTCACTATTTTTGCAATAATGTATGCATTACATTATCGCGCATTATTTACGAATGGTGCATGTCACCACCTGCCAAGTCTATTCCTGTTGTTAAGCATTTGACTTCCTTGTCGGATTTTGGGCACACTTTGAAAGCAGCATCAAAATATAAGAAATTACACCTCACCCTGGTGAATCATTGAAGAAGTACTCCGTCCCATTTCCTGATGAGTGGAGACTTAGAGAGAAAAAATTACAACTTTGTCAGGTGCAAAAATCTTGAAAGATGGTATTTGTGCATTAAAGAGTGGTGAAAATGGTTTCTCAGCACTCAATCCCTTGTCAAACCTGAAGTAAAGATTGGATTCTACAAAGTATAAACTAATTTGCAACTTAACAGCATTTCTGGGCTTGTGGCACAGGTCAGATTATCCAATTATCTGATTATCCAAAAGCAATACAGTGAATAATGGAATAATATTACCTGCCTTTACTAATTGTTCTGGCTTACACTGTTCATTAACATTGATTAACATTGACATAGTCACATTCGGTGAGGCCGTGCTGACAACCAGCCAGCAGTTCCATGGCGTGATGTCAGGAGGCTGCAGTGTACACAAGTGAAAGGTCAGGTTGATTTTACTATGAATTGTTTTAGCTGTGTAAACACTACTTAATGTCTGCTGTGGGACCGATGATTTAGGCCGACTTGGCCAGAGTCTGCTCGACTCAGCCGGTGCCTTGTGTTAGTCTCCCACAATATCCCTGCAGCCAGCTGTTCTAATCTTTTGTGGCTGCTTGGCTACTGATGTCATAGAGTCATCGAGTCATACAACACGGAAACAGGCCCTTCCGCCCAACTTGACCACACTGACCAACATGCCCCGTCTACACCAGTCCCACCTGCCTGCGTATGGCCCACATTCTTCCAAACCTGTCCTTTTTAAAAAAATATATTATTATTTTTTTTAATTTAAAAAAAAGAAAATTCTATTTTTATTTTGATTTTCCAGTTCCATACATTCCGCAATGATACACATTCTCATTCACCTTAAACCCTCCTTAGTTACTACAAGGATGGGTAATGACTTACTGGACATTTGATCATATCCAAAACTTAACAACACACAAAAACAAAAACAAAAACAACTAAAACCAACATTTGGGGTATACCTCTATAATATTTCATCACTACTTCTGGAGCGGTATGAAATCAAGAAAAATGAGATAGGACACGGAAGTAGGATACAAAGATCCGCTTTAAACGAATGATGGCCGTACGGGCATGATGTACAACATCCATTTTTCCCACCTTTTCAAAATATTCCCTGTTGCAATCTTAAAGCAAAAGTTATCCTTTCCATTATAAAAATATCATATACAATGTTAATCCAGTCATCCACATTAGGTTTTCCAGGTTTCAACCACTTCCTAGTAATAGCTTTCCTGCTGGCAGCACTTAAGATCTGGAAAAGATAGTTATCTTTAATAGAAGCATTTTGTACTGGTAAAGCACCAAAATATAAAAACTCAAATTTAAATGGAATATCCATATAAAAAACTTTTTGTAAAACTTTATGAATCTCCTGCCAAAATGGGATCACTGATACACAAGACCAAAATATGTGAAAATGGTTTGCCTCAAGGCACCCACATTGTCGCCAGCATGAAGAAGAATTTGTGTAATGCCTTTTATGAACTGGTGTAATAAAAAACCTAATAACCTGTCCTATGCATGTACCTGTCTTTTAAATGTTGTGATAATACCCGCCTCAACTACCTCCTCTGGCACCCGGTTCCAGGTACCCACCATCTTTTGTGTAAACAAAAAGGTTGCCACTCAGGATCCTATTAAATCTTTCACTCTTCACCTTCCATCTGGTTCTTGCTTGCCCAACTCTGGGTAAAATACTCTGCATTTACCCTGTCTATTCCCCTCGTGAACCGAAACACCTCGATGAGGCCACCCCTCATCCTCCTGCTCGCAAAGGAATGAAGTCCTGGACCGATCGACCTTTCCCTCTAGTTCAGTCCTTTGAGTCCTGGCAACATCCTCGTTGATCTTCTCTACACCCTTTTTGAGCTTAACAGCATCTTTCCTATAACAGGGTGGCCAAACCTGAACACAATACTCCACTTCAACTCCCCCTCCCATTCCCAGTCTGACCTTTCTGTCATGGGCCTCCTCCAGTGCCATAGTGAGGCCCACTGGAAATTGGAGGAACAGCACCTCATATTTCGCCTGGGCAGTTTGCAGCCCCTTGGTATAAACATTGACTTCTCCAACTTTAGATAGTTCCTCTGTCCCTCTCTTCCCCTCCTCCTTCCCAGATCTCCCTCTATCTTCCTGTCTCCACCTATATCCTTCCTTTGTCCCGCCCCCCTGACATCAGTCTGAAGAAGGGTCTCGACCCGAAACGTCACCCATTCCTTCTCTCCCGAGATGCTGCCCGACCTGCTGAGTTACTCTAGCACTTTGTGAATAAGTACCTTCGATTTGTACTAGCATCTGCAGTTATTTTCTTATATATCTTTCACAATACTCCAAATGTGGCCTCACCACAAATGTGCCCAGAACCCTTGGTATTTCACTGACGCTGAGAGGTGGAATGGTGTGCGATAGGTGCCTAGTCCTCAGTGCTACACCTGAGTCCCACCACTGCATCACCCTGACGAGATTCCACACCTGTGCATAAGTGCCAAAGTACAAGTTACGTGCAGGTCAGAAGGCAGATAACCGACCTCTGACTTTAGCCGCTTGCCTCCCACAGCCCTGTTGCGATTTTACAATGCACTGAACTCAGCAGGTCAAGATACTTTGACCCTGACCCGTGACTTCATGCCCATCATAGCTGCTGCACTAGCACTCATTCATTCAATTGAATGGGGTTGCTGTCCATTAAATGGGCAAGGGACGACAAATGGTTTGTTATTCATCTTTTCAAAACTAATTTGTTATCTTAAATTGACATCTGTGAGCTGAGTAGGATTTTACATTTCATTGTTAAGTCACGATTAATAATTTTAATTATGTAACATAGAAACATAGAAACATAGAAAATAGGTGTGTATTTCAACTGCTCCTAAGGGCAATCTATTCGGAAGTCAGGCCCTATTTTGAGCACCATGCACATCACAGTGCTCCTACATGGTACCATACTCTGACATCTTCTTCGGTGACTACTGCTGGAAGTCAACAGAGGCAGTTAGTGGTTGTGGTGCGGTATTGTGAGTTCAAAACAATATCTCATTTACTTAGTGCTGATATTGGCCCCATAGCAGAAGCGTCCACGTTGCGGGGCTGGAAACTGGAAGTGTCCTGAGCTAATTCTGCCACCACCATCATCCATTGCAACAAGTGATGGCTCCCACTGATTGTCACCGGAAGCTTGCGCTCTCTTCAGGACGGACGGTGACAGCAATGTCAACATTTGAAACATGGATGGTGGACACGAGAGAAGATGAAGAGGAAGTGCTGATACATTGTGGTATCATACTGGAAGGATGAGAGGAGATCTTATCGAAACGTATGAGATTATTAAGGGGTTGGACACGTTAGAGGCAGGAAACATGTTCCCAATGTTGGGGGAGTCCAGAACAAGGGGCCACAGTTTAAGAATAAGGGGCAGGCCATTTAGAACTGAGATGAGGAAAAACTCTTTCAGTCAGAGAGTTGTGAATCTGTGGAATTCTCTGCCTCAGAAGGCAGTGGGGGCCAATTCTCTGAATGCATTCAAGAGAGAGCTGGATAGAGCACTTAAGGATAGTGGAGTCAGGGGGTATGAGGAGAAGGCAGGAACGGGGTACTGATTGAGAATGATCAGCCATGATCACATTGAATGGCGGTGCCAGCTCGAAGGGCCGAATGGCCTCCTCCTGCACCTATTGTCTATTGTCTATCATTCCACAAAGTTTATCTATTGTAAGGTTCTGCACTGAGTTCATAAGAACATAAGCGATAGGAGCAGAATTAGGCCATTCGGTACATCAAGTCTACTCCGCCATTCAATCATGGCTGATCTATCTCTCCCTCCTGACCCCATTCTCCTGCCTTCTCCCCATAACGCCTGACACCCGTACCAATCACCTGTACTAAGTACATACATCATGGAACAGAAACGCAATGGTGTCGCATTACGCTTTCAAGCATTAGGGGCTTGAATTGTAGCATGGCCTTGACCATTTTGTGCAACAATTGGGTAGCTGCTGGGAGTAGAAACCCTCTCATCCAAGCGTGGTGCAAAGCAGAGAATTCCAGCATAAACCAGAAACTGGCTCGGTAGGTGGGAAACTGAGAGAAGGGGAAGGTAGAATTCTGGTACAGGTCTCCATAAACACAGAGGAAGTACTCAATGGCTTAACTGGGTTAAAGGTGGATAAATCCCCAGGGCCAGATGAGATTTATTCCAGACTGCTATGGGGAAGTAAGAGAAAAAAGTGGTGGAGCTTCTTCTGAGTTCTTTTACATCTTCGCCATCTAGATGTAGGCCAATTGCACATCTGTGAGCCCAACATCAGCGGGAGGGATATGATTGGAAAAAGTGCTGAAGGACAGAATTAATGATCATTGGAATGGCGAGGACTGATCAGAGATAGCAGCAAGGCTTTGCCAAGGGCAGATCTTGACCGGCCAACCTGATTGAATTCTTGAGGAGGGAACAAAAGTGCACTGAGAATGGCAGTGCAGTAGATGGAATGCACATGGACTTCAGTGAGGCCTTTGACAAGGTCCCATTTTGGAGAGTGATCCAAAGGTTTAGAGTCCGTGGGACTCCAGGACAAGTTGGCAAATTGGACAGTGCCAGAGGTGGCACAGCGGTAGAGTTGCTGCCTTACAGCGAAAGCAGCGCCAGAGACTCGGGTTCGATCCTGACTGCGGGTGCTGTCTGCACTGAGTTTGTACGTACTCCCCGTGACCTGCGTGGGTTTTCCCCGAGATCTTCGGGTTCCTCCTACACACCAAAGACGTACAGGTTTGTAGGTTAATTGGCTTGATAGATGTGTAAAAAAAATGGTCCCTAGTGGGTGTAGGATGGTGTTAATATGCAGGGATCGCTGGTTGGCGCCGACCCGGTGGGCCGAAGGGCCTGTTTCCGCACTGTATCTCTAAACTAAACTAAACTAAATTGGATCCATAATTGACTTGGCAACAGGAAACAGAGGGTGGTGGCAGAGGGTTGTTTTTGTGATGATGTTGCCGGTGACTAGTGGTGTTGTTTGTAAGAAACATGAATGATTTTGATGTGAATACAGGTGACATGATCAGTAAAGTCACAGATGACACCACGATTGTTGACAGTATGGAGAGAGTAGTTTAGGATACATGGTGATTCCGATGCTCTGGGGAGGTGGGCTGAGAAACGGCAGATGGAGTTTAATTCCAATAAATAAGGGGCGATGCGTTTTGGAAGTACCTACGAGGCTAGGGCATACACCATGAATGATAGGATCCAAGGATGTATCAAGAAATGAACCTAAAGATCTTGAAGATGGCAGCGCAGGTAAATAACATGGTTACAAAAGCATAAGGGACATTGGGCTTCATTAGTCGGGGCTTTGAATAAAAATGCAGGGAGCTTATGCTTCAACTTCATAAAACTCAGAGCTCAGATCGAACACACTACTGGGGGGGGGGGGGGTGGGTGAGGCAGACACTGATCGTGGCCTTTAAGAGGCTTTTGGATGGGCATATGGATATGCATGGAGTGGAGGGCTATGGAATATAGGCAGAGAGACAAGAGTTGGTCTTGGCATCATGTGCCGCACGGACGTTGTGGGCCGAAGGGCCTGTAGTGGTGCTGTATTCTAGAGTACAGTGTGCAGGTTTGGTCACCAAACTACAGGACTGATGTGATTGCAATGGAGAGGGTGGAGAGGAGATTCACCAAGATGTTAGCTGGGATGGAGTGTTTCGGTTATAAGGAGAAACAGAAAAAGCTGGATTTGTTCTCCTTCGATTGGAGGAGGTTAGGCGGAGACATGATTGCGGTACATAAAATGTTGCTGTCAAGGAAAGGTTAGACCGAGAATTTTTTCCCCTGATCAGAAGTGAATTAAACTAGTGGGCATAGATTTAGGGTGAGGGGTAAGAATTTTAGAGGGGATCCAAGGGTGACCTTTCTCACTCAGAGTAGGGAGTACCTGAAATACACTGAGAATCCACTGGAAATAGAATTGTTAACAACAGGCACGTTGTTTGGACACCAAGCCAACAGCTTGTTTGGACACCAAGGCACGGAAACTATCAGCCAAGTGCTGTGAAAAGGGGATTAGTGTAGCTTGGCCCACTCGTTATCATGGACACGGTGGGCCAAATGGCCTGTTGCCATGTGCAGGAAGGAACTGCAGGTGCTGGTTTACACAGAAGATAGACACAAAATGCTGGAGTAACTCAGCGGGTCAGGCGGCATCTCTGGAGAGAAGGAATGGATGACGTTTCGGGTCATGCCCCTTCTTCAGGCTGAGAATGAGGGGAGAGGGAGTCTGTTATCATGCTGCATGACTCCACAACTCTGAAGATATCGAAGGCTTCCCCTGAATAACAAAAGTGTTCCATCACTGCAGGAAACAAAAGTCCAACATTTCTCCTCGGTGTTTCTTCCATAAAACGTATCCTAACGTTTGCCTTTGCTTTTTTTGTGCATGGTCCTCGCAGTTACTTGGCAGAGAACGAACAGCCCACCAAGGCTGAAACCGCATATGTGCCGTGTTGACTGATGTCACCACTGCATGCTCAGGTACACAAGTGCATTAGATGCATTCAACCGCCCAGTAAAAGTTCAAACATCTATTATCTATCTATTGCATCCAATGGTCCATTGTGTGCTACAGTTCAATCCACCAGTGCCTGGCAACATGCGTATGTTATCCTGAAGGATTTCTAGGCAGAGGTCGATAAATTCTGTGCAAAACTTTTCAACAAGTAAACTTGCTGGAATAATATCTTAACGTATTAGCATTCAGTGCCTCAAAGTAATAAGATGTTGATCTGTGACCACACAATCCCACACCACAACCCCACGCTTCGTATTTGTGTTTTGAATGTGCCAAGAACATTATGTAATTTCCCCATATTAAAGCAGATTTTAAAATGCAATAGTTTCCAGAGTTTGGCGCAGTGACAGAACCCAGAGGATAGATCATCACATCAGGTAGGCTTTGGAATGATTGGCACAAAGTAAGCAACAAAGAAGACAGAGATGAAAGAGTAAATCTGCTTAACTATTCACTGTAAAGCACAGCACATGGATTTAGACATCAAATGTTCACATTTGTTGACATCTGCTGTTTAATGCAAAATAAAGAATTCAAACATGCCTGTGATAGAGATTCAACACGCTCCTTTGAATCAAAAGAATAAAAGTGCGTGGATTCTTTATTTCATACCGAGCACCAAATTAATGTTTCCATCGATATGGATTTGATGGACAATATGAAGAATGCAAAGATAATCAGCAATTGAGTGGAGAACATGGGTCAACTGCACATAAGAAACTTTTGGAATTGAGTGGAGGTTCAATGATGGCAGTGGAGGTTGGGGTACGAAGAGCAAGAAATGAATTCTCCCGCGTGTACCTATTGATTTAACATGCTTACACAGCTGCACATGAAGGGAATTGGAAATGAACAGGATCCCAGCAAGAAGAATCAAACAGAGATGCAGCCACGAGTATTTACCATACCGATTAGTAAATGTAAATCATCAATTAACATTAACGACGATTCACAGTGGCACGGTGGCGCAGCGGTAGAGTTGCTGCCTTACAGCGAATGCAGCGCCGGAGACTCAGGTTCGATCCTGACTACGGGCACCATCTGTACGGAGTTTGTACGTTCGCCGAGATTTTCTCCGAGATCTTCGGTTTCCTCCCACAATCCAAAGACGTACAGGTTTGTAGGTTAATTGGCTGGGCAAATGTAAAAAATTGTCCCTAGTGTGTGTAGGATAGTGTTAGTGTGCGGGGATCGCTGGGCGGTGCGGACCCGGTGGGCCGAAGGGCCTGTTTCCGCGCTGTATCTCTAAATCTAAAAATCTAAAATCTAAACTAGTGTGCGGGGATCGCTGGTCGGTGTAGACCAGGTGTGCTGAAGGGCCAGGTAAAATCCCTGGTAAAATTGAAGATAAGAACGTCAATTTATTTATGGTAAAAAAATGTCCAACTCTTGTGTTGGAAGGAACTGCAGGTGCTGGTTTAAACCAAAGATAGACTCAAAAACCTGGAGTAAACTCAGCAGGTCAGGCAGCATCGCTGGAGAAAAGGAATAGGTGACATTTTGGGTCGAGACCCTTCTTCAGACTTGTCTAACTCATGTCAGAGTTTACAAGTGCTGGCTAATGAAATATACTGGTTGATCCAGAGTTATATTATATAATAAATATATTACATTGTGAACAACAGATGACATAATAGAGGGTCTAAGAAAATAACTGCAGATGCGGGTACAAATCGAAGGTATTTATTTCACAAAATGCTGGAGTAACTCAGCAGGTCAGGTAGCATTCTCAGGAGAGAAGGAATGGGTGACGTTTCGGGTCGAGACCCTTCTTCAGTCTGAAGAAGGGTCTCGACCCAAAACGTCACCCATTCCTTCCCTCCTGAGATGCTGCCTGACCTGCTGAGTTACTCCAGCATTTTGTGAAACATAATAGAGGGTGTTGAGTAAATGGACAGGTGCACAGAAGCAGCACCCACTGTGCAGATTCTGAAGCAACACTTGGTAAACACGCCAAGGAAGGCCACAGTTTATTTGCTGGATCGCTCTGGTATGGAACTCAGTGAAGAGCATCGAGTGATTTCTGAAATGCCATGTACTTTGGCATTCCTGATTTAGATTTAGATTTAGATTTTTTTTTAGATTTAGAGATACAGCACGGAAACAGGCCCTTCGGCCCACCGAGTCCGCGCCGCCCAGCGATCCCCGCACACTAACACTATCCTACACACACTAGGGACAATCTTTTACATTTTACCCAGTCAATTACATTTTACCCAGTCAATTAACCTACATACCTGTACGTCTTTGGAGTGTGGGAGGAAACCGAAGATCTCGGAGAAAACCCACGCAGGTCACGGGGAGAACGTACAAACTCCGTACAGATGGTGCCCGTAGTCAGGATCGAACTTGAGTCTCCGGCGCTGCATTCACTGTAAGGCAGCAACTCTACCGCTGCGCCACCTTGGGCCGCGGATTGTTAGGTGCTACGTGATAAAGCCTTTGCTGCATCTTTTGACTTTCTGCTGGCAATTTGACGAGTTAAGAATGTTGTGTTCTGGTCTTTCATGGCAGGCAGCACAGTGGCGCGATGCAGAGGTGCAGCTCATGGAACTACTGCGTCACAGCTCCAGCAACCCCACTTTACCCCCGTGTCCACGTGGGGTTTCCGCCGGGTGTGCTGTAGTTTCCTTCTGCATCTCAAAGATAGTGCAAGCTGGCCAGATAATTGGCCATTGTAAGTTATCTGTAATTTTAACATATGATGAGTGTTTGTCGGCACTGTGCCTATATTCGCTGGTGTAGAAGAGTGAGGGGGAACCTCATTGAAACGTACAGAATAGTGAAAGGCTTGGATAGAGTGGATGTTTCCACGAGTGGGAGAGTCTAGGACGAAAGGTCATAGCCTTAGAATTAAAGGACGTTCTTTTAGGAAAGAGATGAGGAGGAATTTCTTTAGTCAGAGGGTGGTGAATCTGTGGAATTCTTTGCCAGAGACCCTTCTTCAGACTGATTGCGTAATTTCTTCGCAGAATGCTTCTGTTCAGTACTCAACGGTGACCCTGAACGTCCAATTGCCTGAGCCACCAATTTTCCATTTAATTCTTAATCTGACTTTTCTGTCTTTGCTATCTACCACTGTTCCAATGAAGCCCGACGAAACCTGAGGGAAAACATCTCATTTTCCGACTTGGAACGTCGTAGGCCTTGGTTAATTAACGATCATCAATATCACCAAATAATTAGTATTAAGCAAACTAATGGGGCTAAAGGCCGTTAGGTCTCCTGGAATTGATTGTTTGCATCCTACAAGAAGTGGCGAGAGAGATAATAGACAATAGACAATAGGTGCAGGAGGAGGCCATTCGGCCCTTCGAGACAGCACCACCATTCAATGTGATCATAGCTGATCATTCACAATCAGTACCCCGTTCCTGCCTTCTCCCCATACCCCCTGACTCCGCTATCTTTAAGAGCTCTATGTAGCTCTCTCTTGAAAGCATCCAGAGAATTGGCCTCCACTGCCTTCTGAGGCAGAGAATTCCACAGATTTACAACTTTCTGACTGAAAAAGTTTTTCCTCATCTCAGTTCTAAATGGCTTACCCCTAAATGGTCTTAAACTGTGGCCCCTTGTTCTGGACTCCCCCAACATTGGGAACATGTTTCCTGCCTCTAACGTGTCCAACCCTTTAATAATCTTATACGTTTCGATAAGATCTTCCTCATCTCCGTTCTAAATGGCCTACCCCTTATTCTTAAACTGTGGCTCCTGGGTGCACTGGTTTCTAAGCTTCCAAAAAATACATAGATTCTGGAGCTATACCAAAGGATTGATAAACTGCCAATAGGATACTCTTATTCAAAATGGATGGGAGACAAAAAGCAGACATCTATAGGCTGGTTCGCTGAACAAATGTTAAAATCAATTAGCAGCAGAACATTTAGAAAAACACAATCTGATCAATCAGAATCAGCATGACCTCATGAAGGGAAGAGATCTTTGAGGAGTGCAGAGAATAGAAACAGGAGATGTAACATATTTGGATTTTCAAAAGCCATTCAACAACATGCTACCTAAAAGATTACTTTGTGTAATGAGAGCTCATGGTGTGGGAGGTAATATATTGGCATGCTTAAAGGATTGGCTAAATAGCATGTAGCAGTATGTGGGAATCAGAGAGTCATTTTCAGGTTAGTAACCTGCAGCACGGTGCCGAAGGGTTCACTGCTAGGACTCCAGATGTTATAATATATATTAACAATTTAGATGAAGGTAGTCAATGTGGAAGATATAAGAGTTAGGGTGGGGGGGGGGGGGGGGGAGAGGAGAAGGTGGCAAGCTGTCAGCAGGACATGAATAGTTTACAGACATTGGACAACCCACAGTAGCGCAGTGGTAGAGCTACTGCCTTACATCACCGGAGACCCGGGTTTAATCCTGACTACGGGTGCTGTCTGTACGGAGTTTGTACGTTCTCACCGTGACCTGAATGGGTTTTCTCCGAGATCTTTGGTTTTCTCCCACACTCCAAAGACGTACATGTTTGAAGGTTAATTGGCTTGGTGTAAATGTAAACAGAAAATAGTGTGTGTAGGGTGATTTAAACAAAATTGCATAGAAAAGTAACACACGTAAACCAGCATGAAAACTAACAGGTGTAACATGTAGTAATGAAGCCTAATGGAATTTAGATTTAGAGATACAGATTTAGAGATACAGCACGGAAACAGGCCCTTCGGCCCACCGGGTCCGTGCCGCCCAGCGATCCCCGCACACTAACACTATCCTACACCCACTAGGGACTATTTTTTAACATTTGCCCAGCCAATTTACCTACAAACCTGTACGTCTTTGGAGTGTGGGAGGAAACCGAAGATCTCGGAGAAAACCCACGCAGGTCACGGGGAGAACGTACAAACTCCGTACAGAAGGCGCCCGTAGTCAGGATCGAACCTGAGTCTCCGGCGCAGCATTCGCTGTAAGGCAGCAACTCTACCGCTGCGCCACCGTGCCACCTTGTTGGCTTATATGTTGGCTGTTGGCTTATGTTGGCTTATACTTCAGATAGCTGAGAGCATTAAAGTAAAGAAGCCCTACTACACTGTACAAAAGGCACAAGCGAGACCACATCAGGAATACAGTTTTGGTCTCATTTAAGGGAAGATATGCATTGAAGCGTATTAAATTATATGGGAGCTTGATTGGGTAAATGCAGAGAGGATGTGCTCCCTTGCTCCAGAGTCCAGGACTAGAGGATATAGTCTCAGGGCTAGAGGATATAGAATAAGGGAGTGCCCATTTAAAACTGAGATGGGATGAATTTCTTCTCTCCAATTGATATGTGGGGGCTGAATCCTCAATTTTTCAATTTATTTTCTCTTCTGTTATTATCTTCAGATTCCATTCTTTTTCTCCTATTTAAAACATTGTTATTCACCAGCCCCTACTACCCAAATTCAGATGGCACACCATTGGTTATTATTCAATCTCTCTTGGAGTCCAACCTATTACAAACCCTCCCCTTTGTTTCTTCCACCCTCTCCTCAACAAGTCACCAGTCCATGAGACAATAGGCAATAGGTGCAGGAGGAGGCCATTCAGCCCTTTGAGCCAGCACCGCCATCCAATGTGATCATGCCTGATCATTCTCAATCAGTACCCCGTTCCTGCCCTCTCCCCATACCCCCTGACTCCGCTAGCCTTAAGAGCTCTATCTAGCTCTCTCTTGAATGCATTCAGAGAATTGCCCCCCACTGCCTTCTGAGGCAGAGAATTCCACAGATTCACAACTCTGACTGAAATTTTATTTCCTCATCTCAGTTCTAAATGGCCTACCCCTTATTCTTAAACTGTGGCCCCTTGTTCTGGACTACCCCAACATTGGGAACATGTTTCCTGCCTCTAACATGTCCAACCCCTTAATAATCTTATACGTTTTGATAAGATTCCCTCTCATCCTTCTAAATTCCAGTGTATACAAGCGTAGTCGCTCCAGTTTTTCAACACATGACAGTCCCGCCATTCCGGGAATTAACCTAGTTCCGGGACGATAACGACTACCCCTGCTGCTCCCCACAAACCCATCACTCTGCGAGTTCAAACCTCTTTCATTTCTAACTTTTCCAAGTTTAGATTTTAGATTTTTAGATTTTAGATTTAGAGATACAGCGCAGAAACAGGACCTTCGGCCCACCGGGTCCGCGCCGCCCAGCGATCCCCGCACACTAACACCATCTTACACCCACTAGGGACAATTTTTACATTTGCCAAGCCAAATAACCTACAAACCTGTACGTCTTTGGATTGTGGGAGGAAACCGAAGATCTCGGAGAAAACCCACGCAGGTCACGGGGAGAACGTACAAACTCCGTACAGTACAGCACCCGTAGTCAGGATCGAACCCGGGTCTCCGGCGCTGCATTCACTGTAAGGCAGCAACTCTACCGCTGCGCCACCGTGCTGCCCAATGGAATGAAAGTTCCAATGAAAGATCATCAAACCCACAGTATTAAAGGTAGCTCAAAATGCTGGAGTAACTCAGCAGGTCAGGCAGCATCTAGGAGAGAGGGAATGGGTGACGTTTCGGGTCGAGACCCTTCTTCAGACTGACAGTATTAACTCTCTTTCTCCCTCCACAAAAATTGCCGGACTTGCAGAGTATTTCCAGTATTTTCCGTTTAATACTAGGAATAAGTACCTGAATTGAAGGCATTATCTTTAGATTACACACATCTGCGTTTTAACACGGTTATTGTGAGGATTCAAGGCTGCATCATTCTGAAATATGATTGATGAATTGATGATTTCCACTGCAGATCATCATGTGTCAGATAACTTTAGAGATACAGCACGGAAACAGACCCTTTGGCTCACCAAGTCCGCACCGGCCAGAGATCACCTTATACACTAACACCATCCAATACAATAGGAACAATTTACAATTTTGCTGAAGCCAATTAACCTACAAGCCTATACGTCTTTAGAGTAGGGGAGGAAAGTGGGGCACCTGGACAAAATCCACAAGGTCACGGGGAGAACGTACAAACGTACAGACAGCACCCATGGTGAAGGTTGATCCAGGGTCTCTGGCGCTGTAAGGCAGCAGCTCTACCGCTACGCCACTGTGCTGTCACCTTATCAGTAATTTATATGTGGAAGTTAGTGAAGTGGACATTACAATGTAGACATTTATTAAAATAAAACAAAATAGTCCTGGGATATTTTTAGGTGTAAAATATTCCTTGGCCTACCAATTTACACACAAGATGAGCTAGAAACTCTGAATAAATTTGCAAAGTGCACCTTTATGACCGAAAGCTAATTAAAACAGATGTAAGAGCCAGATACTTTAATCAGCTCAGGGCTACCTTTCCAACAAAGGACATCACAAGGCATTCATTACTTAATGCACATTTACCTCATGGACAATAGCTGCAAAAAAAAAGTAATTACAAAGCAAATCTTTCTTCCCAGAATAACTTTAAGGGCATTATACTACATTAGGGAGCACTAAAAGTGATATTAGTGATGAGGAAAACATTTTGGTCAAGAAAGTTGTTACACAAAAAGGTGTAACTTTATGGAAAGATGCATTATTCATCGACAAGCTACTTTTTAAGCATTACACCACACAATTGTGTCCAAATAACAGCCTTAAGACACATGTTTGCGTGCTTCATGGAGGGGCAAGGAATATGACCATCCAGCTCGGAATGGGACAATTATTTAATGGTGTTAGGTCAGAAGGCACTGCCACTGCCAGTATTGCTGTTTCAAAAGTTTGAGGTCTGAGTGGTGAATGGACAATAGACAATAGACAAAAGGTGCAGGAGGAGGCCATTCGGCCCTTCGAGCCAGCACCGCCATTCAATGTGATCATGACTGATCATTCTCAATCAGTACTCCTGCCTTCTCTCCATACCCCCTGACTCCGCTATCCTTAAGAGCTCGATCTAGCTCTCTCTTGAATGCATTCAGAGAATTGGCCTCCACTGCCTTCTGAGGCAGAGAATTCCACAGATTCACAACTCTCTGACTGAAAAAGTAAGGCAGCAGCTCTACCGCTACGCCACTGTGCTGTCACCTTATATGTGGAAGTTAGTGAAGTGGACACTACAATGTAGACATTTATTAAAATAAAACAAAATAGTCCTGGGATATTTTTAGGTGTAAAATATCCCTTGGTCTACCAATTTACACGCAAGATGAGCTCCAAACTCTGAATAAATTTGCAAAATCCACCTTTATGACCGAGAGCTGATTAAAACAACTGTAAGAGCCAGATACTTTAATCAGCTAAGGGCTACCTTTCCAACAAAGGACATCATAAGGCATTCATTACTTAATGCACATTTACCTCATGGACAATAGCTGCAAAAAAAAGTAATTACAAAGCAAATCCTTCTTCCCAGAATAACTTTAAGGGCATTATACTACATTAGGGAGCACTAAAAGTGATATTAGTGATGATGAAAACATTTTGGTCAAGAAAGTTGTTACACTAAAAGGTGTAACTTTATGGATAGATGCTTTATTCATCGACAAGCTACTTTTTAAGCATTACACCACACAATTGTATTCACATAACAGCCTTAAGAGAAAGACACATGTTTGCGTGCTTCATGGAGGGGCAAGGAATATGACCATCCAGCTCGGAATGGGACAATTATTTAATGGTGTTAGGTCAGAAGGCACTGCCACTGCCAGTATTGCTGTTTCAAAAGTTTGAGGTCTGAGTGGTGAATGGACAATAGACAATAGACAATAGGTGCAGGAGGAGGCCATTTGGCCCTTCGAGCCAGCACCGCCATTCAACGTGATCATGGCTGATCATTCTCAATCAGTACCCCGTTCCTGCCTTCTCCCCATACCCCCTGACTCCGCTATCCTTAAGAGCTCTATCTAGCTCTCTCTTGAATGCATTCAGAGAATTGGCCTCCACTGCCTTCTGAGGCATAGAATTCCACAGATTCACAACTCTCTGACTGAAAAGGTTTTTCCTCATGTGGAATGTGGAGCTCAGAGCCCAATTCACTGTTTAGCTCTGGCAGCAGTGGGTAGAGTCCATCCTGCGAGATTAGCTGTGCAAGGTTGGTGAAAAGGGCATTGAATTTGCAGCAATGTTGAAATAATCTGGAAATGTTTTTTTTTTTCCTGATGCTGAACGAATGAAAGATTGTGACTGATCCAAAGTGGAGATGCAACCTGAGAACACCAGAGAAGGCAAGTGAAGGCACAGGTGGACAACATTAAATGCTGACCTCTTGGATTGTAATCACTAGGAGTACCATTTCGCTCAGGAAACAGTGGAGTTCACAGGTAGATGCAAAGGGGAATAAATGTGAGGTTATCCACTTTGGTGGCAACAACAGGAAAGCAGACTATTATCTGAATGGTGGCCGATTAGGAGAAGGGGAGATGCAACGAGACCTGGGTGTCGTGGTACACCAGTCATTGAAAGTAGGCATGCAGGTGCAGCAGGCAGTGAAGAAAGCGAATGGTATGTTGGCATTCATAGCGAGGGGATTTGAGTATAGGAGCAGGGAGGTTCTGCTGCAGTTGTACAGGGCATTGGTGAGACCACACCTGGAGTATTGTTTTGGTCTCCTAATCTGAGGAAAGACATTCTTGTCACAGAGGGAGTACAGAGAAGGTTCACCAGATTGATTCCTGGGATGGCAGGACTTTCATATGAAGAAAGACTGGATAGACTCGGCTTGTATTCGCTGGAATTTAGAAGATTGAGGGGGGATCTTATAGAAACGTACAAAATTCTTAAGGGGTTGGACAGGCTAGATGCAGGAAGATTGTTCCCAATGTTGGGGAAGTCCAGAACAAGGGGTCACAGTTTAAGGATAAGGGGGAAGTCTTTTAGGACCGAGATGAGAACGTTTTTTTTCACATAGAGAGTGGTGAATCTGTGGAATTCTCTGCCACAGAAGGTAGTTGAGGCCAGTTCATTGGCTATATTTAAGAGGGAGTTAGATGTGGCCCTTGTGGCTAAAGGGATCAGGGGGTATGGAGAGAAGGCAGGTACAGGATACTGAGTTGGATGATCAGCCATGATCATATTGAATAGCGGTGCAGGCTCGAAGGGCCGAATGGCTTACTTCTGCACCTATTTTCTATGTTTCTATGTTTCTAACACGGAGCATGACAGCTGAGGGAGGTGCATTCTAATCAATCACAATGGAATTGGAACACAACATTCAGCCCCTTGGTGTGTTCTTTCATTCATTAAAATCACAGCTAATCTGTATCTCAACTCAATTCACCCAATGTTATTTCTATTCCCCGAGGTTTTTATTTAACAAAAAAACTATTTCTAAATGTTCAAATTTCTAATTTTAAAATCACAATACCAAAAGTGGATGGACATTGGAAATCTGAAACGACACCAGTTCAGATTTAAGGCCATCAACCTCAAGATTTAAATGTGTCTCCTATCGACAGATCCTACCAGACTTGTGGAGTATTTTCAGCTTCCCCCCCCCCCATCATTTAATATCTCCTGAGATTCAGTGCCCGGCCAACACCCCAGCAGTATGAACATTGACTTCGGCCTCCTCCAATGTCATAGTGAGGTCCAGCGCAAATTGGAGGAACTGCATCTCATATTTCGCTTGGGCAGCTTACACCCCAGCGGTATGAACATTGACTTCTCTAACTTCAGATAGTTCCTCTGTCCCTCTCTTTCCCCTCCCCTTCCCAGTTCTCCCACTAATCTTCCTGTCTCCTACTACATCCTATCTTTGTCCCACCCCCTCCCCTGACATCAGTCTGAAGAAGGGTCTCGACCCGAAACATCACCCATTCCTGCTCTCCCGAGATGCTGCCTGACCCGCTGAGTTACTCCAGCATTTTGTGTCTACCCCCGGACTAAAATACTTCTCATGGACATTGACCAACATTTTGCATAACCTGAAGCATCTTTTCAACAAATTCCAGTCCACTTAAGATGGAGCAATAATAAACTATCTTATTTGTTTTAGTTTTGGTATCTTCCATTGATTTCAGGGAGTTCTATGCCTGGACATAGAAATTTGTTTGCTGCTCACTAATTCCTTGTCTTTCAACAGGCAAATGCACAGAGTACTTTGCCCAGTGTAGAAGTATTGAGAAACAGAGGACGTAGGTTTAAGGTGAGGGGAGAAAGATTTAATAGGAACCTGAGAGGTAACGTTTTTTTTTTACACAAAGGGTGATGGGTAGATGGAACGAGCTGACAGAGGAGGTAATTGAGGTAGGTATTATCGTAACATTTAGAAGACAATTGGACAGATACATGGATAGGACAGGTTTAGAGGGTTATGGGCAGGTGGGGCTCGTGTGGATGGGGCATGTTGGTCGGCGTGGGCAAGTTGGGCCAAAGGGCCTGTTTCCAAGCTGTATAAAATGATGGTGCTTTGACTATGACTAAGATATAAACAGCAGGTTTTTAATGTAATTTGTGCTGTTTTCCGACCCAGAAACGAATATGCCTCCTGACGTGTACATTACTGCCATTTATGAATTACTTTCCTGAAAGTTACTGCCATTTATGAATTACTTTCCTGAAAGTTACTGCCATTTATGAATTACTTTCCTGAACGTTCATCTGATTAGATTGCAACTCAGCTGCAAATGTATGCAGCTCATCCTGCAGTTTCAGTCGAGTCTTCATCCCTACGCACTATGCCAGCAATATGTTCAAAAATTCAACAAGATTGTCCAGACATAAACCGAAAAGCAACAACCTGCAGGAGTAGCTTTTATTTGCTCAGATGTCAACTACATTTCACAAATTTCTTTTTGAACAGCTCACACTTGTCCAAATGCTCAGTCACTCTGTCTCCAATAGTGGACGGTATTATCTTCATCAAAACTGGCGTTAAACTGACAACCCTCTGGATCCTTTAGAAGGATGAGAGGAGATCTTATCGAAACGTATAAGATTATTAAGGGGTTGGACACGTTAGAGGCAGGAAACATGTTCCCAATGTTGGGGGAGTCCAGAACAAGGGGCCACAGTTTAAGAATAAGGGGTAGGCCATTTAGAACTGAGATGAGGAAAAACATTTTCAGTCAGAGAGTTGTGAATCTGTGGAATTCCCTGCCTCAGAAGGCAGTGGAGGCCAATTCTCTGAATGCATTCAAGAGAGAGCTGGATAGAGCTCTTAAGGATAGCGGAGTCAGGGGCTATGGGGAGAAGGCAGGAACGGGGTACTGATTGAGAATGATCAGCCATGATCACATTGAATGGCGGTGCTGGCTCGAAGGGCCGAATGGCTTCCTCCTGCACCTATTGTCTATTGTCTATTGTCTTTATTCACAAAATGCTGGAGTAACTCAGCAGGTCAGGCAGCATCTCAGGAGAGAAGGAATGGACAACGTTTCAGGTCGAGACCCTTCTTCGCCCATTCCTTCTCTCCTTAGATGCTGCCTGACCTGCTGAGTTACTCCAGCATTTTGTGAATAAATATCTTCGATTTGTACCAGCATCTGCAGTTATTTTCTTATACCCTCTGGATGTCTAGTTACTCCTGCCCTTCCTAAATAATATTGCATTTTACAACTCTTCAATGCAGGAACTACAATTCTTAGACCAGGAAAATTCTCACTGGTGCATCTGAATTCTTTTTACATTGTTCATTCAATGGGTCAGGTCTCTGGGATTTACAAACCGCTCTATTATCTCCATTGCTATCTTGCACTTTTATATTTATTAAGGTCAAGCTCATGACTTTGTGATTTCCTCACACGGCTGATATTCTTTTCCCTTTCTCTACTAGAAAACAGATAATTATTACACTGGTTCCATCTGTGCAAGTTTCAATAGCCTTACCATCATCCCCTTCCAAAAGACTTCCACAAGGCTTTTGAAATGGTGCCACAAAGTGGGCTCAATAGGAAAACTGTACTATGTGGCATAAAAGGGCCATTGTTCGTGTGGATATGAAGTTCTCCAAACAAAAGACAACTGAGGTGTATGTGGTGAATGCTTGTTTGTCAGAGTGCAGTAAAGTGAACAGAGATGTTCCCCTAGAGATTGATGTTAGCGCCATTGTTTTATTTTCGGATCTGTATTAATTACATGGAGTTGAGGGTGCAAGTCATGGCACAAACTTGGCCATATTCTGAACTGCGAAGAGGATAATGATAGATTGTCGCAGTTCATTTCAGTTTAGTTAATTGTCGTGTGTACAGAGGTACAGTGAAAGGCTTTTGTTGCGTGCTAACCAGCCAGCGGAAAGACAATACATGATTACAATTGAGCCATTCCCCAGTGTTGGATGTAAACAGATTGGTGGAATGGGAAGACTTAATGGCAGATGACGTTTAACGTTGAAAAATAAGAGTTGATGAATTTGGTGGGAAGAATGAGGAGAAGCAAAAGTGAAGAAAGGATATTTTATAACAAGGAACTCATCAGCTCAGGGGTCTGGGTATGTGTGCATACATCATTGAGAGCAGCCGGGGAAATTGAAAGACTTGGCAAACTACAATTCTGGGGCATGTAGGTAGACGGCAGGGAATCTAAAACTAGGGTGTAATACCGAACCTTGTTAAAACACTGGCCCACTCTCAGCTGGAGTACTGCGTTCAGTAAACCCCAGTGCCTAGAAGGCAGTGCATACACATCCATGTCATGGGAAGGAAGCAAAGGCTTTAGAAAGGCCCGAGAAAAGAAATACGAAAATTAGATCCTGAGGCATTTATAGGATCGTTTTGAGAGACTAGAACTGTTTTGTTTCAAAAGAAGGCAGAGGGAAGATTTGATAGCAGTACATAAAAATAATGAATGGTCCCAACAGCGTGGATAGTGGGAGGCTGATTCTCACAGTGGAGGACTTCTTACAGTTGAGGACTTAAAGAGTAGAGACCACAGATAGAAAACATAGGGGAGGAGCATCGAGATTATTTTTTTTAATGCAGTTAATGGTTGCAATTTGGAAGACACAATCTGAAGAGGTTGAACCAATTTCCATTGTGGCTGTCAAGATGGAATTGAATAAATATATGGTGGAGAAACATGTGTAGGAAAGAAAACTGCAGATGCTGGTTTAAATCGAAGGTAGTCGCTGGAGTAACTCAGCGGGACAGGCAGCATCTCTGGAGAGAAGGAATGGGTGACGTTTCGGGTCGACACCGTTCTTCAGACTGAGAAACATTACAGGGCTGCAGAAAAAGAAAGTCTGTGTTGGGTGAAACAAGTAAGTTGCTTCTGTCGAGACCCAACATAGACATGATGGTAATATGGGCTGTTTGTTTAATAATACTCCTCTCTCTTCAGATTGTTGGTCAATTATTTCATTTGTTACCCAACACTATATCCATGAGTTCTTTTAGATTTTTTAGAGATACAGCGCAGAAACAGGCCCTTCGGCCCACCGGGTCCGCGCCGCCCAGCGATCCCCGCACACTAACACTATCCTACACCCACTAGGGACAATTTTTACATTTGCCCAGCCAATTAACCTACAAACCTGTACGTCTTTGGAGTGTGGGAGGAAACCGAAGATCTCGGAGAAAACCCACGCAGGTCAAGGGGAGAACGTACAGACGGCGCCCGTAGTCAGGATCGAACCCGACTCTCCGGCGCTGCATTCGCTGTAAGGCAGCAACTCTACCGCTGCCCTTTATGAGAACAAAGTTCTGCCTTTTAAAGTTCTGCCCCTTATGAGAACAAACTCCTGAAGGGAAACAGTCCAAAGACATTGCAGGGATTTATTTGCAGAGAAAGTGATGGATTTGTCATCATGCAATCCATTTTTAAAGAAATACAAAAAAATGTTTTTTGATATGAAAAACTATAGCGTTGCTGAGAATTGCATGAAATTCTGCATTCCGGAGCATCTCGAGCCTCTGTCCATCTGCATTACAAACACATGGATAGGTCGGGATATGTGTTGCAACAAACAACATCATTTTCAACAAAATTTGCAGTCTGGATCTCAGGTAGGAGTGTCTTAGAACCCCAGTGTGGGCATTTTAATTGTTATTTAATGGCACGTTAGCAAATTTGCAGATGATACTAAGCTGGGGGGTAGTGTGAATTGTGAGGAAGATGCAATAAGGCTGCAGGGTGACTTGGACAGGTTGTGTGAGTGGGCGGATACATGGCAGATGCAGTTTAATGTAGATAAGTGTGAGGTTACTCACTTTGGAAGTAAGAATAGAAAGGCAGATTATTATCTGAATGGTGTCAAGTTAGGAAGAGGGCATGTTCAACGAGATCTGGGTGTCCTAGTGCATCAGTCACTGAAAGGAAGCATGCAGGTACAGCAGGCAGTGAAGAAAGCCAATGGAATGTTGGCCTTCATAACAAGAGGAGTTGAGTATAGGAGCAAAGAGGTCCTTCTACAGTTGTACCGGGCCCTGGTGAGACCGCACCTGGAGTACTGTGTGCAGTTTTGGTCTCCAAATTTGAGGAAGGATATTCTTGCTATTGAAGGCGTGCAGCGTAGGTTCACTAGGTTAATTCCCGGAATGGCGGGACTGTCGTATGTTGAAAGGCTGGAGCAATTAGGCTTGTATACACTGGAATTTAGAAGGATGAGGGGGGATCTTATTGAAACATATAAGATAATTAGGGGATTGGACACATTAGAGGCAGGAAACATGTTCCCAATGTTGGGGGAGTCCAGAACAAGGGGCCACAGTTTAAGAATAAGGGGTAGGCCATTTAGAACGGAGATGAGGAAGAACTTTTTCAGTCAGAGAGTGGTGAAGGTGTGGAATTCTCTGCCTCAGAAGGCAGTGGAGGCCAGTTCGTTGGATGCTTTCAAGAGAGAGCTGGATAGAGCTCTTAAGGATAGTGGAGTCAGGGGGTATGAGGAGAAGGCAGGAACGGGGTACTGAATCAGAATTATCAGCCATGATCGCATTGAATGGCGGTGCTGGCTCGAAGGGCTGAATGGCCTACTCCTGCACCTATTGTCTATTGTCTATTGTCTATTGACATGGATTTCAACACCAGAAACCTGCCGCAGGTAGATCTCCTGGAAGGACTACGTCCACCCCAGCTCTCCCTGCAGCTTCCCCATCACCAGTCCCCACCAAAGGACCGGACTGGGATGCCAAAGGTGAGTGTGAAAGAAGACAGAAATATAACAAAGGGAACCAGGGGGGTAGGTGATTACTCCCGTTTGAAAGAGAGTTGTGAATCTGTGGAATTCTCTGCCTCAGAAGGCAGTGGAGGCCAATTCTCTGAATACATTCAGGAGAGAGCTGGATAGAGCTCTTAAGGATAGCGGAGTCAGGGGGTATGGGGAGAAGGCAGGAACGGGGCACTGATTGAGAATGATCAGCCATGCGCGGCCTGCAACCACAACAACCTGACCGCGGGAGAGGACAGCAGGAGAAGGGAAAATACATTGTGGCCTTCCATCACAGTGAGAAGAGGACTGGAGGAGACTCACTGTGATGGACGTTTTCTTGATGGATGTATCTTTTGTGTGTTTTGGGGGTTGTGTAATTTTAATGCCTATTTTGATGCTTTTGTTGTTGGACTGTGGGTGACTGAATTTCGTCCAATTTGGATGACAATAAAGCTATCTTGAATCTTGAATCTTGAATGATCACATTGAATGGCGGTGCTGGCTCGAAGGGCCAATTGGCCTCCTCCTGCACCTATTGTCTATTGTCTAAAGCGAAATGCTGCAGTTGCTGGAAAACTAAAACAGAAACAAAATATTGGAAATGCTTGAATCAGACTGTGTAAGGCTTGATGAATTAGATAAACGCGGACGTGTGCAATTTCTGTTAAGGAACCATCCTTCCCACACAAAGCCACAATCTTAAGATAAAAACCAAAAACCTATGGGAGAGAACGACTGGTACTTAGGTATTCAGCAACTGAAATAATGAAACCCTTTCAACAGTAGGTTCTACAAGGACACAAGGTAACCAGTGCCTTGCACAAAGTGCATTGCAAGTCGAAACCATGCACTGACAAAATTAAAATACCCAAAGATTACAGCACATCAATATGAATGTGAGCTTCCTGTCACCATGGGAACAGTCTCGCAAAATTGGTTGTGAACCACAGGAAGAACGCATAATATATCCATCCGTGAGTCCACGCAATGTGTTGGTGGTGTGAGCCACAGGGTGTTGCATGCGTCTAGTGCCCTGGTATAAATACAGATGCCGCTAGCTAGCAAATTTTGCGAAAAAGGGAGCTAAGTGCGTAAGCCTCCCTCTGCCAGTACATACCCTCTGCATCGTCAAGGCTCTTGCAGTGCCTCCTCGTGGCAACACATGGTGACTGGGGACACCTTCAGTCCCAGGCTAAACTGCGCGGGGATCTCGGAGGAACTCTGGCCCCCAGAGATGTGACGTGCAGGCCCACCGGCCTGTGGACATATCCTGACGTCCATCAACCAGGTCCCAGCTATGGGTTAAATAGCACCCCACAGCCTTGTGGGTAAGGCTCAGTGGAGCCAAAGGCACTGGAGCCGGAGTCCCTAGAGACGGTCGGCTGATCCCTCGTGCGTCCGCCTTCCGGCAACTCCTGCAACCGTGTAGGCCCCAGACGTAGCAGCCACGCCGCTCCTCTGGAATCAGCCTATTAGATCGAGAAGGGAATGCAGATGCTGGGCAAGTTTGTATTCCCATTTACCTGCCCAGGCTCAGCGGCCAAATCAAATGGAGGGGGCACTGACAAATCCCCCTCTCGAAGCAGGACAACGCCAAGCCGCGCCATCATCTCCCGCAGATGGACGGATGCCTGAGAGTTCATGCTTGGTGTGCAGGCAGGC
This sequence comes from Rhinoraja longicauda, assembly GCF_053455715.1. Lineage (NCBI taxonomy): Eukaryota > Metazoa > Chordata > Chondrichthyes > Rajiformes > Arhynchobatidae > Rhinoraja > Rhinoraja longicauda. The sequence continues at coordinate 6,719,134 of NC_135964.1, forward strand.
TGCTAACAAATGCACATATTGTTAGACTACCCTGACAAAATCTAACACCACTCTTCTGGGAAACTTCTGCACATGTAAACAAGATCTATCATCAGAAACTAGAATCTTCTGTTCCCACATCCAATCAGGGAACCACGGAGGTTTGAACAGTTTCAACCATTGAATCAGTAGATCAATGGAGTACAAAATTATACTGAAGAACTGCTGCACATTGATGCAAAGCCAACTAACTATCATAGTGGTAGTGGGGGCAGATATCAAGAATGGCGTTTAAGAGGCTTTTAGATAGACACGTGGATATGCAGGGAATTTAGGGCAGTGGATCACGTGCAGACAGATGAGATTAGTTCTCATCATGTTCAGCACATATTACATTTGTGGGCCGAAGGGCCTGTTCCTGTGCTGTACGTTATGTTCCTTAGCTTTCCTGGATTTAATAAAGGTATGTTGAAAATTTTTGCCAACAGACATATGCAATTTACCAGATTATTTTGAAAAGGAAACACATTTCACATGCAAGTCCACTGAGCTACAGTATTGTCGCCATGTGTGGCCAAGTAAATATAGTTATAAACGCAGCAGAGCAGAAGAGGGGAGGCGGATGTGCGAGAAAGAGAGAAGAAAAAAAGAAAGCATGGGTGAATGAAAAAAGTGGAAAGCAAAGAAGCTGAGTGTTAAAGAAGATAGGCAAAAGACAGTGGGAATGAAAAAGGGAGGAAAGGGGGAGTAAAGAGGAGAGATGAGAGGGAGGGAGGTTGAGGGAGAGGTGGATGGGTGGAAAAGGGAATCAGCGTCAGGTGGAGAAAATGAAAGGCAGGAAAGAGAGTAGTGAAAAACTAGGACTGTAGGCAGAGAGCAGGAGGAACAATGAAGGATAAATAAAAGCGAAGGGATGAGGAAAAAGAAAGAGGAAATGAAAACAGGGCAAATAATGGGGAAGAAATTAAGGAGTGGATTAAAAAGGTCGAATAAGATTAGAGTGAGAAATATGGCTGGAGAGAAAAGGTGGAAAGGGAGGGAAAGAGAGGGATTGCCAAGCAGCTTCTGAAGGATTGCACTGCATTTAGATGGGAATATTGGGCTGCCCAATGCAGAATCAATATGGCATTAACTTCTATTTAAAATTCAATCAATTGACAAGGATCATTTGGCTAAAATGCAAATTATAAAATAAAATCTTCAGTATGAAATTATGCTTTTAATAATTTTTGTTGCAGCGTGGACATTTATTTGTAAGTCTTTCATCAAAAAGACGTCAAAACCATACTCCAACCAACATAATTCCAGTCCATTATGAATTAATATTGTTCTGCCTGCTAATCATCAGTGTCACCTTAACCAGCAAAGAATCTCACTGTAACTTGTCACATGTGACAATAAAGCATTCATTCGCCAGACCGTCAACATCATTGCATGTGTCAGCAGTGGCAGAGAATGCATCTGGCAATCATGTCAGGGATTGCCAGGGCAATTAGCAACCAGCAGCACTGACCTGTGCAGCTGAGTGGCAGCAACTCAGCAAGGGGTCAACATCAGGAGTGGACTGCAACTCTGAAAGACATGTCCCACCTTTTAAATTCTGCAGTTGTATGACTTAATGCTCTGAACTTGCACCACTCGGTCACCTGCATCAGAAAGACTAATACAAAACATTCGTGCATTCACTTCACCCATAGATTACACACTGCAACCTAGTCAAGAGTCAATAGTTCTTTATTGTTACATGCATCTAGATGTATAAGAAATTCTTTGTTCTGCACACAATCCAGTAAAATCCTTCAATGCAGAAGCACAATTATACATAAGGACAAGAGTGTAGTGTATAAACAGTAGATTTCTTCTTCGGCAGCACACAAATTCACTTACCCAGTACCAGGCAGTACACAAAAATTCACATTTCCTGCACCACCTTGTACCTTGTTAAACAGATTGAGTCTTATAGAAACATAGAAAATAGGTGCTGGAGGAGGCCATTTGGCCCTTCGAGCCAGCACCGCCATTCATTGTGATGGTGGTTGATCAACCACAATCAGTAACCCGTGCCTGCCTTCTCCCCACAGCCCTTGATTCCACTCGACCCTTGGTGCTCCATCTTGGCCTTAAAGTCCCATTGCCCTGGTGGCGGCACCAGGTGGGTGATGTAAGGGTCAGTCCGGCCTGGCGATGATATCAGTCTCTACCACCACCACCACCGTACTGCTGCTCTGTGCTGAGGTAGGCCATGTCTGACCAGACCAGACGTACCAGATATACTACTTTGAGGTTTCACAAGGGAGCTAATCCCTCTGTTCTATCCCACAACCCACTGCACAAGAACAGGATTAGAGCCAAGTCGGTCTTGCTGTTCCATTTCCTACCCTGCACTGGCAGCCACAAGTAAAACGTTTATTCGCAGGTATCTGGAAAGGTGGGAGAAAAGCACTGGCATTGGGGGAGAATCTCCATCATTCACACTTCTGATTCACATGGTTGTTGTTGTTGTTCGTCCTTCGGGTTGAAAGTGACCATGACTTCACTTTCAGTTGGAGGATTGGTGACTGTAGGTCCGGAAGTGACTGGTGAGGCTAATCCGGGCCCGGAAGGCACGCCCACACGTAGGACACAAGTGGATGGGTGCTGCAGTGGAAGTGGAGGTAGCCCGGGCCTTGCGCGTGGTGCGTTTCCTCTGGGCCTCTGCAGTGCGTTTGTTCTCTGCTGCACGGGCTCCTGTGGTGAGCTTGCTATGCTAGGTTGGACGGTCCAGAGCAAGAGACTCCCAAGTGCTGAGGTTGATGTCCAAGTCTTTGAGGGACACTTTGTCCTTAAACCGTTTCTTCTGTCCTCCTACTGAGCGCTTGCCCTGCCACAGTTCTCCATACAGAAGCTGTTTTGGCAGTCGACTCTCGGGCATTCTGACGACATGGCCTGCCCTAGAGATTCACATGGTGCAGACGGCATGAGAGCGGACATCTTACTTTCCCCCATCCCTCTCCACAGAGGTGCAAACAAAAGAAGACTGCGAAGATGAAGCTGAAGGGATGTCGCTCGATTTAACCCATGCCGTTGCCATTTCAGATGTGAACGCTGTGCATTAGTGACAGAGTTGCTGAAAGGATGGATTTGCAAACAGTTAAACGTGCAGTCAAGTGGCCATGGCTGAGGGAAAGGGGAGCTGAGTTAGCAGTTGGCCAGCGGTCAGTCATAAACAGAAGAGCACTTTGGTGGGTGCTAATCGACACACACGATAAACTGGTGGGAAGTCCTGGCAGAAACTCTGCGTCCAATGTCAAGGGGCAAGGGGAAGTCCAGCAACAATCTTGTGCAAGACTTAGTTCTGAACTTGGAGTGCAGTTAATTCTACCAGCACTTCTGAACCCAACAAATATAGTACAGTGTCTCACATCCGGCATCTAGTTTAGTTTAGTTTGGAAATACAGCGCGGAAACAGGCCCTTCGGCCCAACAAGTCCACACCGACCAAGGGTCACTTTTACACTGTGGCCATCTGTACAGTGTGATGTCTATTGGCTGAGGGTAGAAAAAGACGTGGCAATTGGTGAATTAGGAATTAGTGATTCCGATTGCAGTCAGATAAGATGTTCAAGCTTGGACCAGAAAATGGCGGTCTAGGTTGCTCCCTCGCTTGCTGTCTTCTCTTCTGACGCTTGTAATGGTTTAGTTCTTCAGATGGCGGCGAGGAAGGGTGGCAACCGCATAATGGTAAAGTTGTGGAGCAAACCACCAGGCAAAGCTCATTCAAAGCTCATTCAAAGTGGCTGTGATATCAAATGCATGGTTTCAGCAGATCAATATTCAACTCGATCAAATTTTGACTGACCGCGTGGCTTTGTTGCATTCGTGTTGTCCACATATACATGAGCAGCAAACCATTATGTGATGAATGGATAATCCTGCTTATCCACAAGCTAACTGATTGCTAGTTTAGATTTAGATTTTAGAGATACAGCGCGGAAACAGGCCCTTCGGCCCACCGAGTCCGCAGCGCCCAGCTTTCCCCGCACATTACCCTACACCCACTAGGGACAATTTTTACATATTACCCAGTCAATTAACCTACATACCTGTACGTCTTTGGAGTGTGGGAGGAAACCGAAGATCTCGGAGAAAACCCACGCAGGTCACGGGGAGAACGTACAAACTCCGTACAGACGGCGCCCGTAGTCAGGATCGAACCTGAGTCTCCGGCGCTGCATTCGCTGTAAGGCAGCAACTCTACCGCTGCGCCACCGTGCCGCCAAGTTGTGGAGGTCCAAGTGCTCCTGACACAGCAGATGGCCATAGAATGATATCAAATAATGATGAGGCAGAGTACGGGATGGAGATTGAGAACCTCGTGTCCTGGTGTCGAGGCAACAACCTTTCTCTCAACGTCAGCAAGACAATGGAGATAGTGATGGACTTCAGGAAGCAAAGTGGTACAGATGCACCAGTTTACATTGATGGTGCCAAAGTAGAGATGGTTGCAAAACTTCAAATACCACCAACAATTTCTCCTGGACCACCCATATTGAAGCAACGACCAAGAAAGCACACCAACGCCCCAACTTCCTTAGAAGGCTTGGGAAGTTTGGCATGTCCTCTACAACTTTCACCAACTTTTACAGATGCACTGTAGAAAGCACTTTATCAGGATGCATCACATCTTGGTTTGGGACCTTCACACAAACCAACCTCCCTTCTGGTGATTCCATTTATACCTCACGCTGCCTCGGCACGGCCAGCAGCATCATCAAGGATGTCGCACCCTGGCCACTCCCTCTTCTCCCCTCTCCCACCCGGCAAAAGGTATGGAAGTGTGAAAACGCACATCTCCAGATTCAGGGACAGCTTATTCCCACCTAGTTATCAGGCAACTGAATCATCCTACCACAAACAGAGAGCAGTGCTGAACAACTACCTCTTTGATGACCCTCGGACTATCTTTGACCGGGCTTTGCTGGCTTTACCTTGCACTAAACGTTATTCCCTTGTTCATGTGTCTATACACTATAAATGGATTGATGGCAATCATGTATTGTCTTTCTGCTGATTGGCTAGCAGGCAACAAAAGCTTTTCACTGTACCTCGGTACACGTGACAATAAAGTAAGCTAAACTGAATGAAGGCATCAGGACTGCGATCATGATTCCCAGCAGTGATGCATGGTCAAATCCCGTCTGCAGACTGTATGAAAGGAATCCAGAATATCCTCGAGTAAAGCCCACTGCCCGTAACGCAGTGTATACACATCAATGGCAAGTCTGCATGTCCTGCAGAGTTGTGTGCACATCCCACCTGCTGCTCTCTCCAGCAAGAGAATTCATTGTTCTCAGCCTTCTGTGGCTCAGTGAGCAGAACATTGCAAGTTACGATTAAAGTTCAGTGCCAAAATCACTTTGATAACCAGCACCAATGTGCTCTGAATCCTGCTTTGAGGAGGTAATTGTGACTGTAGCAGGAGGCAGATTACAGAGAGACCCACAAAGCTGGACACAAGCCTCACGTTTCTTTCATGAGGTTAGAGGTAGAGGATTACCTTTCCTGCCCGCTTCCAGCATTTTCTCTTAAGTGCCAATCATTTTGTACCTCCTGCTGGATGTCTACCTGTGCATCCATGTCTGCAAGTGATTGGTTTGTACACAAATAGCAAAATTAGTATAAACCCTTCAGTAGCTATTACACTTCTCATGAAAATAATCTTAAAATAACACAAATTACCAGACCCTTGCAACAATAGTTAATCAAAATCAATCAGGGCGGCACAGTGGTGCAGCGGTAGAGTTGCTGCCTTATAGCACTTGCAGCGCCGGAGATCCGGGTGCGATCCCAACAACGGGTGCTGTCTGTACGGAGTTTGTGCGTTCTCCCCATGACCGCGTGGGTTTTCTCCGCGATCTTCGGTTTCCTCCCACACTCCAAAGACGTACAGGTTTGTAGGTTAATTGGCTTGGTATAAGTGTAAATTGTCCCAAGTGTGTGTTGGATAGTGTTTATTCACAAAATGCTGGAGTAACTCAGCAGGTCAGGCAGCATCTCAGGAGAGAAGGAATGGGCGACGTTTCAGGTCGAGACCCTTCTTCAGACCTTCTTCAGGATAGTGTTAATGTGCGGGGATTGTTGGTCGGCACGGACTCGGTGGGCCGAAGGGCCTGTTTCCGCTCTGTATCTCTGAGCTAATCTCTGTGGGCATGCAGTCTCTTTAAACTTCGCTGGTTGTTGTCCTTCTGGCTCCTGAACGCATGTTCAGCTGTGTGAGGTTATGTGAGTGAGTGCACCAGCTGGAGTTCTCAGCTCCAAACTGAGGGCAGTGACCCCAAACCAACACTAAATTAACATCACATTCTCCACTTTTCTGCACACTCCGAGCAGGCATTGCCCAGCTGTGCAGGGGCTGATGGACATACGCCACCACAGCTCCTGCTTGGAAAGCCTGCAACCCGCGATTTCAGAACCAAGTCAGGCTCCGCTTTCCAAACAAGTGCCCGCACTGATGTCAAAAGCTTCATCCCAATTCACTCGAGGGCTAAAACCTACACCTGTTATTTTTTCACCATCAAAAATAACAGGTGGAGCCCTCGAGTGAATTGGTATTATGCTGCAAAATTAACAATTGTGTCTTAATTGTGCTTTGGAGTATTGGAGATAATGTAAGATTTCTACAATATCCACCATATGTCAAAAGACAGTAAATATCACACTGTCACTCCAGTATATTTAGAATGAAATTAATAGTTAGTTTACTCACAAAATAATGACCTGCTGCAAGAAACCATAACAAATTAGTACTTTACTTGATTTAACCAATTCTGAAGTGTTTTAAAATAATTGTCGATCAAAATCCTGGTTACTAATTTCAATATCCTTAAACAGGCACATAGCTGCTGATAACTTCAAAGTCACGGTGAAACCATATTGTACAGTTTAGACTGATGGAACACTTTGTAACCCATCCTGACTTTAGACCCACTTGGTCTTGAGACATGCCAGCCAGTGAAATCATATTATCTTGTTTACTGTTATTAGACAACACTCAACAGGTGGAGTCTATATATCACATGTGGAGAGGATGTTTCAACTAGTGGGAGAGTCTAGGATCAGAGGCCATAGCCTCAGAATAAAAGGACGTTCTTTTAGGAAGGAGATGAGGAGGATTTTCTTTACTCAGTGGGTGGTGAGTCTGTGGAATTCATTGCCACAGTGGAGGCCAAGTCAATGGATATTTTTAAGTTGGAGATTGACAGATTCATGATTAATAAGGGTGTCAGACGTTATGGGGAGAAGGCAGGAGAATGGGGTTGAGAGAGAAAGATCGATCAGCTATAATTAAGTGGCGGAGTAGACTTGATGCCATGCGTGTGTTGTCACTGCTGAATCCACTGTCATCCCCGACAACACAATAGAGTTTATAGGAATACTGGAATGCTGAGTTCAAAACATAGAAAATAGGTGCAGGAGGAGGCCATTCGGCTCTTCGAGCCAGCACCGCCATTCATTGTGATCATGGCTGATCGCCCACAATCAATAACCCGTGCCTGCCTTCTCCCCATATCCCTTGACTCCACTTTTCAGAGTTAACAAAGCTTAACTCTGAAAAGAGAACTTTATGTTACTGTTTGTGTAGAATAGGCATGGAAGGTAAATTTCTTCTCCGTAAAATCTCTACTTAAACCGCAATTATAATGAAGTCAATGCTGCTATAAGTTGGGAAGATGAAACTTCAGGGGGTGATTCAGGAAGCAGTCCTCCACCGAAGAAGGTATTGGTACCTTGGAAATGTATTCTAGTTAAACAGTGGAAGGAAAAAGATATTTGGAATTATTTGCCTTGTGGTTAGATTGCATGACCATAGATCTGTGTGGAAAGGTGCACAGTATGAGGCAAATAGGTTCCCTGAACTTTTTCTCGTCAGAGTCTGTGGAATTCTTTGCCACAGAAGGCTGTGGAGGCCAAGTTAGTGGATATTTGTAAGACATAGATAGATAGATTCTTGATTAGGTTATGGGGAGAAGGCAAGAGAATGGGGATAGGAGGGAGAGATCGATCAGCCATGATTGAATGGCGGAGTAGACTTGATGGGCCGAATGGCCTAATTCTATGGCCCACACACGTCAAATAGTGGTTTGCATCTTGCAAACTCAATTTCAGACTTCGCTTAATCGAACTTTCAAAAACTGCACATCTTCCACCTCCTCAGCTGCCTCCATCCTGCCTACTTGGTCTCCCCCTCGTCTTTGCCCCAGGAATGAAAATTTTGCTCTCAGCAACCAAAGCAAGATTTTCAGTAGGCCTTAGAAGAAGAAGCATGGATACACAAGCATCAAGTTGAGCTGCCACCCCTCAGAGTGATTATAGTGGGCTGCAGGTGTAAAATTGGCAGGGACAGACTGAGATGTGAAACTGGTGACATTAAAATTATACTCCTGGCTATAAATTGCATTCCAGGCTTCAGTGCTGAGTTTTTCTGCTTGCTTGCTGTGAGTACAAGTGGGAATATGTGTTTAATCAAAGTGGCCAGACCAATACCAGTTTATATCGTGTGAGGAAGTGACATGGAGAGCTTAAGAGTTATTTTTGCTTTTTCACAAAGAGAAATAATAATTAATTCACCTAAAAAAACGCCTAAGTGGGACAAGCCCTTTACTCCGGTATTTTGTGTCTATCTTTGGTGTAAACCAGCATCTGCAGTTCCTTCCTACACTTTTTGTCTGCTCCACTACTAAATTCATGTTGCCTTCTAATGTTTATGATTGAAGAAATATATATTCCCAATGCTACTGGAGAGATTGTATGTCTGGACAGTATCAGCCTCAACTGCAAGAGCTCAGGGGCTCTCAAATTGGGTGTCGTATAGGGAGATATCGGATTATGTAAAAGTTCATTTCCTACAAACTGTCCGAACGCTGATTTTTCCACAAATCTGAAACATCTTACAGCTACCCATCTCAATCCATTCTATGTATACCTGCGCTAATTCTTTCATTTCAGTGATAAATCACTACTTATAATTAAACTATTAGAATATACACTGTAGCTGTCATTAATCAATGCCCTGGGGTATTTTATTATTCTTACTGATAACTTAAAAACTGCTTTAAAAATGCATGGGAGAATTTGTGTAAAGTCAGATTTACGTAAGTCAGGTCCTTGGTAAACCCAGGATGCCCGTGTTACTGAGTGAGAAGGTAAAACCGCCCTCTCAAGACGCTATACTGCACCTTTAATAGCAAAGGGCCAAAAGAAGAAAATGTTTACAATAACAAATTCAAAGCCAAACTTGAAATTCAGTATTAATAATGCAATTGATCTCAATCTGCGGCACGGTGGCGCAGCGGTAGAGTTGCTGCCTTACAGCGAATGCAGCGCCGGAGACTCAGGTTCGATCCTGACTACGGGTGCTGTACTGTACGGAGTTTGTACGTTCTCCCCGTGACCTGCGTGGGTTTTCTCCGAGATCTTCGGTTTCCTCCCACACTCCAAAGACGTGCAGGTTTGTAGGTTAATTGGCTGGGCAAAATGTAAAAATTGTCCCTAGTGGGTGTAGGATAGTGTTAATGTGCGGGGATCGCTGGGCGGAGCGGGCCTGGTGGGCCGAAGGGCCTGTTTCTGCGCTGCATCTCTAAATCTAAAAAAAAAAATCTATACTCACATTTATTCTTCGTTTATGAAACCAAATGAAAAGAGCAGGGCTATTTTTTCCCCTGAATTTCAGCAAGGTAACATTTTAATATTAATTCTTCATGTAATTTAAATTGAGATGGAAGTGAAAGTGTGTTTAATACACATAGCAGATGAATCCATAATTCAGATTTGAATGTCCTTTCAATCCTCCTGCTTATTATTATGGGTGGTGGCAAGTGATGTGGAAGATTTATGATGCGAATTAATGATTTTTACAATCGCATCAAATGTACATTTGAGCCATTGGTGTAATATCCTGTGAAAAATGCGACCAGGAATTTTATGTCTCTCTTTGCATTGTTATGTTTCCAGGCCTATTTTTAATTTAAATTTAAATAATGCAATCTTTAATTATTTTAGTCGTTCTCATAACCCGCGCGTAGCTCTGACAATTTCACAATGAAGGACTTCAGCCAATCATTTTTTGCAGACCAGTTAATCAGAAAAATATATAGCTACCAATATCCAAGATAACGCTGTAACCACGTACATGCCTTAGGGTTCATTTTCAGCACTGTGTTTGACAGCCATTTCTTCCCAGATAGGAGTCCTCGACTGAATTAAACAGCGCCTTACAAAGTGGTGTGGTTCATTAACCACGAACTGCACAGCACAGCACCACCAAAGCAGCACTTAAACCATCATCATTCCCGTGCTTTCTTTCCACACAGGTTGAGTTGTCAGATCCAAGGTCGTTTGTTAGTCTGCGGAGCACCAACTTTCATTTATAAAGCATCTTTAATGCACTAAAATGCCCATTCAGGGAGACGGGTGAGGTGAGGCTCGGTCACGCTACCAAACAGAAGATTAAGACGAGCAACAAGCACAACGACTGATGAGGATGGGGAGCACGCAAATACTGAAGGAGAAATTAAAAAAAACAGAGCACTGAAGGGCTGGGGCAGGTTACACAAATAGGAAAGCACAAGGTCTCTATTGATTTGAACGTATGAAACAGGAATGTAAACAAGGTTTGTCGTCTGCTGCTCGTTCGCCAGCCAGCATTACGACCATATTCTGACCCCGGACTAGCCAACACAGCCACGTGCGTTTCCTTAACGTTGGTTGGCATGCGTGGCCACCTTATGCCATGTGGCATCCAGCTCCATTTCCAGTACACCCATTCAGTCCCAACCAGGATTTCAGGTATAATTTTAACTCCTCGTCCCAATCCCACACTGACTTTTCAGTCTTGGGCTGCCCCTATTGCCGGAATGAGGCCACACGCAAACTGGAGGATCAGCACCTCATATTGCACTTGGGCAGCTTACGAACCCAATGGTAAGAACATTGAACTCTCCATTTTTTAAGAAACGACCAAAACTTATCCCCCCTTTTCTTTCCAACCCCTCTCTTCCCTGAGCCCCACCTGACTCACACCTTCTCCACCCCTCCCCTTCCACACATATTCCTTCCACTAGATTTACAATTTGCAACACTTCAATCTTTTCGTCTCACAACTATCTTTACATCTCTGGCATTTGTCCAATCATCTAAAACATCCCACACCTGTGTCCAATTACAACTTGCCAGGCTTTGACCGGTCCCTCCTCTCTTCCAGTTTTCCTTCCACTCCCCACTCCCACCCCTTCCCCCCTCCACCACAATCAGTCTGAGGAAGGGTCCCAACCTGAAACATCACCTATCAATTTTCTTCAGAGATGCCACCTGACCCATTGCGTTCAGGGCCGGATTAAGCTAGTGCGGGGCCCGTAGAAACCTCATTTCGGCAAAAACACTCGGCCCCGCTCCCCGAACACACTCGCCCCGCTCCCCAAACACACTCGCCCCGCTCCCCGAACACACTCGCCCCGCTCCCCGAACACACTCGCCCCGCTCCCCGAACACACTCGGCCCCGAACACACTCGCCCGGCTCCCCGAACACAGCCGGCCCCGCTCCCCGAACACACTCGGCCCTGAACACACTCGGCCCTGAACACACTCGGCCCCGAACACACTCGCCCCGTTCCCCGAACACACTCGCCCCGCTCCCCGAACACACTCGCCCCGCTCCCCGAACACACCCGGCCCCGCTCCCCGAACACACTCGCCCCGCTCCCCGAACACACTCGGCCCTGAACACACTCGGCCCTGAACACACTCGGCCGTGAACACACTCGGCCCTGAACACACTCGGCCCCGAACACACTCGCCCCGCTCCCCGAACACACTCGGCCCTGAACACACTCGCCCCGCTCCCCGAACACACTCACCCCGCTCCCCGAACACACCCGGCCCCGCTCCCCGAACACACTCGCCCCGCTCACCGAACACACTCGCCCCGTTCCCCGAACACACTCGGCCCCGCTCCCCGAACACACTCGCCCCGCTCCCCGAACACACTCGGCCCTGAACACACTCGGCCCTGAACACACTCGGCCCTGAACACACTCGGCCCCGAACACACTCGCCCCGGTCCCCGAACACACTCGGCCCTGAACACACTCGCCCCGCTCCCCGAACACACTCACCCCGCTCCCCGAACACACCCGGCCCCGTTCCCCGAACACACTCGCCCCGCTCACCGAACACACTCGCCCCGCTCCCTGAACACACTCGGCCCCGAACACACTCGGCCCGCTCCCCCAACACACCCGGCCCCGAACACACTCGGCCCGCTCCCCGAACACACTCGGCCCTGAACACACTCGCCCCGCTCCCCGAACACACTCGCCCCGCTCCCCGAACATACTCGCCCCGCTCCCCGAACACACTCGACCCTGAACACACTCGCCCCGCTCCCCGAACACACTCGCCCCCCCCCCGCTCCCCGAACACATTCACCCCGCTCCCCCAACACACTCAGCCCCGAACACACTCGCCCCGCTCCCCGAACACACTCAGCCCCGAACACACTCGGCCCTGAACACACTCGCCCCGCTCCCCCAACACACTCAGCCCCGAACACACTTGCCCCGCTCCCCGTACACACTCAGCCCCGAACACACTCGCCCCGCTCCCCGAACACACTCAGCCCTGAACACACTCGCCCCGCTCCCTGAACACACTCGCCCCGCTCCCTGAACACACTCGCCCCGCTCCCCGAACACACTCAGCCCTGAACACACTCGGCCCGCTCCCTGACCACACTCGGCCCGAACACACTCGCCCCGCTCCCCGAACACACTCGCCCCGCTCCCCGAACACACTCGGCCCCTGTGAAGTAGAGAGCCGGAGGAGTGGGGAGAGAGAGAAGACTGCAGGAGTGAAGAGAGAGAGGCTGCCCTTGCAGGGAGAGGGAGGGGTGGAGGGGTAGGGAAAGAGCAGGCGGGAAGTGAGCGGAAGAGTGAGCAGCGGAGGATTGGGGGGAGCAAGTGCCAGATGAGTGGGGAGAGAGCGCCGGAGTAGGTAGAAGGAGGGCCGGAGGAGTGGGAGAGATGGGGGGGGGGGCATGATGAGGTGGTGAAAGTGGCCCGGGAACTTGAGAGAAAAGAGCGGATGAGCGAGGAGTGAGAGGGCCGGGATGTGTGGGGAGACAAGGCCAATATTCAAGCAGAGAGGTCCAGTGGAGTGAGGATTTTGGGTGAGGAGTAAGAGGGCCGGGGACTGGGCGGTTGGGCGGTTGGGCGGTGATGCGCCAGCTGCCCATTGGTCCGCGCAGCCCTGCCAACACGTTCAAACTGTGGTGGTTGTGGAGCGGCGCGCAACACAGCGCCCCCCAGTGGAATGCCAATGTCAAGCACTTAGCTTGCAAGCATTTAGTGCGGGGCCCACGAAAGTGTGGGGCCCGTAGCAAATGCTACTTTTGCTACTATGTTCATCCGGCATTGATTGCGTTACTCCAGCACTTTGTGTCTTTTTCTCGCCTTTTACAACCTTTTGAATCTTTTCAGCGGAATAAATGATAATATTTGACCACAGATGGGACAGTTTCCCGACTTTGCTCGATTTCCTTCTGAAATATAAGTATTACAAAATAACGAATTGAAACTGGTTCTCCAAACAGGGGGCAGGAAGGGAGGAAAAGTTACAAAGAAAATGGTGCTCACTGTAAATCCAGTTTACACTCGGCCCTGAACACACTCGGCCCCGAACACACTCGCCCCGTTCCCCGAACACACTCGCCCCGCTCCCCGAACACACTCGCCCCGCTCCCCGAACACACCCGGCCCCGCTCCCCGAACACACTCGCCCCGCTCCCCGAACACACTCGGCCCTGAACACACTCGGCCCTGAACACACTCGGCCGTGAACACACTCGGCCCTGAACACACTCGGCCCCGAACACACTCGCCCCGCTCCCCGAACACACTCGGCCCTGAACACACTCGCCCCGCTCCCCGAACACACTCACCCCGCTCCCCGAACACACCCGGCCCCGCTCCCCGAACACACTCGCCCCGCTCACCGAACACACTCGCCCCGTTCCCCGAACACACTCGGCCCCGCTCCCCGAACACACTCGCCCCGCTCCCCGAACACACTCGGCCCTGAACACACTCGGCCCTGAACACACTCGGCCCTGAACACACTCGGCCCCGAACACACTCGCCCCGGTCCCCGAACACACTCGGCCCTGAACACACTCGCCCCGCTCCCCGAACACACTCACCCCGCTCCCCGAACACACCCGGCCCCGTTCCCCGAACACACTCGCCCCGCTCACCGAACACACTCGCCCCGCTCCCTGAACACACTCGGCCCCGAACACACTCGGCCCGCTCCCCCAACACACCCGGCCCCGAACACACTCGGCCCGCTCCCCGAACACACTCGGACCTGAACACACTCGCCCCGCTCCCCGAACACACTCGCCCCGCTCCCCGAACATACTCGCCCCGCTCCCCGAACACACTCGACCCTGAACACACTCGCCCCGCTCCCCGAACACACTCGCCCCCCCCCCGCTCCCCGAACACATTCACCCCGCTCCCCCAACACACTCAGCCCCGAACACACTCGCCCCGCTCCCCGAACACACTCAGCCCCGAACACACTCGGCCCTGAACACACTCGCCCCGCTCCCCCAACACACTCAGCCCCGAACACACTTGCCCCGCTCCCCGTACACACTCAGCCCCGAACACACTCGCCCCGCTCCCCGAACACACTCAGCCCTGAACACACTCGCCCCGCTCCCTGAACACACTCGCCCCGCTCCCTGAACACACTCGCCCCGCTCCCCGAACACACTCAGCCCTGAACACACTCGGCCCGCTCCCTGACCACACTCGGCCCGAACACACTCGCCCCGCTCCCCGAACACACTCGCCCCGCTCCCCGAACACACTCGGCCCCTGTGAAGTAGAGAGCCGGAGGAGTGGGGAGAGAGAGAAGACTGCAGGAGTGAAGAGAGAGAGGCTGCCCTTGCAGGGAGAGGGAGGGGTGGAGGGGTAGGGAAAGAGCAGGCGGGAAGTGAGCGGAAGAGTGAGCAGCGGAGGATTGGGGGGAGCAAGTGCCAGATGAGTGGGGAGAGAGCGCCGGAGTAGGTAGAAGGAGGGCCGGAGGAGTGGGAGAGATGGGGGGGGGGGCATGATGAGGTGGTGAAAGTGGCCCGGGAACTTGAGAGAAAAGAGCGGATGAGCGAGGAGTGAGAGGGCCGGGATGTGTGGGGAGACAAGGCCAATATTCAAGCAGAGAGGTCCAGTGGAGTGAGGATTTTGGGTGAGGAGTAAGAGGGCCGGGGACTGGGCGGTTGGGCGGTTGGGCGGTGATGCGCCAGCTGCCCATTGGTCCGCGCAGCCCTGCCAACACGTTCAAACTGTGGTGGTTGTGGAGCGGCGCGCAACACAGCGCCCCCCAGTGGAATGCCAATGTCAAGCACTTAGCTTGCAAGCATTTAGTGCGGGGCCCACGAAAGTGCGGGGCCCGTAGCAAATGCTACTTTTGCTACTATGTTCATCCGGCATTGATTGCGTTACTCCAGCACTTTGTGTCTTTTTCTCGCCTTTTACAACCTTTTGAATCTTTTCAGCGGAATAAATGATAATATTTGACCACAGATGGGACAGTTTCCCGACTTTGCTCGATTTCCTTCTGAAATATAAGTATTACAAAATAACGAATTGAAACTGGTTCTCCAAACAGGGGGCAGGAAGGGAGGAAAAGTTACAAAGAAAATGGTGCTCACTGTAAATCCAGTTTCCTCAGATTAATGTTTTGTTCAATCATTGCTTAAACACTATTTCTGTCAGCTCTAAAGCAAAAGCCATTTGATGATTCGATAAGAAGGCTTGCCACCTATCAACTGATTTAATTTATAATTTGATGGTCTTCTAATAGAAAAAAAATCACATCATGTAAAGGACACTGGGAGGGAAATAGAGCAATAATTTAATTTGCGATATTAGCCACCAGGAATAAATCTTAATCAAGTTCTACGATCTTCATAAGTTGAGTATTTGAACTATAAACCAACATTGTTCGAAGCTACATGGAGTTCTTTTGAGAAAAAAATGGTAGATTTTGTAAAGAGAAGAAGAACATCCTGAGTGCCCCACATCTGAGGAAGGATGTGCTGTCATTGAAGAGGAGATTTACGAGAATGATCCCATCAATGATTGCGTTAACATACGATGAGCGTTTAATCCACAAACCTGTACGTCTTTGGAGTGTGGGAGGAAACCAAAGATCTCAGAGAAAACACACCCACATACGGGGAGAACGTACACGCTCCGTACAGACAGCACCATTAGTCGGGATCGAACCCGGGTCTCCAGCGCTGCTGGTGCCGCCATGGCCCGGTGACATTGAAAAGCATGGCATCCACTGCAACTCCTCCAATGCAAACATATCAACTGTATGTCTTCTTAACAGGTTAGTGCTGAAGAAAATAGGGAAAATAATATCCAAATTGGGTGCAGAAAACAAAACTGAATTTTTTTAAAAAGATTCAATTAAGAAAGAGATAAAGGAAACATGAAGATTAAAAAGGAAAAATAAGTTTACCAACAATTCAAATCTGAAAATGATGAGGCCACGCATGTGAAAGTTAATCTTTAGAGTTGGAGGAGTTGTCCATCATTGATGAAGACCCTATGTTCATTTGGAAGTAACAGGTAATTAAATATGTCTTGGGGAATGAATAACTGAAATAGATTAGCATTAATAAAAAAAGTAGTATTGGAGAAATTGATAGAAGTGATAATTCAAAGGTCATTGAGACATAAGAGGTTGGACTCTAGTAGAGTTCCCACAGATTCTACGGAAGTAAATAGAACCACTATTTAAAATTAAAAAAAGAGAGTAAACAGGCGATTGCAGACAGGCTAATTAGATATCAATAGTGGGGAGCATGCTTGAATGTATTATTACTCAGGAAGTAATGACAGGACATAGAAAATATAAGTAGGGCTAGCGGAAGAGCATTTTGGAGATAGTGATTATGTCCAATTGATCAGGTTTTAACTCAGTCGATCAGGCAACTCAGCAAGATCTGCTGAACAACTCCAGAACTTGGTGTCCATTTTTGTCAAGAGTCAAGAGTGTTTTATTATTATCATTATTAGTCCCACAACGGAACGATGAAATCCTTACTTGCAGCAGCACAACAGGTTTGTAAACACAGTACTCATTAGATGACATAATGAATAAAAATAAGATCAAAAAGCAACAAAAAAACCCCTTTATAGTGCAAAACCAAACAAAAGACCAAAGTCCCGAGTGCAAACGAGACAGTTTGGAGTTTGAAGGTTTGGCTGGTGTTTGCAGTATTCAATAGCCTGACAGTTCTTGGGGAGAAGCTGTCCCTGAACATGGAAGTCACAGTTGTCAGACTCCTAACCATCTCCCAGACGGCAGGAGTGAAATTAGAGCAGAGCTAGGGTTGTGTGGGTCCTTGATCATGTTGGCTGCCTTTTTGAGACAGTGCCTCCTGCAGATCCCCCTTCGATTAAAGGGGGGGGTCTGTACCCATGATGGACCGGGTGGTATCCACCACTTTTTGTAATCGTTCCTGGGCATTCACATTGCCATTATGTGTAATGAACCATCCTCTCAAAGGGAAGGTATTTATTCACAAAATGCTGGAGTAACCCAGCGATCCCCGCACATTAACACTATCCTACACGCACTAGGGACAATTTCTTTTACATTTGCCCAGCCAATTAACCTACATACCTGTACGTCTTTGGAGTGTGGGAGGAAACCGAAGATCTCGGAGAAAACCCACGCAGGTCACGGGGAGAATGCCGTACAGACGGCGCCCGTAGTCAGGATCAAACCTGAGTCTCCGGCGCTGCATTCGCTGTAAGGCAGCAACTCTACCGCTGCGCCACCGTGTATTTGGCTTCAACTGATATATATTTTTTTACTGATGATTTTTTTTTCACGCTAATATCTTCATTTGCTTTGCGGTGGTATCTGCTTTTGATTGTTTGAATTGTGTTTTTAATCATTCTCTCTTTCTATTTACATTCTTTTGCTGCTCTCTTACATTAACACACTTTTGCTATTTGCATTCAGTTGATTCACCTAAGATCCTGAACTAGAACTCTCCCTATTTGGTCAGAGAAATGTGCTTCAGTTCACGAACAAGAAAACGTGTATTTAAATTTAGTTTAGTCTTGAGATGCAGCACAGAAGCAGGCCCATCGATCCACTGAGTCCGCACCAACTGGCAATTACCGATCATTAAAACTATCCTACACACGCTGGGGACAATTTTACATTCACACCAAGCCAATTAACCTACAAACCTGCACGTCTTTGGAGAGTGGGAGAAAACCGAAGGTCTCGGACAAAAGCCACGCAGGTTACGGGGAGAACGTACAAACTCTGTACAGACACCACCCGTAGTCAGGATCGAACCTTCTCAGGAGAGAAGGAATGGTCGACTTTTCGGGTCGAGACCCTTCTTCAGACTGAAGGGTCTCGACCCAAAACGTCGCCCATTCCTTCTCTCCTGAGATGCTGCCTGACCTGCTGAGTTACTCCAGCATTTTGTGAATAAATACCTTCGATTTGTACCAGCATCTGCAGTTATTTTCTTACACATCCTCTCAAAGGGAAATGGCAGCGTGACTCATTGCAACCATTGTGACACCACAAACTTTATTCAGCTGTGCGTATACAAAAACACACACCTAGTAACAAAGTTAAACCTGTCAAATAGTTTATTGTTGATCTCCAATGTAACGTGTAACATAAATTGACAAATTAGTCAGTATTGTATCTTCACAATACAATCATGCAATATAATACTTACTGAATAGCTATCAAGTGAATCAAACTGAATGCAAATAGCAAAAGTGTGTTAATGTAAGAGAGCAGCAAAAGAATGTAAACAGAAAGAGAGAATGATTAAAAACACAATTCAAACAATCAAAAGCAGATACCACCGCAAAGCAAATGAAGATATTAGCGTGAAAAAAAATCATCAGTGAAACAAAAAAATATCAGTTGAAGCCAACTACTTGACTAAAAATCAGATAACGGATGCAAACCACCTTAGATAGATTGTTAAGGATCAGAGGGGGACAATAAGCACAGTAGCTTTATTCCCTAATGACTGCCATTTATTCTTCTAAACCCACTGACAATGCAGTGCCAAATGCATCACAGATTAAATCTCAATTATATGAATTTTCCCCTGAGGCATAACATAAAAGGGATTGGAAAACATTTGCAATCAATCTTATCTTGTATCAGTGAGACTAATGAGCCAAACCAATTCTCTTACAATTGGCATCTAATTATTCTCCATGTGGGCTAAGAAGACATGACAAAATGACACACAAACGTTGTGCACTGGCCTATGACCATTGCTTTCTCAGGCTGCCCCTCCTCCAGCTCACACCACTCCATGCTCTTCTGGGTCACATGGGGATCCGGCAGGTGATATAATCCAGGAATATCTTAGTGGGAACACAAACAGTAGATCTTGGCGAGATGAACAGAGGGGAACATCAGGGACTAAAGCTTAAGATGAACCTAACAAGCAGAAATGGGGAAACCTGTTCTCTGAAGGGAAGGTGCTGGTGAGCAGAAACAGAAAATTTTTGATGGGGGAGTGGGAGAATTTGTGAGGAGAGTATGAGATCAAGTGGAATAATAGGGAAGGGGTAAATACTGGAAAGCCAAAAAGAAAATAGATAGATTATTTTTTAGGCCAGGTCCCAGATAGCGAATAGAAAAGAGAAGTGTAGAAAATAGGAGATTATAGATCACGTGATATTAGGCTCAGGAAGTAGATGATGCAAGCTGGTCAATATTTCATTTTCAAGTTGATCTGACAATTCTGCAATCCCTGCAAAACCATTCTTTCCTATCATGCAATTTGCATCCCACCATATCCCCAATGAAAACGCACACCTACAGATTGAAAAGCACATGTACAGGTTCAGGGACAGTTTCTTCCCAGCTGTTGTCAGGCAACTGAATCATCCTACCACAACTAGAGAGCAGTCCTGAACTACTATCTACCTCATTGGCGACCCTCAGACTATCCTTGTTCGGACTTTGCTGGCTTTACCTCGCACTAAACGTTATTCCCTTATCATGTATCTGTACACTGTAAATGGCTGGATAGCATGCAACCAAATATTTTCACTGTACTTCAGTACACGTGACAATAAACTAAACTGAACAATGGTATCAAAACAAAAGATCACGAGGAAGAGGTTTGTTCGAGACAAGGAAGCTGCCACACTCTCTCACTCACATACACAAACACATAGACACACACTGAAAACGATCCAAACACACAAGACCTCAACGGCGGACCAGGCGGACAAAGTTATCTTGAACTCAACGACTGTGAAGGCGAATGAAGGCTGCAACAGATCTATCAGCCCCAATCACCTTGGTTCCCTTGCCATTGGAATGAATTGATTGATTTGTGAAGGAGCGTGTGCTTCTTGGAGTGCAACATCAAGTACACGTTAAACAAACACACGCATGGGCGTCTTGGTTCTGACATCGGAGCGTAGACCATCATCCTCGACCTCGAGGGATAGCCATGATGACGACGACACTGAAAACGACAGCCACCACAGCATTTACAGGATATCTGGTATACAGTCTGAACAGCTAATTAATGTTGCAGTCAGTTTTCACTGGACTTATGCAGTTTTATTTACTTTCTATAATTTTTTACTTGTAAAATTTATCAATTTCAATTTGTTTCTTCTCCATTTGTGTCGCTTTGAATCATTTTCCCGTTACTCTTCACATGAATCTTTCACTATATTTCCACATGTTTTAAGTAGTTTTTTTGCAGGTTGCGTGAACACATTAAAGAACCGATTAGATAGTCTTGTTCCAAAGAGCTCTTCTGGAGGGTTGGAATCTTCTGGAAGATTGTACCACATCACTTCTTTCCCCTGTGATGGACCTGTCTAGTGACAGAATGAAAACACCTTGCACTCTTTTCCTTGGCCAGTGTGTTCTGTCTGATCATACATATTCTCCATTTGTGAGACGAGAGTCAGTGGGTTTGTCCATAATTGTTCCCCTCCTTGTAGATCTTGTCTTCCTGGTGTTATAGCAATGCGCTCCAAACAACAAATGGACAGCAACTTTGCACATTTTTATCAACTTCTATTCTCACAGAACAAACCAAACTTGTGTCCTTGAAATATTTTTAATATTAGTAACATATAAGATTATTAAGGGGTTGGACACGTTAGAGGCAGGAAACATGTTCCCAATGTTGGGGGAGTCCAGAACAAGGGGCCACAGTTTAACAATAAGGGGTAGGCCATTTAGAACTGAGATGAGGAAAAACCTTTTCAGTCAGAGAGTTGTGAATCTGTGGAATTCTCTGCCTCAGAAGGCAGTGGAGGCCAATTCTCTGAATGCATTCAAGAGAGAACTAGATAGAGCTCTTAAGGATAGCGGAGTCAGAGGGTATGGGGAGAAGGAAGGAACGGGGTACTGATTGAGAATGATCAGCCATGATCACATTGAATGGAGGCGCTGGCTCGAAGGGCCGAATGGCCTCCTCCTGCACCTATTGTCTATTGTCTAAAACAAAGCATTTAACTGTACCTCAGTACACTACGTACATGTGACAATAAAGTATCATTCAATCATCGAAAATACTTCTTCAAAGCGTGCATTTTCCATTTCTGATTATTCATCTCAGTCTCATCGACTGAGGAATCAACAGGCACTTCACTCTCACTTCCTCTTATCTCTGGCCTGCTGAACATGTCCTTTGCAAAACCATTAGCAAAAGACCACACAGACAAAGAAGCAAGATCTCATTTTAATGGTCATATTAACTACTTTCATCTCATTGGAGATAACTTTGTTTCACCCATTGCTCTCCTCGACCTTCGTGAGTTCGTAGCCTCAAAGTTTCTCTCTTTCTCTTTTCTGACATGTGGCTTTCAAGCTAAAACGTCAACCGTTCCTCATTCCATAGATCCAGCCCAACGAGAGGAGCACTTCCAGCCGTTCAAGATTTTAGTTCAGATTTCCAACATCAGCATCCTTTTTTACTGTTATCATTGTAGCCAATAAAAAGATTTTTTTTTCCTTTTTTTTCTTTTTAAGTGCCAGTTGGGGAAACTCCAGTATCTCTAACTCAACACAGGCCAGGGATTAAATCTGCGGTGTCCTCAATCAACATGGCTGAAATGTCTAGATGCTAGGCCACATCCTGAAACCTCAACTACCCCTTCACCTGCATAGCAGCAGCGGTTTGCTTTGCTTTTGTCCATTGCAATGGAGCGCAATAAATCACCCAAATTAAATAGTATTCAGATTTTCAGTGAGACAGATTGTGAAGAAGTGAGAGGTGTATGCTGTGATTAATATTGTCAAAGGTGGGCAGTTTGTTTGGAAGAACAAGATAGAATTATTCCGACTATAACACTATAACAAAGCATTGGCTTTGCGTATCATTTGGCACAATCACACTTTATACAACTTGTGAAAGAAAAGCAGTTCAAAGAGGTGGCATTGCATTTTAACTCTTTGTTCAGTTTAATAAAAGGGGAAGCAATTTCATCATCACCCGTGGGCGGCAATATAAACACCTTGATTTCTACAACAGATGAGTGATTCACTCGCAAGGTTACTGCCCACTCAAGAAAGACTGAAAGGCCTCCAAGGTCTTTCTCCGGAACATTAAACTAGCTTTTCTAATGGTCGCAAACGCATGTGTTTTCAGCACTTAATTTGGGAATTAAGCATCTCCTGAATTATCTCTTGCCAAGAAAGAACAACACGAAACTATACGACAGGGTGAATGTCCTTTTAACTATCGGACAGGGATTAATAATAAACCATAATAGCAGAATGATCCATTTGTGCGTGACAACTCTGAAAGTTTTTTTGCTGAAGCGGTCAATTGAAACGTTGTAATGGGTACAAAAAGAAAATGTTGACTCTTGCCGTCAAACCCACCAATCTAACTCCCATGATTTGCGTCTCCCAACCTCCAGAACAAAACATATCCCTACATTTCAAAGTTAGAAAAGAAGATCGATTACATAAATTAAGGCTTTTATTTAAACATCGGCTGTAATATTTATTTGCTATAATTCTTTGATAGTTATATTTTTAATTAACATCTAATTATCAAAAAGCTTGAGTGGTACCTTCTCACCTAGTTTATAACATGCCCGATAGAAACTCGTCGGTTTTTTCTGGTCATCTATTTATTACTAAAACCCTCATCTTGCATGCTTGTGGATATATTTGTTTGTGGGTTTGTGGATATATTTGTTCCCAAAATACAGCCAAAATGGTACACGATAACGCAACAATTTTAGGCCCACCTAACTCACCATTGGCCTGCGGTTCAAATGGTTGTTATATATTTTTTTAAATTAATTTTTAAACTTTAAAAATCACTTTTTAAACTTTAATAAATCCCTTTTCCACTTGCCGTGCCCGTTAGCCGCACCTGCGCAGTAATACCTCCGTGTTCGACATCACAATGGGAACCCAACGTGTCCGTGCCTGTGCAGTTGTGGCCCGTTGATCTAATACAGATGCTCCCCGACTTACGATGATTCGACCTACGATATTTTGACTTTACGATGGTGCAAACAGCCGGGGGGGGGGGGGGATAAGCGGGGTTGAGGGGAGGGGGGGGATAAGCGGGGTTGAGGGGGGATGGAGTGGGTAAGTGGGGGGTGAGTGGAGGAGGGGCGGATAACGAGGGTTGAGGGGGGGATGGAGTGGGTGAGTGTAGGGGGGGAGAGGGGAAGGGGGGAGGGGGCAGTGGGTGGGGAAGGGAAGGGAAGGAGGAGGGGAGTGGGGGAGGGGAGGGTGCTAGTCCAATGCAGGAGAGGTTTGGGCCCAACAGGGTCCACCCTTTTCTGGTGGTATCATAGAATCATACAGCACAGAAACAGGGTCTTCAGGTCTCTGTCCCCATCCACCTCAAGCACCCACCTACACTAATCTCACTTTTCCTTCCACATCCCCATCTATCCCTTCTCTGAGACCCTCTGCCACCCCACTTACACTGGGCGTAGTTTACAGCAACCACTTAAGCTATCAACCAGCATATTTTTGGCATGTTGGGAGGAAGCCATTGCAGCCAAGAGTTACAGGGAGGACATGGAAACTCCACACAAGCAGCAACCAAGGTCGGGATTCATCGCTGGTCTACTGGAGCTGTGAGGAGTCAGCACCAACTACGAGCCCCTGGACTCTCTGGATGCTTCATGGCAGATTGTCAAAATGTATTTGGACACTGAGTTCCAGGTTCAAAGGTTAACGTACAATGACATACTTGTGTCTGCAAACTGCATGCAATACTGACTCTCTTTCATGAGGAAAACGCTGTCTTTCTGTGTTCCTTTCTACCTCCTCTTCCATCTTTCATCAACGTACTCCTGTTTAACCCCTCGTGTCGTGGGAACTACTGAATCAATAGTCTCTCGCACTTGAGGCCCGACAATCAGTAAAGAAGGCCATTGCCAGTTTCAGAGGCACACGTCAAATAACTGGTTGACCGGAGGTGAGCAGCAGATATTATTGTCCTCTCCCCAATGGAAAACCAATGGAGCCACAAGAGACTGAAAATGCTGGAATCTTGAGCAAAAAAAACAAAGTGCTGGAGGAACTCAGCAGCTTAGACAACGTCAGTGGAGGGAAATGGACAGATGATATTATCTTGAGAATGATCAAAGGACTCTGACCCAAAACATCATCTGGCCATTTTCTTCCCCAGATGCTGTCAAGCTTTCGAGTTCCTCCAAGCACTTCATAAAACCAATGGTATAATACAATACAATACAATATATCTTTATTGTCATTGTACAGGGTTAGGGGTACAACGAGATTGGGAATGCGCCTCCCATACGATGCAATAATTTAATTAGCTAGTCAGAATTAATTTAAACAACCCAATGAAACAAATTGTAACAGTTTTAAAACAGAATAAAGTGCAAGTAGATCTGTGCCGGTTCACTGTGCGATGTGACCATCCAGCTCAGCAGGACCGGTTCATAGCAGCTATGGCCCTGGGGATGAAGCTGTTCCTGAGTCTGGAGGTGTGGGCGTAGAAGGCCTTGTATCGTCTGCCCGATGGTAGAAGTTCGAACAGACTGTTGCAGGGGTGTGAAGAGTCTTTGTGGATGCTGGTGGCTTTTCTGAGGCACCGTGTGTTGTAGATGCCCTCCAAGGCTGGTAGCTGTGTTTCGATGGTCCTCTGAGCTCTATGGACTACCCGCTGAAGAGCTTTCCGCTCTGCCTCCGTGCAGCTGAGGTACCACACAGGGATGCCATGTGTTAGGATGCTCTCTATGGTGCAGCGGTAGAAGGTCGTCAGCAGCTGTTGGGGTAGACCAGACTTCTTCAGTGTTCTTAGGTAGAACAGTCGTTGCTGTGCCTTCTTGACCAGCGCAGCAGTGTTATTGGACCATGTTAGGTCCTCCGAAATGTGAGTGCCCAGAAACTTGAAGCTGGACACTCTCTTGATCGCCCCGGGGCAATTGGGGCGATCGGGGCGATAAAGATTGGTGCTCATATCGGTTTTTCTAAATGAGATCCACTAACTTTGAAGAAAGGACATTCAGAGTCTAAGGAATGAATGTGTTGCTTTTATTTCCCACATGGCTCATTCAATTTTCAAAGACAAAAAAAGCTCAAGAAGTTTCATAGTTTCTTCACAATCCAAACTATTTTGATTGAAAAGGGACCGTTGAGACCAATAGATTTTGCTCTGTTTTATTTTTCTATAAAAAAAGTGTCATTCACGGTCTGGCAGCTCTGTTGATGCACATCCTATGTTGATAACAAGAGGGATTAGATGGAATGATTGAGTAGAGACTCTTTAAAAAACTATGAAAAACGATTCACAATCAAGGACATGCAAGGCAATAGTTATGAGAAATGGGTGCAGATGAATGGGACATGCACGTCGCAGAGAAACAATTGACTCGAGCTTGATTTTGATTGCCTGGAGTTCATTTCTGGATGATATTTTTATGAGGACCCACATTATATAATGGAACAAAATGGAACACACATAACTAAAGAGGAGCAGTCTACTCTGCCTTTCAACATGTTCGTGCTGATTTATCCCAGGCATCAAGTTCCCTCTTTGAATGATCTTCATAAACCTCAATTCTTGATCTTTCAAAAATCAAGTCAAGAGAGTCAAGAGTGTTTTATTGTCATGTTAGACCAAGTGGACCCGTTGGGCCCAAACATCTCCTGCATTGGTGCAGCACCCTCTCCTTCCCTCCTCCCCTCCCCTCCCCTCTTCCCCTCCCCCCCCTCCCTCCCCCCCCCACTCCATCCCCCTCAACCCCCCTTATCCTCCCTCCACCCCCTCCCACCCTTGGAGATAAATTTAAACTTTGAAATGTGAATAACTTAAAAAATATAACACCAATTTCAACGAAACTTCTTTCATTAGCACCAAAGGGATGACGGTGAGTAAGGTGGGCCTAAAATTGTTGCGATATCGTGGACCGATTTGGCTGTAGTTCAGGAACAAACAAACAAACAAGAATTTTAGTATATAGATGTCCCAGATAGACCAATGAAATTCTTGCTTGCAGCAGCACGACAGAATATGTAGAGTAAACAATATGATAAACGCGAAAAAAAGTTCAGTTTACACATATGTACTCAAGCTATATGCACACACTCACATATACACCTCTACATTTTACGTAGAAAAAAAATATATATACATGCACAAATCCATACACATAAAAAACAAACATTAATAGTGTAGATAATAACAATAATGGTCTATGTAGTTCAGAGCTTATTTGAGGTTGCAGTGTTTAATAACCGAATGGCTGTAGGAAATGTATTTCCCTTCACTTTAAAACCTTCTCATCAGCTAGTCTCCACAGCTCTCTGGCACAGAGAATTCCAGAGATTTGCCACTCAAATCAGCAGCACACACTACATTGTAAAAGCTTTTCTTTTGCCGCGTGCAACACTGCATGATGTTTGCAAGCCTCCTAACAAGAGTCAATAAAGGCCAAGATCACAAAATCCTGAGAGTATGTATCTGAGCTATTGCAGCAAAATTGATGTATAATTTGTAGGTACAACAGTTGGAGACACACAATTGACTTGGCAAAGCCATGGCTTGCTGAGGTTAATTAGGCACTGTTTTCAATCCTGAATGCTAGTCTGCAGGTTGTTCTGACAACTCACGTGTGTGTTAATCCCAAACAAGACGAGGGATGTGATTAAATCACGAAAGGTTAAAAAACCGCACGCTCACTCTTTGAAAAAACAAATTCCAAATGTCTTCACTGATTTAATTACCAAGTGGTGGAGCACTGTCTGGATAATGTCTCCCACTTCAACAGAATATGCCATTTTCACCAGGTCTCACATCAGTTGCCAGCAGCGGAGTTTCTGACAAACTTATAAGTCAATCTTGCTCACATTGGGCTCTGAAAATAATAACTATAGAGACACATGAAACACAGTGACAATCCAAGTGTGGAAAGATTTTATTTATGGCCCTACAAGAATAAATCTGGATGCAACGCACCTGTTAATGAAGAATCTTCCTGCCCGGTTTTATAAACACACTCTCAAATGTATGGCAGCGATTTTATTTTTGTCTCCCTTGATCACTCTGTGGTGATATTGCAACCATTAGCGATGCCATAACTGCTGGTGTATATCTTTAACTAAATCTAAGCGTGCAAGCAGGAGAAAGGAGACTTTTCTCTGGCAATTGCACAGGCAATTTATGATTACTTCCTGCAAGATTAAGTGAAGTTCTGATAAAATGAACAGGCCCTGAGCTCGCAGGTCCTGCGGTGACATTGATCGGAGATGCACGCAGAGTCCAATCATTTCCCCCACGAAAGGCAGGAAGGAATTGCAGGGTACGTCAGTCAGCTGCCATTGCTCACCTCCGTGTGAGCAAGCTTCAATAAAACCCCACTGATCTCTCCAGAAGCGAGGCCACCCCTCTGGTTAATGAAGCAGACACAACCTATGCAGCCTGTCAGTTTAAATCTGAACCTGAATTAAATCCGTCCCGGAAAGTAACACAAAGGCATCCGGTTTTTACACCATGCAAAGGAACTCTAAAACATTTGGCGATTAGTTACATGGTTGTGAATTCAGACTCCAATCCAACATGTGGAGCATGTGTAAGATGGAACTGCAGATGCAGGTTTAAACCGAAGATAGACACAAAAAGCTGGAGTAACTCAGCGGGACAGGGGCAGCATCTCTGGAGAGAAGGAATGGGTGACGTTTCGGGTCGAGACCCTTCTTCAGATTGGTTAGGGACAAGGGAAATGAGAGATATAGATGGGGATGTGGAGAATTAAAGAACAATGAATGAAAGATATGCAAAAATAATAACGATGATAAAGGAAACAGGTCATTGTAAGCTGTTTGTAGGGTGAAAATGAGAAGCTGGTGCGACTTGGGTGGGGGAGGGATAGAGGGAATGCCGGAAGCAATATTCATACCACTGGGCTGTAAGCTGCCCAAGTGAAATATGAGATGCCGTTCCTCCAATCTGCGTTTAGCCTCACTCTGACAATGGAGGAGACCGAGGACAGAAAGGTCTGTGCAGGAATGGGAAGGAGAATTAAAGTGTCCAGCAACCGGGAGATCAGGTCGGTTCACGCGGGCTGAGCGAAGGTGATCCGGGATCGCCCAGTCTGCGTTTGGTCTCGCCGATGTGTAAGAGTTCTGCGTAGGAATGGGAAGGAAAATTAACGTGTCCAGCAACCGGGAGATCATGTGGAGCAGATGCTTCGTTAAGCAACAATCTGCAGGTCAAGCAGCAGCCCTGCTGGGAAATTTGCAGTTGACATTTCATAAGTGATAGGAGCAGAATTAGGCCATTGTGACCATCAAGTCGACTCCACCATTCAATCATGGCTGATCTATCTCTCCCTCTCTAACCCCATTCTCCTGCGTTCTCCCCATAACCCCTGACACCCGTTACTAATGAAGAATCTATCCGTCTCTGCCTTAAAAATATCCATTGACTTGGCCTCCACAGTCAGTCTGATTGGGAGGTGGGAGGCAAAGGTGGAAACAGCAACAAAGGATGTTGGATGAAAGGTAGAGGCAACAGAGGGCTGCAGATGATGGAGTCTGGTCATAAATGAAGCATCTGCCTCCTCTTGTGAAGCAAAGCCAACATTCTACAGCAACACCTACAGCTACACTGGCATCTTTTGGATAAAATATGTACATTGTCTTACAGAGTTATAGAGTGATACAGTGTGGAAACAGGCCCATCAGCCCAACTTGCCCACACTGCCCAACATGTCCCAGCTACACTAGTCACACCTGCCCGCATTTGGTCCACATACCTCCAAACCTATCCTATCCATGTACCTGTCTAACTGCTTCTTAAATATTGGGATAGTCCCTGCCTCAACGACCTCGTTTGGCAGCTTGTACCATCACCCACCACCCTTTGTGTGAAAAGGTACCCCTCGGCTTCCTATTAAATCTCCCCCCCCCCCCCCCCCCCCCTACCTATGTCCTCTGGTCATCAATTCACCTTCTCTGGGCAATAGACTGTTTATTCTACCCGATCTATTCATCTCATGATCTTATATACCTCGGTAAGATCACCCCTCATCCTCCTGCGCTCCAAGGAATAAAGTCCCAGCCTCTTGCTTCCACCAAGATGCAGGACAGAACACCACAGGAGATCCTTCTTTCCTGTGGCTATCAAACTTTACAACACGGGGCGGCACGGTGGCGCAGCGGTAGAGTTGCTGCCTTACAGCGAATGCAGCGCCGGAGACTCAGGACGGGCGCAGTCTGTACGGAGTTTGTACGTTCTCCCCGTGACCTGCGTGGGTTTTCTCCGATATCTTCGGTCTCCTCCCACACTCCAAAGACGTTGTAGGTTAATTGGCTGGGCAAATGTAAAAATTGTCCCTAGTGGGTGTAGGATAGTGTTAATGTGCGGGGATCGCTGGGCGGCACGGACCCGGTGAGCCGAAGGGCCTGTTTCTGCGCTGTATCTCTAAATCTAAATCTAAAAATCTAAACTCCTCCCTCTTCTGTCGTGGGATAGACTGAGACTGAGACTCAGTTCCCCCTCCCCACCCCCCTCTGCAATCTTTGCACATCCCCCAAGCCTTTGCACATCCCCCAAGCCTTTGCACATCCCCCAAGCCTTTCCACTCGTCACTTTAATTTCATGTTTCGTGTATTTTGTGTTTTTTTTACAACTGTTAGTAGATCAATTTCCCTCCTGGGATAAATAAAGTTCTATCGTATCGTATCGTACTCAACGTCTGCCTATAGCTCAGACCCTCTAGTCCTGGCAACATCCTCGTAAATCTTCTCTGTACCCTTTCCAGCTTGACATCTGTCCTATTACATGGTGCCCAGAGATGAACGCAATACTCTAAATGTGGCCTCACCAATGTCTTATACAACTGCAACATGACCTCCCAACTTCTATACAATACCCTGGCTGATGAAGACCAATGTTCCAAAAGCTTTTTTGACCACCCGATCTACCTGCGACTCCACCTTCAGAGAGCTATGCACCTGTGCTCCTACATCCCTCTGGTCTACAACACTCCCCAGAGCCCCACCATTCACTGTGTATTCCCTTGGCATGTTAGACTTCCCAAAATGCAACACCTCACATTTTTCTGCATTAAATTCCATAGGTGATGCAGAAGTTACGTTGGTACTATCTATATACTAAAACTCTCGTTTGTTTGTTTCTGAACTACAGCCAAAACGGTACACAAAAGCACGACAATTTTAGGCCCACCTTACTCACCGTCGTCCCTTCGGTGCTAATGGAAGAAGTTTCATTGGAATCGGTGTTATATTTTTTTAGTTACTCACATTTTAAAGTTTAAATCTGTCTCCTAGGGAGGGAGGGAGGGAGGGAGGGAGGGGGGAGAGAGGATAAGGGGGGTTGAGGAGGATGGAGTGGGGGGAGGGGAAGGGAGAGGGGCAGTGGGGAGGGGGGAGAGAGGGGAGAGAGAGAGGGGAGGGGGAGGGGGAGGTGGGAGAGGGGAGGGGAGGGGGGGGGAGAGGAGGAGGGGGGGAGGGGGGGAGGGAGAGGGGAGAGGGGATGGGGGAGGAGAGGGTGCTGCACCAATGCAGGTTTGGGCCCAACTGCGACTTGGTGTAGTTTCGAATAACAACAGTTCTCAGCTGAACAATATTTATTCGCTGATGATAAAACTGACTACCTGATTGTTATCACAATGCCGGCCAGGATTGTGCGCTCCAGGCTTTGGAGCTCTCTTTGACCCCACAGCCTGTGACTGATCGAAGTGCTTTCACTGAGCCAGAGCTGAGAGAAATGGCTTTTAAAGAACTTGCACAGCCACCACTGCTTTTGACAAGGGCAACTGCATCATTGATGTTGTTTCCTTTTTTTCAATAACATGATACTGTAGCGACCATAGAGAATGGTCCAGGTCGTCGAACCCTCGGATTGGCCAGCGAGGTCACGTGTGAACGCGACCATGGGGATTGGTCCAGGGAGCGACATCGCTGATTGGCCAGCGATGTCATGTGCGCGTTTGGCGCCCGAAATAGTTAGTTCGGCGAAGTCTTCGAAGAAGACAGTAAGTTTTTGATGGTTGTCCTTTACCTTGTTGTTTAACTCTGTATTCGAATATTGCGGCTGCAATAAACTTCTTCTACAACCAACAAGTTTCCGGACTCGCCATAATACTATAAGCACTTGCTGATTACCTCAGTTTAAAAAAAATCAAGTCTCATAATTTATTTTGCGAGTGTTTAAATCTCCTCTTGATTTTTAAACATTATTTCAACAAGTTTTTATAAGTCTCTGCCAACCACTTTTATTTTCTCAATAAATATATTTAACTGCTGGAAGTAATGTATTCAATAAATTAAACAACATGAAAATTATATCTTTCACAACAAGTACAAAACACATCCCGTGATTTGCCTTTTATATTTCTGAATGTTTTCATAAATATTTTTATTCGTGGAGCCGAGGCTCAAAGCAGAGCCCGCGGTTTGAGCTGATACTTCTCCCAGACCTGTCACTGACAGCTGAAGAGAATCACCAATTACAGCTCAACCACAACACCAGTGTGTGCTCTGTGGGCAAAATCTCCAATCTGCATCAGTGTGCAATTACCCAGCGGCTATTCCTCTTGCTGGAATGGTAGTTACGTTTGATTTTCCAAGTGACTTCCAACGAAATCCAGGCTTGGACCTTGGAACTATCCTCATCGTGCTTTTTGACACGATAACTATTTTGAAATGATAGTCGTGATGCTGCCTGACCTGCTGAGTTACTCCAGCATTTTGCGAAATAAGTACCTTCGATTTGTACCAGCATCTGCAGTTATTTTCTTTCATTACGAATGTGAAGGTCAGTTCAAGAACTGATGGTTATAAGAATGTAGCTGTTCCTGAACCTGGTCGTGTTGAGTCATCAAAGGTGGACACAAAATGCTGGAGTAACTCAGCGGGACAGGCAGCATCTCTGGAGAGAAGGAATGGGTGACGTTTCAGGTCGAGACCCGAAACGTCACCCATTCCTTCTCTCCAGAGATGCTGCCTGACCCCGCTGAGTTACTCTAGCATTTTGCGTCTACCTTCGATTTAAACCAGCATCTGCAGTTTTTTTGTTCCCCCACAGTGTGAGGCATCAGACATGTGTACCTCATGACCAATGAGAGCAGCAAGCTGCGGGCATGGCGCAGATGGTGCAAGGTGGCGCAGCGGTAGAGTTGCTGCCTTACAACGAATGCAGCGCCGGAGACTCAGATTCGATCCTGACTACGGGCGTCGTCTGTACGGAGTTTGTACGTTCTCCCCGTGACCTGCGTGGGTTTTCTCCGAGATCTTCGGTTTCCTCCCACACTCCAAAGACGTACAGGTATGTAGGTTAATTGGCTGGGTAAATGTAAAAATTGTCCCTAGTGTGTGTAGGATAGTGTTAATGTGCGGGGATCGCTGGGCGGCGCGGACTCGGTGGGCCGAAGGGCCTGTTTCCGCGCTGTATCTCTAAATCTAAAAAAATGTAAATCCTCTGCGGATGGCGGCTCTTTGAGACACGTCACGGGTAGGTGTTTCTGAAGGCGGGAAGGGAAGTGCCCGTGATGGACTGGGCAGCGCCCACCACTCTCCGCCGCCTCTTGGATTCTTGTGTGCTGGAACTGCCATACCAGACCATGATGCAACCACTCAGGATATATTCTGCAAACCATCTACTGAAGTTTCTTTCCATATTCAATGGCATGAATGAATGAATGAATGAATGAATGAATGAGTGAATGAATAAGTTTATTGGCCAAGTATGTACATATACAAGGAATGTGCCTTGGTGCTCCGCTCACAAATGACAACACAAACATACAGTTAACAATTAAGAATGCCGTATCTCTTTAAACTTTGAAGTAGAGGCACAGACACATCCTCTTCGTGATTATATCGGTGCACTCGGTCCAGGACAAGTCACGTTGCGTCTCCACTCGACGGGATGCTCTCTCACTCCTGCACTGACTCACCACCACACGCGGCTCAGCCAACAACAGTGGTGTCATCGGCTTATTCAGAGATGGCACCGGAGCGATGCTTAACCACACAGTCTTGGGTGTGAAGAGAGCACAGCAGGGATTCAGCTCACAGCCTGGAGATATTCCTGTACTGGTGATCAGCGAGGAGGAAATGTTGTTACCAATCTACTTGATTGCAATCTTCTGCTGAGGATCCAGTTGCAAAACAGGTAGAGAGGCGCAGGTCTTGGTGACAGGTTTGGAGGGGATGCTGATGTCGAATGCCAAACTGTAGTCGATGAACAGCATCCTGACAGGTGTTACTGTTATCCAGGTCAGAGCCCAAATCAGAGTGAAGCACCAGTGAAATAGCAACTGCTGCTGAATTGTCGTGGCGACAGGCAAATTGAAGCAGACCCAGATCACTTCAAAGGCAGGAGATTGACACAAAAAGCTGGAGAAACTCAGGGGAGCAGGCAGGGAGAAGGAATGGGAAGCTGTCTGATCCGCTGAGTTACTCCAGCTTTCTGTGTCTATCTTTGGTTTAAACAAGCATCTGCATTTCCTTCTTACACCCTTCAAAGGCAGGGGTTGGTTTACACCATTACCACCCTCTCGTAGCACGACGTCACGGTGATGTAAGTGCTACAAGACGCTAGTCCGTGAGGCAGGGTCACCACATTGTTCTTGGGCACCAGTATGACAGATGGCCTTTAGAGGTTGGTGGGAACCTGGCACTACTGAAGCACGAGGTTGCGATTTTCCTTGAATACTCCAGCCAGTTGGCCTGCACAGGTCTTTAACACTCAACCATATCTTCCGTCTGGGTCAGATGCTTCGCGTGGCTTCAGACAGGAGGTCATCATTATTTCGGCTTGGGTTGGCAGTACGCAAGGTCCATACAGTCAATGGTACTTGTTAAAGACAAAATGTTTGACCGTATTAACATTCCATAACCTCCTGGAAACATTGGCAATGAGAAAGATAGCAGCTGGCTAAGTTACCAATGCAACAATGAAGTGCGTGTGCAGGATTGGAAGGTGTGGCAGCAGCCATTAGATCTCATATTACAGATTGATTCATAGGTCCCAACCACCACTAATTCTAGAGAAAGAAGATGGTACTACCTTGACACTTTCTGACATTGAAGCACATTGAAGTCCAATACAGGAGAACCTTTGTGCAACTTGGAACCTGCACTACAATTTTCAATCTGACCAGGCTACACATCACATGTCCAGAGACTCACCACAAGTTGCTCCAGCATCGGAGATAACCAACATATCGGAGCAGCATCAGTATCTGAGTCAAGAGCTGCTGATGGTATATCTCCACCTTCACGATCTTCTGATTGTTCTATTACTACCCGACCAAGATGCAGTTCATAACCATCTGAATAGAGAACATTAGGGTAATGCTGAAGCAAGGGAGAAAAGGAAAAATGTTGTCGTCATCTTCAGCTTGTTAACGAGAGGCTTATAGATAACGATACAATGCAATAGAACTTTATTTATCCCAGGTGGGAAATTGATCGTCCAACAGTCATGAAACACAAGATACATGAAACATGAAATTAAAGTGATGAGTGGAAAGGATTGGGGATGTGCAGAGATTGGGGAGGGGGGGGGGGGGGGGGGGGAGGGGAGTCAGTCTACCCCACGACAGAAAGGGGGCGGAGTTGTACAGTTTGATGGCCACAGGGAAGAAGGATCTCCTGTGGCGTTCTGTGCTGCATCTTGGTGGAACCAGTCTGTTGCTGAAGGTGCTCCTCAGGTTGACCAGTGTGTCATGGAGGGGGTGAGCTGTATTGTCCAAGTTGCTCCGCACGGTTTGAGGAGCATCCTCCCCTCCAAGACCACCTCCCATGAAACCAACTCTGCCCCCAGGACAATGGCTTTAATTAGACATGAAAATACAACCAGCTTGCATGTATTCATAGCTACCAGTGGCCAGACTCAATGAAGGCCACTCTCTCTTCCATGGGACCAGGAGATGCAGCCACAGGAGACGGGATAGGAGAAGTGCTGCTCCAAGTGACTGTATCACCTAATAATTTAACAGGGAGTGAAGTGTGTCACTAAGTATGTGCGATGTATTTGCTTAGCAGTTTAATTATGTGGCAAACTGTGAACTGTGGGTGTACGGATCGCACCTATGGCAAAATGTATGCGGGGGTGCAGCGTGATACAGTGGTACAGCTGTTGCTACCCCATCCTCACAGCTCCAAATGTCCTGGGTTCGATCCTGACTCCAGGTGCCATGTTTGAGGAATGTTCACATTCTCCCTGGAAACCCCTGGGTTTTCGTCAGGTGACCCGGTTTCCTCTCATCTCCCGAGGATGTGCCGGTAGGTTGATTAGCAATTGCAAATGCCACTTAGTGTAAATTGTTGGGGAAAAAAAAAAAAAAATCACAGGGTTGGGAATGGAGGAGTTGCAGGGCAGGGATGTGAGAGGATAGGTGGCAGGGGTACAGGACAATAAGGAGCGATGGAACAGGACTCATGGGATCATTCCCCTGGGAGCTCGCATGCACTGATGCCCCCCCGCCCCCTCCCCCCTTCGTCATCTTTGAAAGTACAAGAAAGCAAAGTTAAACAAGAAATATAAGCACGCAGGTGATTGAGAAAGATTCTTGGTGGGGGACTGATGAGGACAGGTGGTGCAGTTAATATATGTAGGCAAAAGATCAGCCATGATCACATGGTCTGAAGAAGGGTCTCGACCCGAAACGTCACCCATTCCTTCTCTCCTGAGATGCTGCCTGACCTGCTGAGTTACTTCAGTATCTTGTGAATAAATACCTTCGATTTGTACCAGCATCTGTAGTTATTGTCTTATACTCATTGAAAGGCGGTGCTGGCTCGAAGGGCCGAATGGCCTACTCCTGCACCTATTGTCTATTGTATTAGATGACCTTTGTCTAATGTCCATTCACTGATCTTGAATAGGCTTCACTCGGCATCCTGTTGGCCTGCACCAAAACCCTTTGGGACTAACTCACGGCATTGACAGCCCCATCTACTTTCTCTCGCTTTCTTTGCAGAGCTTGGCCAGAGAGCCACCCAATCGCTGACAAATAATCACGCCTCTCCAACTGTCTGTCCAAGATCACAAGTGCAAAATTGGAAAATCTTATTGCAATCTCTTTCCCGTTCAATGTCAGTCTCCCAGATCAGACTGTGTTCTAGAATACATGCAAGCCCCAGCTGCCGGCAACCTACTTCAATGTGTCAATAGACAATAGACAATAGGTGCAGGAGGAGGCCATTCGGACCTTCGAGCCAGCACCGCCATTCAATGTGATCATGGCTGATCATTCTCAATCAGTACCCCGTTCCTGCCTTCTCCCCATACCCCCTGACTCCGCTATCCTTAAGAGCTCTACCTAGCTCTCCCTTGAATGTATTCATAGAATTGGCCTCCACTGCCTTCTGAGGCAGAGAATTCCACAGATTCAATAGACAATATACAATAGGTGCAGGAAGAGGTCATTCGGCCCTTCGAGCCAGCACCGCCATTCAATGTGATCATGGCTGATTCACAACTCTCTGACTGAAAAAGTTTTTCCTCATCTCAGTTCTAAATGGCCTACCCCTTATTCTTAAACTGTGGCCCCTGGTTCTGGACTCCCCCAACATTGGGTACATGTTTCCTGCCTCTGATGTGTCCAACCCCTTAATAATCTTATACGTTTCGATAAGATCCCCTCTCATCCTTCTAAATTCCAGTGTAAACAAGCCTAGACACTCCAGTCTTTCAACAAATGACAGTCCCGCCATTCCAGGAATTAACCTAGTAAACCTACGCTGCACGCCCTCAATAGCATGAATATCCTTCCTCAAATTTGGAGACCAAAACTGCACACAGTACTCCAGGTGCGGTCTCACTAGGGCCCTGTACAACTGCAGAAGGACCACTCTGCTCCTATACTCAACTCCTCTTGTTACGAAGGCCAACATTCCATTGGCTTTCTTCACTGCCTGCTGTACCTGCATGTTTCCTTTCAGTGACTGATGCACTAGGACACCCAGATCTCATTGTACGTCCCCTGTTCCTAACTTGACACCATTCACTTCGTCGCCCACTTCAAGCACCATCAACTAGCTTTAGTTATTGCTACCTACACACAATTTTAGTACCCGTTGCCCCGCGGCGTTATCAAGTGTGGATTCATCCAACAGTGATCCCCGCACTCATTTCCAGGGCTAACAAATTTAGCTCCCACTGTCCCTCTCTCCCCCTTTATTATTCTCTGGGATCAGGGTTGTTAAGATAAGAGAGTCTTTGGCTGTTACAAATTGCTCCTCATGTCAAACAGTGTCGTCCAGGTGGAGGAATGAGTCACTCTTCTTGAGCTGGTGATATCATTTAAAAAAATAATTGCACAATGCAATCTGGGAATTAACCTTCTCAAATAGGAACAAGGAACGCATAAATAATGTTCACAGATCAGTCACGATGCTGTAAACCCACACCGTACTATAAATACCTGTCAGTAGGACGAAATTTAAATATTCGTGTTCGCCAGCTTTCACAATTCGTTCAGCTACAAGTACCATGCATGTGTGCG
This sequence comes from Rhinoraja longicauda, assembly GCF_053455715.1. Taxonomy (NCBI): domain Eukaryota; kingdom Metazoa; phylum Chordata; class Chondrichthyes; order Rajiformes; family Arhynchobatidae; genus Rhinoraja; species Rhinoraja longicauda. The sequence continues at coordinate 6,757,185 of NC_135964.1, forward strand.
GGTCTTTCTGATACTGCATTTGGTTGCAAAATGTTAACCTGTTACTAACGTCTGCATGAAAGGCACACACTAAAAACAGAGGCAAGTTCCTTTGCAAGGTCCGACGGAATAAAACAAAATTAAAAACTAACCAAATGTTTGTTGGCACCCAAGAGAAAGAGATGGTAAGATAAAAATCTTTGTGTCAATTAAGATCATAAGATCAGAAGTGATAGGAGTAGAATTAGGCCATTCGGCCCATCAAGTCTACTCCGCCATTCAATCGTGGCTGGTCTATCTCTCACTCCTAACCCCTTTCTCCTGCCTTCTCCCCACAACCCGGACTAATCAAGAATCTATCTGTCTCTGCCTTAAATATATCCACTGACTTTAATTAAAGAAAACTGTCCTGAAAAGGAGAATAACCTTTGAAGATCCTACAAAGCAAATTAAGAAATTCAGAATGAAACACGACAGAACACCCCTGATGCATCCACTTCATAGTATATGAACAATCCACTGACAATTCTTCATATCTAGGTAAGGAAAAAGTAGATTTTTTTAACCTCATGTTCCTATATATAACAACACATTCCGAAGCTATAATTAAGCCGCACTAATTAAGTTATTTTCTACCTTCACTTCAAAAGTCATCCTATTTTCTTGTACGTTTCGCACAATTTTTAAAAGATTGAAACTCATTAACCATTTTAATTTGCTTGCATTATTTCCTTTCAAAGCTCAACACGAACGCAGCTAGTGAAAGTAGGAAGCTTCTTTCAGGTTTTAAGATTAAAAAAATTAAACAGGTCAGATTGCAAAAGACTCTAGGTCATTCTAGGTCTAGGTGAAGCAGGTTAATCCATTGTTAGCTGATATTTGCATGGTATTGCCTGGCAACTAGTTGTCCCAAACTGAAACTATTTATACATCATGTACAGGAATATGGTAACAATACAGCACTAGAACTGGAGCACCCCAGCTTTCACCTGCAATTGAAACTATGACCACTTCCATTTACAATCAGCAAACGTTTCCCCATTCGGTCTCCATTGGGGTGGTAGGTCGAACCTCTGAGAAAGTCAGGCAGAAAGGAGACACTAACAGGAATGCACAAGCAAAATGTATGGGTCTGTCAATGTAATATAATGCATCAAATGATACATTTTGTTTGTTGAGATTATTTTGTATCTGTCTCTATATTTGCACTCTGGACAAGTATACACTCTGGTGGTTGGCAGCAGAGGAAAGAGAGGTTGTGGGACTACTGATCAATGGGAAATTGAGGCAGGGCACATTGATGATGCAGAGCTGCCACTGGTCAAGAAGAGAGTAGCCTCTTGGTCTTCTGTTGGGTAAAAAGGGCTGTGCCCCATTCTTCAAACACGTTAGAGGCAGGAAACATGTTCCCAATGTTGGGGGAGTCCAGAACAAGGGGCCACAGTTTAAGATTAAGGGGTAGGCCATTTAGAACTGAGATGAGGAAAAATAATTTCAGTCAGAGAGTTGTAAATCTGTGGAATTCTCTGCCTCAGAAGGCAGTGGAGGCCAATTCTCTGAATGCATTCAAGAGAGAGCTAGATAGAGCTCTTAAGGAAAGCGGAGTCAGGGGGTATCGGGAGAAGGCAGGAACGGGGTACTGATTGAGAATGATCAGCCATGATCACATTGAATGGCGGTGCTGGCTCAAAGGGCCGAATGACCTCCGCCTGCACCTATCGTCTATTGTCTATTGTCTATTGTTTATAGCAGGCACATTGTTCCTTGAAAGTGGCGTCACAGGTAGATGGGATGGTGAAAAAGGCTTTTGGCACATTGACCTTCACCAGTCAGAGTATTGAGTTTAGAAGTTGGGAGGTCATGTTGCAGTTATATAAGACATTACTGAGGCCGTATTGAGAGTACCATGTTTGGTTCTGTGCACCATATTATAGGAAAGACGTTCGATTGGAAAGGGTGCAGAGAAGATTTACGAGGATGTTGCCAGGACTCGAGGGTCTGAGCAGAGGTTGAGTAGGCTGGGACTCTATTCCATGGAGCAGAGGAGGGTGAGGGGTGATCTTATAGGGAAGTATAAAATCATGAGAGAAATAGATCGGAGATGCACACTTTTGCGCAGAGTAGGGGAATCAAGAATCAGAGGGCATTGGATAGGTGAAGGGGGAAAGAATTTGTCGGCATCTGAGGGGTAACTTTTTCACACAAAGGGTGATGGGTCTATGGAACGAGCTGCTGGAGGAGGTAGTTGAGGCAGGGACTATCGTAATGTTTAAGAAGTAATTAGATAGGGTAGAATAGGTTTAGTGGGATATGGGCCAAACGCAGGCAAGTGGGACTAGTGTAGATGGGACATGTTGGTCGGTGTGGGCAAGTTAGGCCGAAGGGACTGTTTCCACACTGTATGACACCACTCTGCCAAATGGAACAGGGCTCTCTCAGACCAGTTCAACCATCAGAATCATTGTTTCCACTCAATGATGGTTAGCAGCATGCGATTTCAGTGATGCAATGGGTTTCGTTGAATAAATGCTGGCTAGGTTAGCATGTGAGATAGCCTTTAGCATTCAGAAGTCAAGCATTCACTTGTCTCATTGGATCAAATGCAGAAGGCAGGATGAAAGTCTGCAGAATAAATGCATGATGACATGCCATGAATACTGCCATTGACCTCCATAATGTGCACGTTATGATCATACATTAACTGAACAGTGAGAGAGAGAATCCATCCCCTTTGCAGTGCACCTCTGAATTCATCTGACATTCTGCTCAGCATATGGACACTTCTACAATACGGTGAACACTGGATACTTCATAAAGTTTTCCCCAACTGGGAACCGTGGATGAACCATGGCGGAGGTTCACGCACAGGAGAAGTCCAAGTATGCAGTGTTCAATTCAAATGATCCAGAGTCGTACAAGAAATCCAACTACAACCTTCACAAAGCCATCAAGGATACCGAGGGGATTCCAGATCAAGCTAGAGTCCAGGGATAACCACATCAGAATCAGATCAGAAGAACCTTTATTGTCATCCAAAAAAACAACGATTTTAGACAAAATTCCGTTACCCACAGTCCAATAATAATAAGCAATAAAAATAAGCAATAACACACAGAATCACAAACCAACACAGAACAAAACAAAAAAGAAACATCCATCACAGTGAGTCTCCTCCAGTCCCCTCCTCACTGTGATGGAAGGCCAGAATGTCTTTTCTCTTCCACTGCCGTCTTCTCCCACGGTCAGGCTGTTGAAGTTGCCACATCGGGGCAGTCGGGGCTCCTGACATTGAAGCCTGTTCCAGGCCGCGCCGGACGGTGAAAGGTCCGCAGTGGGCCGACACAAGCCCCGCGATTCGGGCGAAGACGCTGCCACTGCACGTCGGGGCGGTCATGGCTCCCGACATTGAAGCCCCCACCGGGCGGAGAAAATCCCGCGGCCTATTTCAGGCCGCGCCGGAAGGTGAAAGGTTCGCGGCGGGCTGACCAAACCCCTGCGATTCGGGGCGGGCGAAGTCGCTGCCGCTGCCGGAGGTCCCGATGTTGGCCCCCACCCAGAGGCCTGCGAGCTTCCGATATCCACGCGGCCCGCCGCCGGAGCCTCCGAAGGCGAGTGACAGCCGCTCCCATGGTGCCACCACAGCCTCCGAAGACAGCCAGCTCCGCAGATGGTAAGTCCGGTCCGCGGGCTCTGCGAACCAGAGCCCCAGGTGGTCCCAGCTGGAGGCCGCCAGCTCCAGGTGTTTGGCCGATGGTAGGCCGCAGGGGGAACGGAGACACATCCCAGAAAACAAAGGGCGGGTCTCCGTTCGGAAGAGACAATTTTACAGTCCCCCCCACCCCCCCCCACACATAATACACAACCACAAAAAACACTACATCACATCTAAACACTACAATTAAGACAAAAAACAACAAAAACACAAAAGACAAACGGACTGCAGGTGAGCCACAGCTGCTGGGCAGCACCGCTACCACCACTTTCACACTTCCACTGCCACAACAATCGATTATGGCAAGACCCGCATGGGCTACAATATGAATGGATGTATCGCTAGCAACAACGCATCCCTCCCCAACAGCACAAATGAGTGAAAGCACGTGCCATCAGATTCAGGAACAGCTTCTTTCCTGCCACTGAACGGTCCTCCCATCAGCTAGAATGACCACTCCATTTCCCAACTGATCTCATTGGGGACCTTGAATGTTTCTCTGTAGAAGACTATATAGTTTGTTCTTTGAAGTAGGCACTTGGATAATTTCTGAAGTTCAAAGTGAAACCTAGATTCGGAGTGAGTGAGTGAGTGAGTGAAAGAAAAAAAGTAGCCCAGCGCATCAATGGAACAACAGAACGCCTGTAATTGCTGACCTCTTGCTTGCAAAAACCATTTTGACCTAAAAATGCCTCCCCAGTGTAGCCAGTGCCAACCTACGACCTGCAATCATATCGCCTATCTGGTGCACAGATTAGTGGTTGTAGGACTCTAGGCTTGCCAGCTATCAAAATTGGTGAGGCCACTGAATGTTTGTCAATTAAGTACGCCTGAATTTACCATGATCTTCTACAGTCATCAATCACTCTCTGCTTTAGCAGATGGGTTGATGTTCCTGCGCTAGCTTTAACCCAGCACAGGCTCATTGGGAAGACTTCCCTGTGTAGCCTCTGGAGACCTGTTGTACCTCACATCCCACTGCTGGACCCTGCGAGAATCCACTCGCAGAGTGTAACGGTGTTGTCAACGGCAATCAGCAAAGCGGAAGTTTGAGACTTCTGAGACCACTCTTGCATCGTAGTCAGTAATTTACATGAAGATATGAAGGTAAAATGCTATCAGTTCTGTGCAGAATTGCTGGCTTTTCAGTAGACGACTAGACCAAGTGGACCCGTTGGGCCCAAACCTCTCCTGCAGTGGTGCAGCACCCTCTCCTCCCCCTCCCCTCTCCCCCCAACCCCCCCTCCCTCCCCACCTTTCCTCCCCCCTTTCCCTCTTCCCCTTCAATCCCCCTTATCCACCCTCCCCCCTCCCCCCTTCCCCCCCCCCTCCCCCCCTCCCCCCCTCCCTCCCTCCCTCCCTCCCTCCCTCCCTCCCAAGGAGATAGATTTAAACTTTAAAATGTGAATAACTTAAAAAATATAACATCGATTTCAATGAAACTCCTTCCATTAGCACCAAAGGGACGACGGTGAGTAAGGTGGGCCTAAAATTGTTGTGCTATCGTGTACCGTTTTGGCTGTAGTTCAGGAACAAACAAACAAACAAACGAGAGTTTTAGTATATAGATTGTTACATAGGAGACATATTTGTCATGATTCAAGTGAGATACATTCTTGAAAAAGTCATTTAAAATTTCTGAGTTTGTAGTTATTTTCTGTGAGGAGAATGTTGGAAAACAAATTCAGCATCCCATGAGATTTAAGATTTAAGAATATGCTTATGCTTGTTATCTTCTGATCTTAGCCCACATTTCTAATGGCAGACGTGAAAACTGCTGCAAAATTGGATTGGCGGAGGATTAAGCAGAAGACACCAGCTGCTTTTTTGGCAGAAGCTGGTGTTTACAATAATGCTGACTCATTGAGTTGGCAAGATGAAATAGATGATAACTGTGTTTTCTAAGGGCGTGGGATTCGAGGAGGAATTGACTGACATAAATTTATTGGAATATTTTCATTATAATTTCCATAAAGAATTGGGAAGTATTTTGTTTCGTCTAGCAACAAGATATTTGTACGACAATGCTCCAGTGCAGGTATGTTTTCAAAAAATAAAAATTATTGGTACATGTTGCAAATCACTGGATACTTAAAACATTCTAGTTATAAGTATAATTATAGTTTTCTGCATCAACAAAAATGTTTTGGGGCAATTCAAAATGACAAACCAGCTTTAATCTCAGGATCTTAGGCTTATACTCGCTGGAATTTAGAAGACTGAGGGGGGATCTTATAGAAACATATAAAATTCTTAAGGGGTTGGAGAGGCTAGATGCGGGAAGATTGTTCCCGATGTTGGGGAAGTCCAGAACCAGGGGTCACAGCTTAAGGATAAGGAGGAAGTCTTTTAGGACTGAGATGAGAAAACATTTCTTCACACAGAGAGTGATGAGTCTGTGGAATTCTCTGCCACAGAAGGTAGTTGAGGCCAGTTCATTGGCTATATTTAAGAGTTAGATGTGGCCCTTGTGGCTAAAGGGATCAGGGGGTATGGAGAGAAGGCAGGTACGGGATACTTGCCATAATCATATTGAATGGTGGTGCAGGCTCGAAGGGCCGAATGGCCTACTCCTGCACCTATTTTCTATGTTTCTGTTTCTATGATGGCTTCAAAGAATCTGATCTGCTCAACACCATTAGTTTACAAAAAAACAATGACCTTTATGATTTCATCCCTTTGATCAAGCTTTTTCTAGTTATTCATGATATGACGGGTATGCTGCGACTAGGGAGGTAGATAAAGGGGAACCTGTGGTTGTAGCTTATTTGAATTTTCAAAAAGCACTTGACCAGGTTCCACATAATACGTCACCTCTCAAATTACGTGCTCATGGCATTGATAATACATTAGTGGATGTTAAAGCGAAATGGGTCACCTTCTGTTCTTCAGTGTAAGTGGATGGCACGGAGATCATAGCTGGGATCTCAGCCATCTGCATGCGATATTAATGATGAAGAGACTGCGTTGTATCCAAGTTTGCTAATGCTACAAAACTAGGTGGGAAACTAAGCTGTGGGAAGGACACACAAAGTCGACAGAGAAATATCGACATGGTAAATGAATGGCAAAAGAGTGACGAATGGAATATTGTGTGTGGAACTGTGACGTTATTCACACTGAAAGGGAAATATAAAGTCGTTTGAATTGAGTGAGACGAAAGAAAGTGGGTCTGCAGAGGATCTGGTCTTTATACATGAAACCCAATGTTAGCATGCAGCAAGTAATTTCACTACAAAAGGGACAGTGCAAATGGAGACTAGTTAGACAAGGCTTTTGTGAATTCAGATCTAAACATACCATGTTTATTCCCTATTTAAGGAAATATATACTTTCCCAAAGGCAATGTAGACAATGTTTACGAGATTGATTCCTGGAATGAAGAAGTTGTCCAATGAGGAAAGATTGAGTAGGAGGGCCGGGGTACTCTCTGGAGTTTAGAAGAACGAGTGGTGACATTGAAGATTCTTAAAAGAAGGCTTGACAAGATAGATGGTGAAAAGATGTTTCTCTTGATGATGAGCGGGTGGTCGATAATAAGACGTCACAATTTCAGGATAAAGGTTTGACCCGATAAGTTTGCAAAGAGGAAGAACATTTTTTTCTCGCTGGGTGTTGTGTGTCTTTGGTGTTAAGCGCACTCAAGACTCACTGAGATAGAAACACTTTGACCAATTTGGAGGGGTCTCACTGAGTAGAAGAGACGGTTTGAGGGCCATATGGGTTCCGTTTCTATTTCTATCTCCTAACCTCGTGTTTAGATGCTGGCCGGGTCCCCAACATTTACTGACCTTGGGAAATTGGCAGAGGCCCACCTTGAATGACTGCAGTCCCTTTGAAAGCTGCCTCATTGCTGTTAAAGAGACAGTTCTGGGATGATGATTCACAGCGAAGGAAGAGCAATGTCTTTCCAAGTCAATGTATGACTTGATAGGAAACTTGGAAGTGATGATATTTCCAGCCATCTGCTGTTCCGATCCCTCTTGGTGCTCGAGCTGTTGGCTTGGGGAGACGTTTTTAGAGAAACTTTGGCAATGTGTTGCAGTGCATCTTGCACTGCAGCCAGGTTGAGGAAGCAAAGGATTAAGGTGGTGGATGACCACAGATCAAGCAAGCTGTTTTCCTGGATAAGTGCTGAGTTTCCCCAAGAGTTACGGTAGTTTGGGAATGAGAATTGCATTACATTTTCAATATAGACACCCCCTGACTTACGAAAGGGTTACGTCCCATAAGCCCTTACGTAAAACAGATTTTGCACATCTTAAAATTAGAAGGGAACTAAGAACTGCAGATGCTGCTTAATACACAAAATGGCACAAAGCACTGAAGTAACAGCAGGAGAGGCAGCATCTCTGGAGAACATGGATAGGTGACAATTCGGGTCGGAACCCTTCCTCAAACTGAATCGTGGGGAGCAGATACAGGAAGAAGTGGAAGCAGGTGAGAGGGGAAGGTAGCACATGGAGACCAAGCGCATCCTGTCGGTGTTGGCGGCCTGAAGAAAACGCTGTCAGCCAGAGGCTACAACGTGAGCCACCACAACAGCCGCGTCAGCCATTTGGTGCGGCAGACGGTGAGAAAGAGCTCGCTGGCGCCCCTTGTGGAAGATGTCGGTGAGTCGGCTGGCCGTTGCTCTCCACCACCTCCCTCGTTCTCACGAGCCTTCCCAGTATCATACTGATGGTGCCAGAAACTGGCAGAGCAATGTTTGGACATCTATGGAGGGGACAGAAAGCTCTCACCAACCCCCAACTTCCAACACAATGACACAGGTGATTTTGGAAATGGTACCACCTGTTGTGTGAATTGGTTACGTGAGGGCGTGTTTACGCATGTCGCCTATTAGGTAAGTCAGGGAGTGCCTGTATTCAGTTGAGGTTATTTCTTTATTGTTGTTTTGTTAACTTTAAAGGTATTCTGTATAATCTAGTGATTGGGGCTTACAACATCTGGCTGTTAAGAGTGCATTGTTTGAAAACTAAATGCCAAATTTGTTTCACAATAAAGTTTGATGCACTCATGGCCATTTATGTCTCAGTTTTGCATCAAACAGGATGTTGGCCAAAGCATCAACACACATGGAAGAAACATCAGCTGTAAATATGCAGAATTGGCAGGTTATGTTATCAATCAATAGGCAACACTGCATTAATATCGTTGTTACGACCAGCCAACACCACCTCTGGCCCTCTGAACTAAATATGCTTTCAGCAGCAGGAAGAAACCCCTGGCAGTAACATTTCACGCGATCATCTAATATTTGCCATTTGGTTGCTGTGACTTCTACTGGCTAGGAACCTCCAAATGCTAAGTTCTATTGCTTTTCAATATTATTAAAGCACGGGTTGAACCAGTGACTGAAAAATATGTCGACTTATATCCTTTCCAAACAAGATGCCCTCGAACCTCAGACATTGATGGGCTCATGAGGTCGTACGTGATAGGAGTAGAATTAGGCCATTCGGCCCATCAAGTCTAAGCCGTCATTCAATCATGGCTGACCTATCACATCCTCCTAACCCCATTCTCCTGCCTTCTCACCAGAAGCAGAGTGAGGACTTGCAAGGCAGGAGGACCTGCTGGAAGGAGGAGGTGAAAGAGAAGGACAAAGAGCATTCTCAATAGGAAAGCCTTGTTTCCCAAGTGTGGCGAGGACCCGATTCTCCAATCTGAATCTCAAGAGATACCTGTGCTACAGGTAATATAAGAAAATAACTGCAGATGCTGGTACAAATCGAAGGTATTTATTCACAAAATGCTGGAGTAACTCAGCAGGTCAGGCAGCATCTCAGGAGAGAAGGAATGGGTGACGTTTCGGGTCGAGACCCTTCTTCAGTCTGAAGAAGGGTCTCGACCCAAAACGTCACCCATTCCTTCTCTCCTGAGATGCTGCCTGACCTTCTGAGTTACTCCAGCATCCTGTGCTACAGTGTCGCTTCAAGCCATCCGCAATAAAACAATGTGCCTGCTCCAACTGCAGCCAAAGCTCAGGGAAGAGCAAGGACTACTTTGTCAGCGATGTTAGCTATGGACCTTTATTATTTATATAACCCTAGAGTCATAAAAGGATACAGCATGGATCCCTTTGGCCCAGCGCATCTGCTCCATCAACAGTCCATTACACTAATCTTAATTTAATCCCATTTTATATTCCCCATATTCCCAACAATTGTACCAGATTCTACCACTTGCGTACACATTCATGCACAATTTAAAGTGGCCAAATAACCCGTCAGCCCACATGTCCTTGGGAGGTGAGGGGAAACCGGAGAAAGCCCACGTGGTCACGGGGATAGTGCAAACTCTGCACACAGACAGCGTTCAAATTTGGGATTGAACCTGGTCTCTGGTGCTGTGAGGCAGCGTCTGCCTGGAGAGTCGGACACCATCCTTCACTTTGTCATCTGTTGGCGCAGCGGTAGAGTTGCTGCCTTACAGCGAATGCAGCGCCGGAGACCCGGGTTCGATCCCGACTACGGGCGCCGTCTGTCCGGAGTTTGTACGTTCTCCCTGTGACCTGCGTGGGTTTTCTCCGAGATCTTCGGATTCCTCCCACACTCCAAAGACGTACAGGTACATGGGTTAATTGGCTTGGTAAATGTAAAATAATTGTCCCTCGTGGGTATAGGATTGTGGTGATGTGCGGGAATCGCTGGGCGGCACGGACCCGGAGGGCCGATAGGGCCTGTTTCTGTGCTGTATCTCAAAACTAAATTCTAGAAGGGAGATCACAGACCTCTTCAAAGACAGCTGTTCGATTGTATTCCCTTCTTCCAAAGAACAGCAGGTGGAGTGAGCTTTGCTATTGGTATTGATTTTGTTTGGTCCTGTTACCAAGATACAGTACAAAGCTTTGTTTGAGTGCTCTGCAGTCGAATCATATTACACGCAAGTACAATCAAGTCCACACACAAGTACAATCAAGTCCACACACAAGTAAAGCATGTCGTACAAAGAGAAAAATACCAGAGTGCTGAATATAATGTTACAGCATCAGAACATTACCGTTACAGAGAAAAGGTCCAAAGTTCGCAACGAGGTAGGTTGGAAGATTGAGAAAACACCGTAGTTTACAGGAGGACAGTTCAGTAGACTGGTAGCAATGGGGAATAAGCTTCTGAGATTTCCTCATTACTTTTTGCACGAAAATATGGTTCCTTTTCCTCTTCGAGAGGAATTCCACAATTCTAGATGCAAGTCTTTTGATAGCCAAAATAATGCCGTGCCCTCAATGGAACAACACTCACTAAAAGTTACGCCAGGGTTAAGTATTTTAATCTCAAAATTCATCTTCGTTAATTCCATGGAGATAAAAATTCATTTATTTAAAATGGGTTATCACTTCTACTGAACTAAGTGGAAAACCTCTGGCAAATGTGTACAATGACATATCTATTTTTTCACATCTCAGGTTAATTCTGTGATCACAAGGTGGAGGTATTGGGGGGGGGGGAGGGAACAGTGTGGGGGCACGATGTCACCTGTCGGAGTCATGTACCTAACGTGAGAGATCAAAATGGGAAAATAGTTGGGAATCGAAAGCAACTTCCTGGAACATAGCCCTTTCATAAAATGAGGAATGGCTGCAAAGCAGAGGTCAAAGCGAAAAGGAAACGTCCAGCAATCAATCCTTTGAAGAAGTTATTTCTGTAACTTAGTGACCAAATCTACTCTGCGTCCCACACTGAACAAATATCACAAGTCCATACCAATGCACTTTTTTGTTTGACCATGTCAGTCTGAAGGATGAACAGTGGTTATTCAGTGAAAAGTTTTTTTATCGTCAGTGAGAGGCATCCTTATTGGAGGATGGGAACTACATATGGAGCACAACCTTCAAAAGCAAAAATGAAGGACTTTGAACGGGTTCTCCAGTCTGAAGAAGGGTCTCGACCCGAAACGTCGCCCGTTCCTTCTCTCCAGAGATGCTGCCTGTCCCGCTGAGTTACTTCAGCTTTTGGTGTCTATCTGCAGATTTTAAGATTGAATTGGATGGCTCTGGAAATTATTTTCTCCTTCATTTGTTTTTCAGGATCTGAGCATCACTTTCAAGCCCAGCATTTATTGCCTTTGCGTAATTTACTTGGAAAAGGTGGTTTGAATTGATGTTGCTTCTCGGAAGGTACTGCCACAGTAATGTGCCAGGAGTTCAAACATTCAGTATGTTTGTGGAATCTCACAGTGGAGGATGTCCATGGTGTAAAAATAGCTCCACAAGAAATTTTTGGTGTTGAATCCAGCTAATGCTTTTATAGACAGGTCCTTCTGCAAGATAATTGTTCCCAGTTTTGAAGACTCAGCCAGTCTGACGAGTTGTTGGAACAACAAGGTGAATTATCAGCAGGGTAGACAAGATTGCACAGTTGTTGCCCCACCACACCGAAGATCTGGGTTTGATCCTGACCTCAAGGTGCTGACTCCGTGGAGTTTGCACATTCTCCCTGTGACTACGTTGATTTCCTCATAGAGTTGCTGCCTTACAGCGCTTGCAGCGCCAGAGACCCAGGTTCAATCCCGACTACGGGGGCTGTCTGTACGGAGTTTGCACGTTCTCCCCGTGACTGCGTGGGTTTTCTCCGAGATCTTCGGTTTCCTCGCACACTCCAAAGACGTACAGGTTTGTTGGTAAATTGGCTTTGGTATAAGTTTAAATTGTCCATAGTGTGCGTAGGATAGTGTTAATGTGCGGGGATCGCTGGACTCAGACAATAGACAATAGACAAAAGGTGCAGGAGGAGGCCATTCGGCCCTTTGAGCCAGCACCGCCATTCAATGTAATCATGGTTGATCATTCTCAATCAGTACCCCGTTCCTGCCTTCTCCCCATACCCCATGACTCCAATCCTTAAGAGCTCTATCTAGCTCTCTCTTGAATGCATTAGTGGGCCGAAGGGCCAGTTTCCGCGCTGTATCTCTAAATTAAACATCCGGTTTCCTCCCACATTCAAACGGTGTGTGGGTTTGTAGGTAAATTGGCCTTTGTAACTTGCCCCTTGTGGAAAGGAAGTGGATGAGAAAGTGGGATAACATGGAACTAGCACCAATGGTGATCAATGGTCAGCATGAACTCTCTGGACCAAAGAGCCTGTTTCCATGTTGTATCTCTAAAATAAAATAAACAACTCTTTCGGATGGATAATGAAGAGCTGCATACCATTACTATCTTGAAGGTATCACAAAGTGCTGGAGTAACTCAGCGGGTCAGGCAGCATCTCATGAGAGAAGGAATAGGTGACGTTTCGGGTCGAGACCCTTCTTCAGACTGATTACTATTTTGATGTTCTACAAAACCCTTTTCCACATGGAAGAACACCCCATCAGCAGAGGATGATAAATCACAATCAGAAGTTCCCTTCTACACGATTTCGATTTCTGCTTCTGTTTTCTACTGCACAACCGCCAACAGCTGGGCTATCGTGTGCAGGTTTCGCTAAAAAGGTTATTTAGATTTTTATGTGGGCAAGTTTGGTGAGATGATCCATGTCCAAGTTGTCGAGCTGTGACTTGAAGAGCGACAAGGTTGGTGCACATCTGGTGGTGTGGGGAAGGATGTTCCTCTCTGGGATAGTCCATGGATACAGTGACTGTAGGCAGCTATTTTTGTTTGGTCTAATTCTAGTATAAATGAAGTGACCTGAGGACTGTCTTGTAAATTTCTGGGTATTGAATAGAATGAAGTGAGATATGTTACTGGGGATGATGCCATGAGTCTCTTTGTAAACAGTACATACGTGGGCTTTGGTGCGTCTTGACTCCAGCGACTCCCAGCCAAAGCGATTTAACATATCGGAGATGCTTGACTATCTTGAGTAGTCATCACAAACAAACCGTGCTGCACGCCTCTGAACCTTGTCATGAGTGTCAATGTTATTTTTCTGGTGCGGGCCCAATATTGTCTGGCAATATTCAAACAGTGGGCGGACAAGCGTTTTGCATGCTACCTCCTTTGTTGGTTTGTCCCAACCCGATACATTTCTCCGGAGAAGGCCCAAGGTTCTGTTTGCTTTTGTGGCAATCTGGTTTATGTGTCTATTCCAGGCTCAGCCAGATGTGTCTGTTCCAGGCTAGGCCAGATGCGAGTTCCACTCCCAGGTATGGATGCTGATAAACTTCTTTAAGCAGCTTGTCTCCCATCTTGTACCGGCTTATGATCGGCTTGACTTTATGAGTAACTCTGATGGAAAAGCATTTGGTGTAATTGAAACCCGTTTTCCAAATGCTTTCCCAATTGCAAAGATAGTTTATGTCATTTTGAAGAACCTTGGCATCTTCAGCAGCTTTGATCTCTCGATACACAATGCAGTCGGCTGCGAAGACAGGTTGTCAGGCAGACCGTTGGTGCAGATCAAGAACACCAAGGGTCGCGACACCGTTCCCTGTGGCACGCCGGACTCAACTGGAGATTGTCGTGATGACTCAGCATCTACTACAACCTTTTGATGTTGTTTGGTGAGGAATGAATCAATCCAGGAGTAGATGTTATATCGGGTGCCAACGTGGTGAAGCTTAGCCATCGGTGGGGAATGGTGTTGAAGGCCTTGCCAAAGTTCATTACAATAAGATCGGCCTGCCTTCTGTTATCCAGGATTGTTTGCAGATCATTAACCAGGACAGACAGCTGGGTCTCGCATGACCTGCCTTTGCGGAATCCATGCTTGTAGTCAGCTAGTTTATTGTGTATTTCAAAATGCCTCACAACATTGCCATGAATAATATGTTCAAGGAGTTTGCAGACAATTGAAGTCAAGGATACCGGACGATAATTGGCTGGATTTGAGTGGCCGCTCTTTTTGTAAATTGGGGCGATGTTTGCATTACGCCAATCACTCGGTCGTTCTGCAGTAGAAATTGATTTCTGGAATAATATCTGGAGGATTGTGGAGCAATGCTTGAAGAACATGATTTCAGAACTCTGGCCGTTATGCCGTCTGGGCCACAGGCGTTATAAGGATTTCCTTACAGCCAAGAGACTTAATCGTTCTGGAAATGATGCCAATATCTCCCAGGACTACTTCCTCCCACACGTCCCACTGAGGTCTGCCCTGCAGGTGGGACATACAAGGGATTGCAGGAGAAGGCATGTTGTCCAGAAATATGACTTGGGTTGTAACTTGGCCAGATTCTGGGACAGTTTAGTTTCGCGATATAGTGAGGAAACAGGCCCTTCGGCCCACCAAGTACACACCAACCAGTTATCCCCGCACATTAACACGACCCTACGCACACACTAGGGATTATTTACATTTATACCAAGCTAATTAACCTACAAACATGTACGTCTTTGGAGTGTGGGAAGAAACCGAAGATCTCAGAGAAAACCCATGCAGGTCACCGGGAGAAAGTACAAACTCCATACAGACAGCGCCCGTAGACGGGATCGAACCCAGGTCTCCAGTGCTGCACGCACAGTAATGCTGCAACTCCACCATTGTGCTGCCTTTGGCCCTCAGTTCTCCCAATTTGAATACCAGTCTTAGATACTAATGAGGAGGACTGTGCACGAGTGGGCTGGGAACAACGTTACTATATCTGAAGCTAGACACAAAGTGCTGGAGTAACTTAGCGGGTCAGGCAGCATCTCTAGAGAAAAAGAATGCGTGACGTTTCGGGTCGGGACCCTTCTTCAGAATAAAGGTCTGAAGAAGGGTCCCGACCCGAAACGACACCCATCATTTTTCTCCTGATCCGCCAAGTTACTCCAGCACTCTGTGTTTACCTTCGGTATATGTGCAGTTTTGTTCTACACATTTTTACTGTATCTCAATTCAGTTGGTGGTGCATCTGCTTTGATCCTTATTTTGTTTTGAGGTGGCGATTGTGTGATTAATGATTGCCCAGCTTGGCCACTTCTGGGGACAGTTAAGATTAACTAAATTTCTATAGGTCTGGATTAACATCCGGGGACATTGCAAGGACAATATAAATTCCACTTATTCACAAAATGCTGGAGTAGCTCAGCAGGTCAGGCAGCATCTCGGGAGAGAAGGAATGGGTGACGTTTCGGGTCGAGACCCTTCTTCAGACTGATGTCGGGGGTGGGACAAAGGAAGGATATAGGTGGAGACAGGAAGATAGAGGGAGATCTGGGAAGGAGGAGGGGAAGGGAGGGACAGAGGAGCTATCTGAAGTTGGAGAAGTCGACGCTCATACCACCGGGCCGCAAACTGCCCAGGCGAAATATGAGGTGCTGCTCTAGATGTCAACTTATCTATATCGGCGAAACCAAGCGCAGGCTCGGCGATCGCTTCGCTGAACACCTGCGCTCGGTCCGCATTAACGCAACTGATCTCCCGGTGGCCCAGCACTTTAACTCCCCCTCCCATTCCCAGTCTGA
Source organism: Rhinoraja longicauda (assembly GCF_053455715.1). NCBI lineage: Eukaryota > Metazoa > Chordata > Chondrichthyes > Rajiformes > Arhynchobatidae > Rhinoraja > Rhinoraja longicauda. Next base: position 6,773,210 of record NC_135964.1, read on the forward strand.
CCTCTCTGTCATGGGCCTCCTCCAGTGCCATAGTGAGGCCCGCCGGAAATTGGAGGAGCAGCACCTCATATTTCGCCTGGGCAGTTTGCGGCCCGGTGGTATGAGCGTCGACTTCTCCAACTTCAGATAGCTCCTCTGTCCCTCCCTTCCCCTCCTCCTTCCCAGATCTCCCTCTATCTTCCTGTCTCCACCTATATCCTTCCTTTGTCCCACCCCCGACATCAGTCTGAAGAAGGGTCTCGACCCGAAACGTCACCCATTCCTTCTCTCCCGAGATGCTGCCTGACCTGCTGAGTTACTCCAGCATTTTGTGAATAAATCGATTTGTACCAGCATCTGCAGTTATTTTCTTATACATATAAATTCCACTGCTGGGCATTTGTCAAGCAGATGCCTTTCAATTCGGTACAGCACAGACACGATTACTGATGGTTTATTTTTAAAATACCAGATTACTTAATTAACCAAATGCAAACTCTATTGTCATTACCAACCCATCGATTTCACCCCGATCCACCATCTAACCTATCACCACATCTTAAACACAAGCCACTAGTTTTTCCCCCAGTATTTATGTTTAATGTGATCAATCTGAGGCAGGAACTATGTTTCTCTCTTCAGAAGTGTTATCTGACATTCTGAGTATTCCCAGAATTTTCTGCATTATTTCAAATCTCCAGCATCCAAGCTATTTTTGATTTTTATAGTTTATAAACCAATTATTAGAATTCGAGAAGCGAGCGATAGTTCACTTTAAAAGTTATGCCATTAATATTTTTACAAGAATATGTTAGAGTGTCTAAAACTTGAGTGCCAAATTATGATGACTGTGAACTGCAGCTTCAAACTCAACCCTCAAGATCATAATTTGTCCTGGAATAAGGTTGACCATCCTTAAGGCTGGGTATGTGCTGACTAACAGATGCTGCTGCATTTGACACACTGCTCTGTCGGTCGGCTCAGTCTGAAGAAGGGTCTCGACCCGAAACGTCCCCCATTCCTTCTATTCAGAGATGCTGCCTGTCCCGCTGAGTTACTCCAGCATTTTATGTTTACTAGACCAAGTGGACCCATTGGGCCCAAACCTCTCTGGCATTCTCCTCTTCTCCCCCCTCCCCTTCCCCCTCAACCCCCATCAACCCCCCCTTATCCCTCCTTCCCCCTCCTTCCCTCGGAGATAGATTTAAACTTTAAAATGTGAATAACTTAAAAAATATAACACCGATTTCAATGAAACTTCTTCCATTAGCACCAAAGGGACGACGGTCAGTAAGGTGGGCCGAAAATTGTTTCACTATCGTGTACCGTTTTGGCTGAGTTCAGGAACAAACAAACAGACAAACGAGAGTTTTAGTATATAGATGCTCCATCACTGGACTTGTGTTTAGTCCAGAGACACATCTGTAATGATTGTCAGCTTGGAGACCAGGAAGAAAATGTTTGCTAGTTTTAATATTTTTAATAATTCCTTTGTGCCGTTTGAATTTCAAGGGATTTGACGGGAAATAAAGCTCCACTGCTGCTCGGCCGCCCATCAGAAACTGTCAGAGCTTTCTGAAGGTGCGGCTGGATTGATGTATTTGCTGAGAACTGCCTGCTGCTGAGACCTCACTGGGCCTTGTGAGATGCCTCCTTGGTACAGAGGATCACCTGGATCTACTCCAGTTCGATCGTGAGCAGGTGAGAATCAAAGGTGGGGGGCCATTTCCTGCATATCGTGGCTAAATAACCGTTGTGGCGAACCCAAGGAGTATGGTTGTTAAGTAAAGGCATTCAGGAATGTACTTAAATATCATCCGTGTGAAAATGATCAAGTAATCTACCACCTACACTATTTCCTTGTTATTTATTTGAGATTGTTAGTTCCCAGGAGGGGGGGGGGATCTCATAACCCTATGATGCTGTATCTACCAAGGCTTTCAGATAGATATCCATTACACTTCATTCAAAAGCCGATATTCCTGAGAGATTTTTTAAAATGAACAAAAAATTGGCTGAAAATTAGAGAGATTTCACGATGATGAGGTGGAAGACTACAGAATAGGTGGTTTCAGCAACGGTAGTGAACCACACACAAGAACCACCTGTTACAAACTTAAAGCATGTCCTGTCACACTACTCTCTGCACAACTTGACAAGGATTCAGAAAAACAATTTGTACTCATTTCAAACAAAGGAAGGAAACTGGCAATCAAGTCTAAAAATACTTAAGATATGAACAAGTGGTTCTTGACAAAATCTACAAGTGTCAAAATCATGAACAACTGCCACTCAAAGCAAACAACACATTGCCTCGAAACTAGTTGGGAGAATGGAATGCAGGAAATCTGTAGAAATATGGAGCTCCAATAACACTGGACTTAACAGCTGCCATGCAGAGATCTGAAGAGTTGGAAGCAATTAAACCAGTGCCCACAAGGTGTTTTTGCGGGAAGCCCGGATTTACAATCTGGGTGCCATTCATGCATTTGCTGAAGTCTCAATCTTCCTGATAAGTCCCCATGCTCGCCAACCCATTGTGTTGTGATATTGGATCCTCAGGGGATTCCACAGAAAGCCAGCATTCCTCTGCTGATTCCCAGCAATTTCAGCAATGTCAGTCATTCCACTCATTGTCAACAAGGCAATATATTTACATTTCATATCATCCACTGTTTAAAGAATTAATTGAACAAACTTAAATGTATTCAAATGTATGTCATTGTTTTGCGTGCAGCACCTTGGCACAGCTGTTACCACACAACAGCAGAAATGCAGTTTCCATCCTGACCTCAGTGATGTGATGTTTTTTGCCCATTCTACCTGTGATCGTGTGGGTTTCCTCTGGATACTCCAGTTTCAAGATTCAAGATAGCTTTATTTGTCATCCAAAAAATTTTGACGAAATTCAGTTACCCACAGTCACCCACAGTCCAACAATAAAAGCATTAAAATAGGCAGATTACACAATAAAGCATTAAAATAGGCAAATTACACAACCCCAAAACACACACGAAAAAAGAAACATCCATCACAGTGAGTCTCCTCCAGTCCTCTCCTCACTGTGATGGAAGGCCACAATGTCTTTTCCCTTCCCCTGCCGTCTTCTCCCGCGGTCAGGTTGTTGTGGTTGCAGGCCGCGCCGGACGGTCCGCAGCGGGCCGACCCAAGCCCCGCGATCCGGGGTGGGCGAACACGCTGCCGCTGTTCCTCGCTCATTCCAAAGATGTGCGGGTTTGTAGGTTAATTTGCCTCTGTAAAATTGCCCCAAGTGGATGAGAAATTGGGATAACATAGAACGAGTGTATGAACGGGAGATCAATAGTCAGCATGGATTCAGTGGGCCAAAGGGCCTGTTTCCATGCCGAATCTCTAAAACTGATACTTGCTGTTTCTCTGTGTTTGAATATTTTAATTACTTTGGACAATAGATTGTTCAACGTATGTTTACAAACATGCAAGCACACAAACTAGGAATAGAAGTCGTACATAAGGCCATTCAAATCTATTCCACCATTCATTAAAGACATGGCTGATCTGATTGTAACCACAATTCCACATTCCCCCTCCATTCCCAGTAATTTTTTGTCCCCTTGTCTATCAATATCTCCCAACCTCTGACCTAAAATGTTCCACAACTGCTCAACGAGGAAAATAATTCCAGAGATTTATCATCCCCTGCGAGAAAAAAAACCCATCTCATCTCTGTCATGAAGGGGCAATCAATTATTTTTTAAACAATGAACCTTATTTGTACATTCTCCCACATTCTCCCTCAACCAACCTGTCAAGTGGAGAGATAATGGGTTGAAGACCAGGGGTCTTTTTTCTCCAGCTCTTCACCCCCCCACTTTCAGTCTGAAGAAGAGTCCTGACCCGAAACACCATCTATCCTTTTTCTCCAGAGATGCAGCCTGACCTGCTGAGTTACTCCATCACTTTGTGTCTATCTTTGGACGAGAGAGAATGCTGTGCACGATGTTTCAGAGAGATATGGCTCATCCCCAGCTTTGCAGACGCAGCCCTCCAGCCTGACAGTTTCTTAATCCAGTGATGGAGGACAAGGGAGAGAGAGCAGCATCTGTTGATGGCGCAAACATGTCACAGTCTTGCCCAATTCTGCTCCCCGCACCTGGAACATCCAACAGTGAAGTGATATTCCTTCCACCTCCCAAAACTATCATAGTTGCAATGTTTTTAAAAAAATTATACAGGACGACAGCTCAGGGAAACATCAGTCAGTCAGCTTCCTCTTTTCTAAATGCACCACATCTTATCAACATATTTAGATACTGAACTTTCAATAAAATGAGGAAAGAGCTTAGTAATATCAATATCTGTAAATTTTCCCGGTGTGGGACGAATAAAGGAATAGACAATAGACGATAGGTGCAGGAGTGGGCCATTCAGCCCTTCGAGCCAGCACCACCATTCAATGTGATCATGGCTGATCATTCTCAATCAGTACCCCGTTCCTGCCTTCTCCCCATACCCCCTGACTCCGCTATTCTTAAGTGCTCCATCCAGCTCTCTCTTGAATGCATTCAGAGAATTGGCCTCCACTGCCTTCTGAGGCAGAGAATTCCACAGATTTACAACTCTCTGACTGAAAAAGTTTTTCCTCATCTCCGTTCTAAATGGCCTACCCCTTACTCTTAAACTGTGGCCCCTGGTTCTGGACTCCCCCAACATTGGGAGCATGTTTCCTGCCTCTAACGTGTCCAACCCCTTAATAATCTTATATGTTTCGATAAGATCCCCTCTCATCCTTCTAAATTCCAGTGTATACAAGCCTAGCCGCTCCAGTCTTTCAACATAGGACAGTCCCGCCATTCCGGGAATTAACCTAGTAAACCTAAGCTGCACGCCCTCAATAGCAAGAATATCCTTCCTCAAATTTGGAGACCAAAACTGCACACAGTACTCCAGGTGCGGTCTCACTAGGGCCCTGTACAACTGCAGAAGGACCTCTTTGCTCCCACATTCAACTCATCTTGTTATGAAGGCCAACATTCCATTGGCTTTATTCACTGCTTGCTGTACCTGCATGCTTCCTTTCAGTGACTGATGCACTAGGACATCCAGATTTCGTTGTACGTCCCCTTTTCCTAACTTGACACCATTCAGATAATAATCTGCCTTCCTATTCTTACCACCAAAGTGGATAACCTCACACTTATCCACATTAAACTGCATCTGCCATGCATCCGCCCACTCACACAACGTGTCCAAGTCACCCTGCAACCTCATAGCATCTTCTTCACAGTTCACACTACCACCCATCTTTGTGTTATCTGCATATTTGCTAATGGTACTTTTAAACCCTTCATCCAAGTCATTAATGTATATTTTAAATAGCTGCGGTCCCAACACCAACCCTTGCAGTACCCCACTAGTCACTGCCTGCCATTCTGAAAGGGACACATTTATCCCCACTCTTTGCTTTCTGTCTGCCAACCAATTTTCTATCCATGTCAGTACTCTCTCTACCCCCAATACCATGTGCTCTAATTTTGCCCACTAATCTCCTATGTGGGACCTTGTCGAAGGCTTTCTAAAAGTCGAGGTACACTACATCCACCGGCTCTCCCCTGTCAATTTTCCTAGCTACATCCTCAAAAAATTCCCGAAGATTAGTCAAGCATGATTTCCCCATCGTAAATCCATGCTGACTCGGAACGATCCTGTGACTGCTATCCAAATGTTCCGCAATTTCGTCTTTTATAATTGACTCCAGCATCTTCCCCACCACTGATGTCAGACTAACTGGTCTATAATTTCCCATTTTCTCCCTCCCTCCTTCCTTAAAAAGTGGGACAACATTAGCTACCCTCCAATCCACAGGAACTGATCCTGAATCTATAGAACATTGGAAAATGATCACCAATGCGTCCACAATTTCTAGAGCCACCTCCTTAAGTACCCTGGGATGCAGACCATCAGGCCCTGGGGATTTATCAGCCTTCAGTCCCATCAGTCTACCCAACATAATTTCCTGCCTAATGTGGGTTTCCTTCAGTTCCTCCGTCACCCTAGGATCTCTAATAATATATTATTATCATCAACAAGAAGGTAAATCAAAATAACCTAAGTAAGAAGGATATAAATGGAAGGTGACAGAGAGAAGGAACAAAGTGTGGATAAAATGATTTGGGAATTCAAATAGATGCAATCATTTAAAGCATTTAAATTCAAAACATCAATAATTCACCTGGCTACTGGAAAGGTACTGAATATACATGAATAAATCTGGAAGACGAAAAACAATTTGGCTATTTATACATCTCATTGAAGAGTCCATGTGAGATTACATTTAATGTGGGCTATAAAGGGGAAAAGATTGCCATTAATGACAATAAGCTCGCTATTATTTCATGAGGTGTCTACGTAAATAAGCAGGATAATTATTCCTTTCTTTACACCAATGCCATTATTTTCAATATTCTCATCAGACACCACCTCAATATTCTCTATTTCTACAGCTTCTCCACTTAACTAAATTCCCTCAACCTTAGGATCATTCTAGTAAATCTCTACTGCACCTTGCCTGCAGTGTTCTCATCTTTCCCGATGTGGGAAGTAGTCACTAAGTGTCATCATGACTTCATTGCTCTTATTATCTGTGCTTCAATTTATAAAGTGAAGGATCACATTTAGTTTCTTCACTGTTTTCTCAACCGGCTCTGCTACTTTCAATGATTAAGGTGCACTACTAGGTTACTAGGTTCATTCCTGGAATGGCGGGACTGTCATATGTTGAAAGACTGGAGCGAATAGGCTTGTATACACTGGAATTTAGAAGGATGATAGGAGATCTTATCGAAACGTATAGGATTATTAAGGGGTTGGACACGTTAGAGGCAGGAAACATGTTCCCAATGTTGGGGGAGTCCAGAACAAGGGGCCACAGTTTAAGAATAAGAGGTAGGCCAGATGAGGAAAAGCTTTTTCAGTCAGAGAGTTGTGAATCTGTGGAATTCTCTGCCTCAGAAGGCAGTGGAGACCAATTCTCTGAATGCATTCAAGAGAGAGCTAGATAGAGCTCTTAAGGATCTATGGGGGTATGGGGAGAAGGCAGGAACGGGGTATTGATTGAGAATGATCAGCCATGATCACATTGAATGGCGGTGCTGGCTCGAAGGGCCGAATGGCCTCCTCCTGCACCTATTGTCTGATGTCTATTGTGCATAGATTCAAATTTTATTTCGGCCCTGTAACCTTGTTAAAACTGTGCAAGTTTCTTTAGCCTTCCCTGGGACTTTGTAATTAAATGGTAACATCTCACATTCTTCTGCATGACATGGTACCTGTCAAATATCCATTCCATTGCTTACATCCTCTTGAAGCCTATCACTCTTTAAAATATGAACAAGTTACCATAGAATGGAATGAGTTCAGACTGGACTGTCGCTTTGGCAGCCTGCTGTAACTGGTGAAATACTCAAGTTTTATTACTGCTATTTGTTTTATCAGAACTTGCCAATTTGCTCAGTTTCTCACAAATGTTGGGAATTATTAAAATTTGGGTTTTATGTGCATCGTAGGTTTATTTCATCCACTTGGTGTTACCCTTGAAGTAAAAGAACTGAAATACTTTTCGAACAGCTTTTTCTACCATATTCATCAATGAGAATGTCAGTCCTCCAAGAAGTGTCAGTTACTCAAACAATCTATTTCATTTTCTTATAAGAAAATAACTGCAGATGTTGGTACAAATCGAAGGTATTTATTCACAAAATGGTGGAGTAACTCAACAGGTCAGGCAGCATCTCAGGAGAGAAGGAATGGTCGGCGTTTCGGGTCGAGACCCTTCTTCAGACACTTCTTCATTTTCTTAATCATAACGGAAGACATGCTATGAACCCATAGAGGTGGGCTGTTTAGTAGAGGATTTGCAGAACACTCACGCTTCAAAGTCCTCAACCAGTTGGGCATTACAGGGCTGGCAAAGAAGAGGGCCATTCAATCCGCAAGCGAAGCCGCAGAGAAAGCCAACAGGTGGCTTTGGATTAAAAGGGCTGATCCATTGGCGGTTGCTGCTGTGATGCAGGTCAGGGCCTGATCAACCCCGGCTGGGTCGCCTGGGCGAGGGGGTCTGATGTTGTGAGACCCGAAACACCTGATAACCCCAGGATGCAGAAGATGTATCTTGCACACAAAGGTAAAATAATTTCTGAACACTACCACACATTCATCGGAATGCACGTATTCTAACGATTTCATAAGAAAACCTTTATTCTTAATTGAAAGTAACAAGATAATTTACATTACTTCGTCACCCAAGGGTAATGGAGTTTTACAAATTGCCATTTCTTATAAGTATCAACTAACTTAATTATTAAAGCACAAAATTAAAATGTCTTTGGAGACTTCCCATAATTCACACCACAACTGGATACAAACATGTATAGGAGTCCTGACACTTCACAGGTAATAAGGTAATGCTTGAGGTTGCAGTTTTGTGAGGACATCTTTCCGACAACTACTATCATAACACTGCGCAACAATGGATATGTGTACGCAAAATGCTGGAGTAATTCAGCGGGTCAGGCAGCACCTCTGGAGAGAAGGAATGGGCGACGTTTCTGGTCGAGACCCTTCTTCAGACTGGTGTATAGTTGCACGGCTATTACACCATAGGCTTTCAGAAGGCTCCCCATGTTGACTGCAATGTTCATGAGATCTTTTATGATACATACCAATAAACATGCACAAATTTATCATGTTGATTGGATGGAGAACATTGCATGTCCATTGGGCCAGCTATTGATTCTGTCCAAAACCACTGGTGTTGAACGACAAGAGCTGTTGAGACTCTAGGATGTTTGCACAAGCACGGTCCATGTAAAAGGCCAGGACTTAAAGATTTAAAAGGCCATATTCATAATTTCCTTCCCCATTGGAGTCCAGACCAGACTCACAATGCAGGACCCATTGGTTAAAAAATAAATTGTGGTGCAAACGATTAGGAGGAAAAGGAGTGGGTAGTTAGTAGAAACAAGGAACTGGTTTCGGGCAGGAACAAGGAGGCTGGTTTACAAAAAAAGATGCAGTGCTGAAGTAACTCGTCGGGTCAGGCAGCATTTCAGGAGAGCGGAGATAAGTGATGTTTCAGGATGAGACCCATCTTCAGTCTGATAGTTAGCTTGCTTTAAATTATTTCTCTTTAATACTTTTTAATTAATTATGTGTTTTGGTTCCTTTCGTTGTATTTACTCCTTCCTAATTTATTTTTAGATCTTTCAACCTTTTCCCCCCACTATTTACTTAAATTATATCTGCTTGAATACCCACATCACAGAGGAAGCACAAAACATCACCACCAGCTTTGCCTACTGCTAAAGGCTGTTTGAAATATTTCAAGGCCAAAACCTCCTCAATGTCTGGATAGTTGATGTGGAGAGGATGTTTCCACCAGTGGGAGAGCCTAGGACCAGAGGTCACAGCCTCAGAATTAAAGGAAGGAGATGAGGAGGAATTTCTTTGGTCAGAGGGTGGCGAATCTGTGGAATTCATTGCCACAGACAGCTGTGGAGGCTGTCAACTAGTGGACATTTTCAAGGCAGAGATAGATAAATTCTTGATTAGTACGGGTGTCACAGGTTATGGGGAGAAGGCAGGAGAATGGAGTTAGGAGGGAGAGACAGAGCAGCCATGATTGAATGACAGAGTAGACTTGATGGGCCGAATGCCCTAATTCTGCACCCATCACGTATGAACCTGACACAGACCTCACTGTTACTCACACCACACCCATGGAATAATAAGCACAGAATGGCCTTTACATCCAGCTGAGCCCATGTGGGTGTGGAGCCAAGGGTGAAAATGCAGACATTACCAAAAGTGTTGACAACTTCAAGGTTAGGTCCATTAAAGTTATGTGATTTCAATTGAAATATAGAAACATAGAAAATAGGTGCAGGAGTAGGCCATTCGGCCCTTCGAGCCATTCAATATGATCATGGCTGATCATCCAACTCAATATCCCATACCTGCCTTCTCTCCATACCCCCTGATCCCTTTAGCCACAAGAGCGACATCTAACTCCCTCTTAAATATAGCCAATGAACTGGCCTCAACTACCTTAACTAATTAAAGTAGGCCTAGCCTATCCCCTCTTAATTGTTCTTGTGTATCGCCCACCAAAAATGCATAAGGACTTCATCACCCAATTTGCTGATCTGATTTCTAGCATTTTGCCCAAATTTGACCGGATCATGATTCTTGGTGACTTTAATATTCATGTTTGCTGTCCCACTAAGCCTCTTGTGAGTGAATTTATGCACCTGGTTGAGTCCTTCAATCTGACTCTTCACACCACGGGACCCACTCACAAGTTAGGCCATACTCTCGACCTAGTGTTATCGTCCGGATTCCCAATCAACAACATTGAAACTACTGAAGCCTGTCTATCGGACCACAGCGCTATCATTTTTGACGCATCTCTGCCTTTATCTCCCGCAAAATCTCATCTCCCTGTTCGCTACTCCCGCGACATAAATTCATTGACTGCCAGTAAATTCTCCGAGGCTCTCACAGCTGCCCCCAACATCTGCACTATTGAGGCCTCTCCCCCCCATCTCAGCACTGAGGATCTCGCCTCTTTATTTAATATCACTTGCTCTTCCATCCTGGATTCTATCGCTCCCCTTAAAATGAAAAAGCCTAAGCCCAAAGGTCGGCCGTGGCTCAATGACTCCACCAAAGCCCTAAGAAGGGAGTGCAGAAAATCAGAAAGGAGGTGGAAATGTGACAAGCTTCAAATTTCCTTCGAAATTCTGAGAAACAATCTTCTCAAATACCAGGAAGCAGTAAAGTCTGCTAGAGCACAATACTTCTCCGACCTTATTTCCAAAAACTCTCATAACTCCAAGGTCCTATTTAGAACAATTACCTCTGTCATATGTCCCGCCCCCAGTACCAGCTTAGTTGGGTCCCCTGCTAAGTGCGAAGAATTCGCTAAATTTTTCACCAACAAAGTTGAGAACATTAGAATGAACACTTCCCCTCCCACCCGTGACCTAGCTGTCTCACTAGTCTGTTCATCTAAATTGGACTGCTTCCAACCCGTCACTCTATCCTCCCTTGCAAAGCTTGTCTCCGCTATGAAACCTGCAACCTGCCCCCTTGATCCTGCCCCCACTGCCCTTCTGAAGGATGTCATTGCAATAGCCGGTCCCAGCATCCTCTCTATTATCAACAGTTCTCTGGCCACTGGCACTGTTCCAACCAGTTTCAAGCACGCGGTGGTCCAGCCCCTACTGAAAAAACCTAACCTAGACCCCACCTTGCCTAGCAACTACAGACCCATTTCCAAACTGCCATTCCTGTCAAAAGTCCTTGAAAAGGCAATTCTAAACCAATTAGTGCCCTACCTGCACCAAAACACCATCCTGGAAAGTTTCCAGTCAGGTTTCAGAGCCCACCACAGCACAGAGTCTGCCTTGTTGAAGGTACACAACGACCTGCTTCTCGCCATCGACACCGGCGACTGTGCAATCCTGCTCCTTCTCGACCTCAGCGCAGCGTTCGATACAGTGGACCACACCATCCTTATTGACCATCTCCGGTACGCGGTTGGCATTGATGGCACTGCCCTGAGCTGGTTCGCTTCGTACCTCAAAGATAGGAGTTTCGCCATCAACATAGGCAGTTATTCCTCTGCTCCAGCTAGCCTCTCCTGCGGAGTTCCACAAGGCTCCATCCTAGGCCCCATTCTCTTCTCTCTATACATGCTCCCCCTTGGCCAAATCATTCAAAGGCACGGCATTTCTTTCCACTGCTATGCCGATGACACTCAGCTTTACCTCCCCCTGAAACCCAACAACCAGTCAAATTTAAACAGCCTCTTACACTGCCTTGAGGACATAAAATGTTGGATGGCACAGAACTTCCTCCAATTAAATGAGAGCAAGTCTGAGGTCATCCTGTTCGGCCCCCCCCCCGACTCCATCAAATTGATAACAGGCAGTCTTGGAAGTCTATCTTGCCTAGTCAAACCGCATGTCAAAAACCTCGGCATGATATTTGACTCATTAAAATTTGATAAGCAAGTCAACGCTGTGGTAAAAGCCAGCTTCTTCCAACTTCGAACCATAGCTAAAATCAAACCTTTCCTCCAATTCGACGACACAGAAAAAATCATTCACGCTTTCATTTCCTCCCGCCTAGACTACTGCAACTCCCTATACACTGGGATCAGCCAATCTTCCCTGTCCCGCCTGCAACTGGTCCAAAACGCGGCAGCGAGACTCCTGACGGGTACCCGTAAAAGGGACCACATCACCCCGATTCTGGCCTCTCTCCACTGGCTCCCTGTACGGTACAGAATCAACTTCAAGCTCCTCCTATTCACGTATAAAGCCCTAAATGGACACTCCCCCCCCTACATCAAAAATCTTCTAACCCCCCTCTCTAACTCCAGGTCCCTCAGGTCGGCCGACTTGGGGCTACTCACTATCCCGCGGTCTAGGCTTAAGCTCAGGGTTGACCGCGCTTTTGCGGTTGCAGCTCCTAGACTGTGGAACAGCATCCCTCTCCCCATCAGAACTGCCCCCTCCATCGACTCCTTTAAGTCCAGGCTCAAAACCTATCTCTACTCCCTAGCGTTTGAGGCTCATTGAGGAGGCGCTGTGAACTGTTTGCGTGCTACTGTATGCTTCTTTTTTTTTTCCATTGGAACCTAATCAGATGTACAGCACTTTGGTCAACGTGGGTTGTTTTTAAATGTGCTATACAAATAAAATTGACTTGACTTGACCTTCTGTGGCAGAGAATTCCACAGATTCACCACTCTCTGTGTGAAAAAAAACGTTCTCATCTCGGTCCTAAAAGACTTCCCCCATATCCTTAAACTGTGACCCCTTGTTCTGGACTTGCCCAACATCGGGAACAATCTTCCTGCATCTAGCCTGTCCAACCCCTTAAGAATTTTGTAAGTTTCTATAAGATCCTTATAGAGAAGGATTCATCTACAAAATCAATAATGATTAAGAGGAAATCACAATTTCTATATCATATCATATTTTCACTGTAAAATAGATATTTTTAAAATCCCAATACCTGCCATAACTGTGACACAGCCAAGTTTACAGACTGCCTCCTCCCCAGGATTAAGAATTTCCATTCCTTCACAGAGTCCCTGAGCTTCCATTGGGACAAAGATAAGCCGCTGGAGTTCTTCACTTTCCACGTTTCATTAGTTTTGTTATATTTTTGCACATATTCTAACCTTCTCGTGGTTAATTTTGCCTTTTGAATCTCGAGTTACTTGTGAAAGTGTCCGAACTTGTACTCCCCCGTGAGTTTCAGTGATTGTCATTAGAAATTGTCCCCAGATATTCCACTATAGCCATTTATTTAAACTTTAAATGGCTAAGTGAGATATGTGGAGGCAATTTCCAATAGTCTCCAATTTAACTTTAACATTTAAATTTTAAAGGCAGCACAGCATCACACACAACAATGTTTAAAGAATCATGCAAATATGCTTCACAAATGATAAATGACCTCAGGACAAACAGTGACTATAACATTCATACAGATTAGCTTCAATGCTCTCTCACGTTGTAGCATTTGAGAGCAAATCTAACAACTAATGTAATTCTTTCCAAATATCTTTGAAAAGGTATTTATTTTTCACAGTGTTTTACCACTTCATCGTTCCCCTCTTTCAGCACTCTCAAACTCATGTGTTCTTTTAAGATGGATTTCCTTGAACACACTTCTTTAAATTGGACCTTTTAGAAGATGGAAAAGAGTTTCTTGGCCTTTAAATTTCACCCTTAGGATCTTAAAAGAGTATGAACGAAACAAAATATACAGCAAATTATAAGATTGAATTATTCCTTGGAGAGCCGGTAACTAAGAGTACTTACTGGTTGCTCAACTAAGAGTACTTGTTTTATTTTATTAAAACAAGCTTCCTACTGTGATTCAAATTGCACTGTATTATTTTTACTGTTCATGTACAGGGATTGGATTTAAAGGAGGCAGCTGCAAGCCAAAAATTATGGAAGTGTTATTTTGTCACACCTGTGTTTCTCCTCAGAATAGCAAATCCATGGCAACCTCATAATTAAATGCTCTGCATTGAGTGAATCGGATTGTGCACACAGCACTTCAAAATGTAAGAAACACAGTCCATGTTGTGGTGTTTATAGCTCATACATTGCATTTGTAGGAGCCATGTGTGTTTGTGCTGGCTGTTTTAGCATATTAGATTTTAGATTTTTTTTTAGATTTAGAGATACAGCGCGGAAACAGGCCTTTCGGCCCACCGAGTCCGCGCCGCCCAGTGATCCCCACACATTAACACTATCCTACACACACTAGGGACAATTTTTACATTTACCCAGTCAATTAACCTACAAACCTGTACGTCTTTGGAGTGTGGGAGGAAACCGAAGATCTCGGAGAAAACCCACGGCGGTCACGGGGAGAACGTACAAACTCCGTACAGACGGCGCCCGTAGTCAGGATCGAACCCGAGTCTCCGGCGCTGCATTCGCTGTAAGGCAGCAACTCTACCGCTGTGCCACCGTGCCGCGGTAGATAATAATTATAATTATTAATAATTATAATTATTATTAAAGATAGTAATATATAATTATTATATATTATAATATAATATATTATATTATTTTGTCTAGATATATCTTGCCGTATTATTTTGGACACTTGGGGGCTGTCGTTAGAAGAGTACATATATGGGCATAATGTACTGGGAGGAGCCAGAACTAAGTGGCATATCTGTGGATACAGAGACTGAGAGGAGTTAGACACAGTGAGGGAGAGGATACAGTTCTTACCAGACCAGCAACGAGAGCTGTGAGCAGAGAGAGGGAGGGGGGGGGGGGGGGGGGGGCAGTGAAGCCAGCTATGAATTGAATGCAAAATAAATACAGCCTGGTATGTTCATCTCTTTGTTTGTACAACTACTTCAATAAACAACTAATTAAACAGGAAGATCTCTCTGTTGGATTTGCATTAAGATCACTCCGAATCCCTGTGGAGTAATGGCAATCGGAAAAGAGTTTACTGGAAAAGACTGAAGTTGCCATTACAACATCCCTTAAAAAAATAAACATTTATTAATTTAACTATCCCTAACAGAAATTAAAATATCAAAATATACATATAAGAAAGCAACAAAGAAGAGAAAGAATAATTAAAACAATACAGGTGTGGAAATTGATAGATGGGTGAGATGGGTGATGAATAAAGGAATAGAGAATCACTAGCTTGCTTCACAACTTATTCAATTATCCTCAGTATTGAAATCAATGGGAAGGAAAATCAAAGATAGACACAAAATGCTGGAGTAACTCAGCGGGAAAGGCAGCATCTCTGGAGAGAAGGAATGGGTGACGTTTTGGGTCGAGACCCTTCAAGCTGTGAGTCAGGAGAGAGGGAGACTAGAGAGACATGGAAGGACAAGGTGTGAAAATAACAGATCAAAGCAGACAATGTTCAAGGAAATGTGGAATAGGTCATTCCAAAGAAGGGTCTCGACCCGAAGATCAGTCTGAAGAAGGGTCTTGTCCTGAAACGTCACCCATTCCTTCTCTCCAGAGATGTTGCCTGTTTTACTCCAGCATTTTGTGTCTACCTTAGAATAGGTCACGGTTGGCTGAGGGGAAGGCGTATAATCAGCAAAATTATTCAGGAGGACAGTGAAACTAGTCAGAGAACTGGGGTGGGAGAGGGACGAAGGGGGAAAGCAAGAGTTGCTTGAAGTTAGAGAAATCAATATTCATACCGCTGGGTTGCAAGCTGCCCAAACAAAATACGAGATGCTGTTCCTCAAACTTGCATTGGGCCTCACTCTGACAGTGGAGGAGGCCTAGGACAGAAAGGCCATTTTGGGAAAGGGAGGGAAAATCAGTTGGGTGGACAGGATTTGTCAACTTGGTAGTCTGTTTTCAGCCAATAACTGCACCCACCAGGTACATTTACAGCCATAATAGACCTCTATCAAGTATTCAAATTTACAGGTGCTCAGGATGACAAAGCAGGCACAATGCTCAGTCAGTAAATCGCCGATAAAGTGCTATAAATGGCATTTCTAAAACAGCAGAATCTAAATAGTGCATAAATATAGGGGATCGTATCGAAACATATAAGATTATTATGGGGTTGGACACGTTACAGGCAGGAAACATGTTCCCAATGTTGGGGGAGTCCAGAACAAGGGGCCACAGTTTAAGAATAAGGGGTAGGCCATTTAGAACGGAGATGAGGAAAAACTTTTTCCGTCAGAGAGTTGTAAATCTGTGGAATTCTCTGCCTCAGAAGGCAATGGAGGCCAGTTCTCTGAATGCATTCAAGAGAGAGCTAGATCGAGCTCTTAAGGATAGCGGAGTCAGGGGGTATGGGGAGAAGGCAGGAACGGGGTACTGATTGAGAATGATCAGCCATGATCACATTGAATGGTGGTGCTGGCTCGAAGGGCCGAATGGCCTACTCTGAAAGGTAAGGCACTCTGAAAGGTTAGATAGGATGAAATATTCACCAACTGTCCAGATACATGCATCCATCACAACATCTAACAAGGTCAACACAATTCGTGACAAAAGACGTCAATTTTCAATGGAGCTAAATCAGCCATTAGACTCAATTTCCACAGTTCCTCTGACATAAATGACTGATCGGTTGATATGCAGCAACTCATTTCAAGGAACCTTTTGTTTATCACTTCTACCACAAACTATATTTCGGAAACACGTACCTGTACCCCAAAATTCACAGGCCATGTTAACCTGGAAATGTACACACCCTTGTGCCAACATTGCTGGGCATATGCTGGAACTTCCCAACACATAGCCTTGTAAAAACACTTTCTCCATGGGGAAAATGGCAGGAACACCTTCTCAATACAAAAGGAGATGGATATGATGGTATCGCTTAAAGCATGATATTTCAGACCAGAATTTCTATTTCAATTTTTTCTGAATTTCTAATCAGCCTGTTTACTCAATAAACTTAATTAACATTATGAGGTGGATGAGGAATGGTTACCATGGTTGTGCCTCTGAAAGTGTTTTGATGGATTGTAATGAAATTAGTAAAGTCGTGTCGATTAGTGTAATGGTCACTCATGTTATGTGTCATGCTTTTGTAGTTACGCCCCATTAGCTTTTGAGTGCCCACTGCTTGCGAGATTCCGGTTAGTGTAAGTGGAACATGCAGGCGTCAGGTCGTGTTTGCTATGTAGCTAATAAAGTCTTTGGATCGTTATTCAGGTATAGGGTTCTGTTATTATAGGGTCACCACAACAAGTTGTTTGGGAACTTTCCGCATTACTGGCTCTAATGCCCTGGAACCACACACGTGACACTGGATGAGGTGCTTCACCAAAGAAGGTGACTTGAACCCTCTTAGGCCTAGGTCTTAGGTCTGGGTAGCCCATGCTGGACTTGCGACTGGTGCCCACATCCAGCAGACAGCTATTTCCATTTCAGCTACCAAAAATGTCAAAATGACAGATCTGAGGTATTTATTGTATAAGTATGTAAATACATTCCTTCCCTGCAGCGGAACTGCGTGTATTAAATACACATTTTTACATAGAAAGGGAAAATCCGCAGTAGAGGAATAAAGATTATATGCCTTTTGTTCCCCTCCTTGTTTGGCCACTCTCAGGTTATTCAAGTCTGGTTGCTTCATGTTGCAAAAACCAACACAAAGGGTGGGATGCCTTAGACCGTATAAATAATAATAAATATTATTAGTACAGATGAATGGTTACAGCATAGACTGAAATAATATTATGCGAGTCTGGTATGGAATTGAATTCAATAAAATGTATGCACTTCCAACACTCAGAAGCTTTATTGACTGTCAGGGCAGTATAACAAACATGAAATGTAAACTTAATAATCTGTAACACAACTTTACCTGAACAGACTATTTGAAGAGAAGGTACAATGTTAGCAATTCTGCAGTGGTGCAAATTAATGCTTCCAGAAGTTACCATTTATTTTTGCAGAGCTAAAACATCTACTGTATTACCAAACATATTCCACTACCTGTTATAAATTCTATTATTTGCATTTGCCTTGGTCTACAATCGGCCAAGCGGCACGGTGGCGCAGCGGTAGAGTTGCTGCCTTAGTGCTTGCAGCGCCGGAGACCCAGGTTCGATCCTGACTACGGGCGCCGTCTGTACGGAGTTTGTACGTTCTCCCCGACCTGCATGGGTTTCCTCCAAGATCTTCAGTTTCCTCCCACACTCCAAAGACGTACAGGTACATCAGTTAATTGGCTTGGTAAATGTAACAATTGTTCTTCGTGTGTAGGATAGTGTTAATGTGCGGGGATCGCTGGTCGGCATGGACTCGGTGGGCCGAAGGGCCTGTTTCCGCACTCTCTCTAAAATTAAAAACTAAAACTACAATTACATTTTACCTGGAGCTTATTTTTGCAGTATTTATTCAATTTTACATTTTTGGATTCGTTAAGCAGAAAAGTGACAGTGCTGAAAATCGAAACACTCTCCCGTTCCCGAGCTATTATTTGAGATTGAACCAGACCATTAGCTGGCTCGGGGCTCTATCTGAAACGGAGGTGAGCTTTGGTATCTTGCCTATTAAAAAGACCAGATATTCCCACCTCTGTTCATCCTGAGGTAATTTTCTGCTGAAAGGTTCTGACACTGGTATGTGCATGTGGCAATCCAAACATTCGCTCATCATCTAGTTCACACTGTCCCATTCACCTACATCTTGTGCTTACTGACCTACATCACTCCTGATTAAGCAACATCTTTATATTAAACTTTTCATTTGGGTTCTTAACTTTCTTTGGAGCATTGGAGCTCCCCAACCCCCTAATTTCCACCAGCTCTGCAGCCTTCCAAGGTACCTGGCCCCTCGAAAATCCCTAATTTTATCATTCCAGCTTTGGCAACAGTATCTTCAGCTAACAATACAAACTCTCAACCTCGCATTGCTCTTGTGGGACAGTCCTTGAACGTACAAGCCTTTGGGCAACCTCCTCGTTGCTCTGTGTGAACTTTGTTCGGAAATGCTATGCGAGGCACCTTCAACTGGTTTACAAAGTTAAAAATATAGAAGTTGTTCTCCTCAGTCCTTGTCGTTTGCAAGGGACAGGGCATAGACTTCCCAGAGATAACAACAACAAAAAACGGATACCACTAAGGTCGCTGGCAATGACACCAAGGAATCAATGACAGATTGTGGTCAATCCTCCATGGATATTGATGACAAAGTCTATGTAAGTTTCAGTTTCAGGTTCAGTTTGAAAGTAAACTGAACCACATTCCTGTTCTCACCCTGATCTTGTGAGTGCATGGATCCATAGATGGTAAATCAGCGGATAATGATGCCAAAGTGTATTGTGGGATGGATTTATTGGAAGGGGTGCAGGAAAGACTTAAGGATGTTAACAGAGCTGGATGGGGTTTGAGTTACAAGGAGACTCATGGAGTGTCGGAGGCCCAGGGTGAACCTCAGAGGTATATAAAATCATAAAAGACATTAAAAACTAGAGGGGAACATGGAGAGGAAACGTTGAGAGATGTGGGCCAGGTGCAGGCAAGAGGCGAGCTAGGTTAAGCAAGTTGGACTGAAGTGCCGTTTCTCAGTTCTATGACATTCCTGCTCTGAGGAGTAGAACATGTCAATCTGTGTGAGATCTTAAAGCATGGGGGAACAATTCGCAGCAACGATCAGCCTTGACAAGGGTGAGATATTGATTCAACAGCAAGATGACAAGTAGAAACCACTCTTCTGCAAAAACATCAAGCACATGTACTCACACTCGCATGCATATATATGCATTTTCTTGCCCATACTCTTGCCCCAGAGAATCCCTCCTCACCACCCTGATTCTCTTCTTGCTTTAATTGCCTATTACTGCCCCTCATCACCAAGCTTTCTCCCCCTCCTCGCTCTCTCTTTCTCTTCATTCACACTGTTCCTCCGATCTCCCCATTCATCCCCTTCACCACCTGCCGGCTGAAAATGCACTCCAACATTTGAGGCCACCTACCATCTCCATTCCCCATTATGCAAATCTGTGTCAATGTTTGGTACCATCGCAACAAGGACACCTAGGGTCAAATGCAACACAGAGTGCCCCAAACCTTCCTCCTCAACCGCAGAAAGATGTTCCAATCTGATGCAACAATGAAGGACTAGTGTAATTTCCAAGTTGTGGTTCAGGTTACTGAACTAAACTGAATAAAACACAGGCTGGCCAAGATATTTAACATTTGAGGTCAGAGGCTTCACAAACATCTCATTCCCCTCTCCTGAGAGTTTTGTTAAACAGACGTTGGCTCCATATATCGCACTACTGTGCCTTTTCCTTCTTGCTGCATCCAGAAAAACTGCAATCAAATTTGGCTGAAACTTATAATGAGGTATCAGTTTGCAATGTGGGGCTGCAGCCAGAACAATTAGGCTTTCCTTGCATAAAGCAGTTTCTTAGAGGAGAAAAAGAAAGGCGTGTCCAATCTAACTGGATTAGCCTAAATCGTGGCATTGAAGAACTGGTGATATGTTCATTGACATTTCCCTCGGCTATATATATATATATATATATATAGTTTCCATAAAAAGGGAAAAGAATTAATTCAACCACATATTCCACTGAATGTAACAATACCCACAAGTTTTGTACAGCAACGTGTCCCTCAATCCATGCTCAGCAACAAAGCCCTAAAGGGTGGCAAGCGTTTTTGCTCCTAAAGTCAGTAAGAATAAACTTTGCCCCCCAAAAATAATCGCGATCTGGTGAAGTCCATCCAAAATAAATCTCAGATTTATTTATGATAAATTAATCCATAAACAATTAGAATAGAATTAAAAATGTTAAAAGTACATTAAAAATTAATAAACCCAAACAATTATCATCCTGGTAGCTCTCTTCAATCAATTTCCAAGAAAAGGAAATTCCCCCCAAAATGGTTTACAGCAATTACGCCCATTCTTCAATTTGGCATTGATGTTCATAAACGACAGTATAATAGTACACAAAGGATGCTCAAAAAGGCTACCCAAATGATTACTTTAACTTTAGCAATGACCAGCAAGGTCAAATAAGCCATAAAGATTTGTTGGCAAATTATGGCGCCCAGCTTCTCTACCATGAAGCAATGGAGATACCACAGCAATGAATTTGTGAGCACCTCCACATCTCCCATCTCCCCACATGTACAGATTATCTCATTACCATGTCTGTTATTGCACATGCAACAATCACCTAATTTATACTCCAATTTTTTTAACAACTTTTTAGCCTGCATTTTGCTGCAATTGAGAAAGGCCAACAAACATTGGAAGAAGCCAAAACCCCCCTATAATGCAATAGCATTCCATATTTTTAATACTATCAAGCATAAACATCTCTGTCAATAACTTGCTCAGAATGTGTAACGGTTATATGTAAGGAATTGTTTTCTAAAGCAGACTGGGCAATGGTTGTGACAACACTGGGGCCATTTGCAGTGCAAAATGCATTTACAAAAGCAGCCGTGATTTTCCAATAATCAAGTTACACATTTAAGTGCCTGAAAGCAGAGATTCTACTTCATCTCTGACATGGAGCCGGAATTGCATATCACACATGAATGATTTACTGTCACCTGCAGAAGATTTGGCAAAGCACATCATGATGGCTGCACTTATACAACCTACATTAAAGACTTAGCCTGGAAAGAACTGTGCTTCCACTTAAACCACGATTTCAAGACAGCTAACCAAGTACAAGACAAGGTAATGCAGATATTTGTTAAATATTCCCTTAACTTCAATCCATTCAACAAATATTGCATTATTTCAGAAGACAATAGTTCATAGTGGATTATATTCTTGTACCAGACAAAACTTTGTCATTCTAATGAAATACATAACTTTATGAGTGTTAATTGGGAAGAGTTGAACAGCTCACAACGTTTGAGTTAATTTTAAGTTTTAGCAAAATATCAACATCATTGCAAATATGTATTAAATATGCAAATGTAATATGCACGGTGGCTCAGCGAGAGAGTTGATGCTTTACAACGCCAGAGACTCGGGTTCGATCCTGACTATGGGTGCTGTCTGTATGGAGTTTGTATGTTCTCTGTGACCCCTTGGGTTTTCTCAGAGATGTTCTGATCGTTGGTCAGTGCGGACTCGGTAGGTCAAAGGGCATATTTCTGAGCTGTATCTCTAAACTAAACTCAAAGTATGCTTTGGTCTTCAGTTTGATGGCTGGATAACTGACAGGTACATGAAAAATGACCTCCGAGAGACAAAATTCAATGCATCTTCAATACGTCAAGGCATACGGAACATGCTCAACCTGTAAACCATACTATTGTGTATTCATTCTACTCTTAGGAATAATGTACTGAACAACAGTGTTTTGGACTGTTGACATCTAAAATCAAAGTTCAATTTAAGACTTACAATTCAAAACTTAGTTGCATATCGAGATAAATATTTCCAATATGTTTACTCACTTCAAATTATTGGCAAAATCTTGCAGTAAAATGTATGTATAGAATAAACATGTTGTTCTACACATAAACTACAACAATCACGTGGACTTTATTAAGACATTGGAGTTATATACTGTGCAGTTAAAAAACTATCAAAACAAAAATATCTCCTAAAAATTCCATTTGAACCTCAACCTTGGGAGGAGCTGAGATGCTGCCTGACCTGCTGAGTTACTCCAGCATTTTGTGAATAAATACCTTCGATTTGTACCAGCATCTGCAGTTATTTTCTTACACTACCTGATGCTCAGGTTAGATAATTAAGCACATGTGTAATATTTCTCCCCTCTTCCCAACATTCAGTTCCAATTAACATTAAACCACACCCCCCTAAAATTATAAAACATGGTTCAATCCTGATAGTGGGTGCTGTCTGTACGAAGTTTGGACATTCTCCCTGTGACCTGCGTGGGTTTTTACCGGGATCTCTGGTTTCTGCCAACGCCCCAGACATAGTTAATTGTCTTCAAT
This sequence comes from Rhinoraja longicauda, assembly GCF_053455715.1. NCBI lineage: Eukaryota > Metazoa > Chordata > Chondrichthyes > Rajiformes > Arhynchobatidae > Rhinoraja > Rhinoraja longicauda. Next base: position 6,796,170 of record NC_135964.1, read on the forward strand.
AAAAATTGTAAATTGTCCCTAGAGCGTGTGGGATAGTATTAGTGTGTGAGGACAGCTGGACGACGCGGGCTCAGTGGGCCAAAGGGCCTATTTCCGCGATGTATCTCTAAACTAAACTAATTTGAGAACCAAAAGAAAAAGTGCAGATGCTGGAAGTCTGAAATAAGACAGAAAATGCTGCTACTTCTCAGGATCGCTGTTTTGTTTTAGTAAAAATACTAATCTTTGAAATGTGTTTAGACACTCTAAAAGCTAAAAGTTTTCAAATCCACTGCACTTTCCCAATAAATTGCACAGATTTGTTCACAGTAAATCCTTTATGACCTGCTTAATTCTTCCGCAGATTGAAAACCAGAACATCTGGCAGCAGTCTGCAGTATTTCACTGAACCTTACGAGTTAGTTCATTAGCTGGATTGAAAATGCAAAAGCAAACAGCAGTGCATTACAAATAAAAGAAAGTGAACAGTAAAACTTGTAAATTGAAAAATAATGGAATCCCATATTTCCTTGTTACTTGGTATGAGGTGATGCCATCTTGATGCCAGATGAAGTGATTAGATTTAGTCCTTGTAAAAAGCAATGGCTTTCCAAGACTGTTTTATTCTAATCAACCATCCTGCAATTGCAAGCCCCAAATTAGATAATACAGAGTTGCAAATTGTGGTTCCCGTTCCAATACTTCTCTGTTCCCCATGTGAGCTGTGAAAATGTGATCGAGTACAGTGATAAGGACTTCACTGGCATTGCAGTAGACATGTAATTTTACCCCCCCAATTATTCCACAAAACATGGCAAACTCAGCATTTCCCAATAAATATCAACTATCAAATGGAGATATTTTGCCAATTGAATTCATCAGCCACCAATAGGTTAATGACTTGCACTTGCAGAATTGAGTACATCAAGAACTTTGCTTGAAACCATCCTCCTGCAAAAAAACTTAATTTTTCTTTGAAGTTCGCCACTCTCATTTATAATTATGCTTTCTGGTATTTAACATTTTCACCTTGGGGTATGGTTTTCTGACTGTTTGCCCCATCTCTGTTCCTCATCATTTCTTAACTTTCATCAGGTCTCCCATCTGCCTCCAACGCTCCAGGAAAAGCAATCAAGGTTTCTCCAACCTCCCCTTACACCCAATACCCTATTCTTCTGCACTCTTCTGCAAAACCATATCCTTCCTGTAACAGGGCAAGTGCAATTGCACAGAATATCACTTTACATAATACCATTGGTCACAGACCTCCAGCCAGAAAGACGACCTTCCACCACTAAATACCCTGTCTTTTATGGGTAAACCGGTTCCGAATCCAAACCAGCAAGCTTGCTATCCTGTATCTGACACAGCTGTTACCCAGTAGCTCCTGAAATTCCTTCAACATTGAAAGACAGAACTGTGATTGTTGGTCCTGAAAAGAACCTTCTGTCTTGTTCTTGAGGTAACATTGCGATGGATACAGTGAGTGGTGTGGTGTGGTAGCAGGATTCGCAGTTACTTGTAGAATTTGACAGGGACTGCGACGAGAACGCTCCTGCTATGGCCCATCCATCCCAACACCAGGAGTTTCGTTTATGCAGATGACCTGTGTATTACAACCCAAAGTGCTGACTTCCTTGAGGCAGAAGCTACTCTGTGTGAGGCTTTAGTCAACCTACCCTCATACTACAAAGAGAATCACCTGAGAGCCAACCCATCTGCGCCTTCCACTTGAAGGTCAAGTATGCAAATCGAAGGTTGCAGATCAAATGGAGTCAGGTTGGAGCACTATGACAGTCCAGTCTATCCTGGTGAGAATCTTGATCAATCTCTGACCTACAAAGCACATATCACCAAGCTTAAAGGAAAAGTCAGTTCCAGAAATGCTCTTCTTTAGCAAGCCGAGTACCTCAAAATGGGGAGCAAATTCTAAAACCGTTCGATCAACAGCTCTGGATCTCTGCTTCTCCACTGCCGAGTATGCCTGCACAGTATGGGAGCCGTCAGCTCATGCAAGGAAGATTGATCCTGTGCTAAACACAAGCTGTCGCTGCATCAGTGGATGCATGAAACCTACCACGACTGACAACATTTACCTACTCTCTGGCATTGCACCTCCTGGAATCAGACGAGCTGTAGCCGGTCAAAAAGAACGCCTCAGACAATCAGTGGATGAAAGACACCCCCGACATGACCACCCTTTGCTACCTCAGCGTTTGAAATCACGCAGACGTTTCCTCTCTTCTGTCAATCCCCTGGACTGCAGTGCATCGTCCAGAAGGCCCAAACTCTGGGAAGAGAGACTAGAGAAATCTCCGGAAGACATTCACAAGGCAATCGATCCCTCTGAGAAACTCCCACCAGGTTCTGACCAACCGTGGATAACCTGGCGCATTCTCAACAGACTGTGGAAAGGTGTACATGCTGAAGTGGGGATGTACTGAAGATGTGGCAGACTGAGTGTGGACGGGGCCTCCAGACTATGGAACATCTCCTGACCTGTGACATGCTGCATGACAAATGCACATGGATCTTGCAGAGGCCACGACGTGGCACCAAAGTTTACTCGCTATTATGATGACATGAATAAATGAAAACCCTGTATCTTAATCGCCTGGATTAGTTTACCATGAAGGACCTTGTTAGATGCTTTATTACAGTCTATGTAGATATTGTCCACTATGCTATCCTCATCAATCACCTTCCTCACCACATCACATCTCAGTCACCTCCTCACAACTTTGTCACCTCCTCGGAGAATTTAATAGTTTTTCCTCAAACTCCAAAGACGCACAGGTATGTAGGTTAATTGACTGGGTAGATGTAAAAATTGTCCCTAGTGGGTGTAGGATAGTGTTAATGTGTGGGGATCGCTGGGCGGCGCGGACTTGGTGGGCCGAAAAGGCCTGTTTCCGGCTGTATATATATGATATGATATGAAGTCAGTAACGATGCAAAACAAAATTCAGTAATTTAAGCACATCCATTAGAACCCATGAATTGCCTGGAAACTGCTTTGATCAATAACATTTAGTGCTTATTAAACTGTGTAATGAGTAATTGTTGGCTCAGTATCAAAGAATATTCAAAAGAATTAATTTTGTATTTGTAAAAAAAATGTCAACTGGCTCCAACCCATTAATTTGTTCAATAACAAAACCACCTGCCTCTCTAATTTTAAAATCTTTATTTTTGGATTTGACTTCATTTCTTGGAAATTAGAAAACCAAATGTCAAGTATTCAGATATCTTCCAAGACACAAAATATAGTGGCAACATCATGTTATGGCATTATATTTTCCACGACCATAGTGATCAGAATGCAATGAATCTAATGGTTTTTTCCTGAAGCAAGGATGCTCGGGAGTATGTTAAGCCGAAGTCTGTGGCTGGAGCCAAGTTGTGGATCACTTATTAACAGAAGGAATAGAAATAGGGAGCCCGACTCGTGGCCAAAACAATTTCTCCCCTTATTCCAATGCACTTTGGCTAAAACATCAACAGATGTTCCAATGGTGTTCCAAAACTGTACTCTGTGCAATCTAATAACAGTACAGAAAGATTTAGTTTGGTTTAGAGATACAGCGTGGAAACAGATTCTACAGCCCACCGAGTCCACACAGACCATCAATCACCCATTCATTCTAGTTCCAAGTTATCCCACTTTCCTCATTCACTCCCTACAATCCATTCTGGAGGTTACAGGCTCAATGCTTCAAACAAAGTTCCCCCTCAGTCACCACCATGACTGGCAGTGCTTCACAGCTCCAGCGATCAATCCAGGTACCAATCTGATCTCAGGTGCTGTCCATGTAGAGTTTGTATGATCCCTCCCTGCGAAGGCAGTGTGGGTCTGAAGAAGGCTCTCAACTCTTAAATGTGAATAACTTTAAAAATAAAACACCGATTTCAATGAGGACGATGGTGAGTAAGGTGGGCCTAAAATTGTCACGCTATCGTATACCATTTTGGCTGCAGTTCAGGAACAAATAAACAAACAAACGAGAGTTTTAGTATTTAGATGTGGGGAGAATAAACTGGGATTAGTGTGGTATCAGTCTAAATTAATGGTTGATCATCGGTATGGACTAGATGGGCCAAAGGGTTTGATTTTGTGCTATCTGTGGGCAAGATAGGGGGTATGGGGAGAAGGCAGGAACGGGGTACTGATTGTGAATGATCAGCCATGATCACATTGAATGGCAGTGCTGGCTCAAAGGGCCGAATGGCCTCCTCCTGCACCTATTGTCTATAACCCGAAACGTCACCCGTTCCTTCTTTCCAGAGATGCTGCCTGTCCCGCTGAGTTACTCCAGCATTTGGATTTAAACCAGCATCTGCAGCTCTTTGTGACAGAGTGTGGGTTTCTCCTGGGTGCTCCAGTTTCCATCCACACTCCAAAGATGTAACCGTTATAAATTATCCCTGGTGTGGGTGGGCAGTGGGAGAACCATGGGAGGACAGAGCATGGATTGGATGCAAAGAAAGAAGGACTGATGACCATTGCTCTGAAAGCCAGAATCACTTGATGGGCTGAAGGGCCTCCTTGTACGACACATGAAAATATGTTTCAAGGTGGTTTATATCCAAGTAATCTCATGCAATAACAGTTACGTCCTAGTCAAATATTCACTCCAGGCAACTATAATTTGGACATTCCCTTTCACTTTGGTCGTATTGCCTGATATTTTGGGAAAATATTCAAAGTTGTTCTTATTTCTGTTTCAAAGGAATGGTGCTTTATTTTAAATACGTGTAGTGCATATTTTAGCAAAGAAAACGGAACTTTTATTTTCTAGCCATCAAGTTAGAAACCTTTTGGGAATACAAATCAGGTATGCCAGACAACAAAGAAAATTGATTTTGTGAACCCCTCCTTTAGAAATCACCTAATTAATTACCAGCCTTTTCCCCTTGCAGAAGGTGATAGCTTTAATTGCGTACATAGATCATAAAACAGTACAGCACAGGAACGGGCTGTTTGGCCCACAATGTTAGTGCTGAACAAGCCTAGTTAAACTGATCTCATCGAGTTCCATATCCCGGCACTTTCATGTGCCCATCGAAAAGCCTCTTGACCTGTTCATTGCCACCCTCGAGTGCACTCGGGTCAGAGTGTACAATCTTGGCAATGCACAAGATATCTGCCTCCACCACTACCACAATGCATTCCAGCCCCCCACTGCCCTCTGTGTAAAAACATCTCCATTGTTTTCAGTGAGGGAGGGCAGGTTTCCACTCAGGGGAAATTATATGTTTGAAAAAAAAAGAGGGCAAGGACAAATGTGAAAAATAGATGCGTGACTGTTAAAGGGGTCAATTTATGGAATAGTTGCAACAATGAATTAAAAGAGTGTGTAAATTCAAGAAAATGTTCAAAAAGATTATATTTGAAAGATACAAAATATGTGATCAGCACTGAGAAATAACTGACATGACAGAAATTATGTTTCTTTCTATGTTTTTCTTATCTGCTTCTGACTTATGTTGTGTTTTATAATTATATTTTGTTAAGTATTATGGGTAGGCACAATAAGCTTTGGCTTCTGCCTAAATCTTTTTTTTTGTGTGATAATATTGTTTTATTTTTGATACAATGATTTCGTACTATTTAACTTTCACAACTGTATGGGCAATCTGTTGTATTGACTGAAAATTAAAAAATAAAAAAATATTAAACTTTCCCCTTCTCACCTTACAGCCATCTAGTGTTGGACATTTCCACCCGGAAAAAAAGATTCTGACTGTCTACCCTATCTATGCCTCTCATAATTTTACACACTTCTATCAAGTCTCCCCTCAACCTCCAATGTTCCAGAGAAAGCAATCTATCCAACCTCTCCCTGCAGCCGAAACACTCTAATCCAGGCAGCATTCTGGTAAAAATGTGCATTTCAGTTTGTTTGAATATCTCGTTGGGATTAAATGAAAATAAACGCGTTTTAATTTCTTTTGGAAGAACTTCCCCAAAATGGGTCACTGAAAACTCTGCTTGATTTAAGCATAATTAATATATTCCCTCACCGAGGTTCAAGGTATTCTAAAATTCTAGAAATAAGAATCAGGTTCACCTGCATTTTCTGGCAGGCTAGATACAAAGTGCTGGAGTAACTCAGCGGGGATAGGCAGCATCTCTGGAGAAAAGGGCGAGTTCACCTTTTGGGTCGGGATCAGAGTCAGAGTCTGAAGAAGGGTCCCAACCTGAAAGACCACCCAGCCTTTTTCTCCAGAGATGCTGCCTGATCTGCTGAGTTACTCCAGCATTTTTGTGTCTATCTTTGGTATATACCACAGCTGCAGTTAGTTTCGACACAGTTTTACTGCCAGACTGATTATTTCCTGCTCAGAATAAACAGTTAAAATAATTCACTGTATGTTTAAATTTACAGAGAACGGCCAGTTTAATATGTTGCTCTCTCTATATATTTGTGCATTTCCCCTCCACCCCATGGAATCACTGAAATTGAGAGCCCACCCTCACGAAGATGATCTTTCCTTTATCCAACTGCTGACAACCTACATGACGGCACATTCGCTGCATCGGCTGTTCCAGCTCTTTCACTTCACGAGAAAAACTGCAGAGCATTGAAATAGCCCCACTGTGCATATAAAACCATAAAATAAAACTTTAATACATGGCAGTATTTATGGAAAAGCGAGCAAATCGTTCAGCTCCTATAATGCAAGTGACGGCAATAAAAAGTTTGCATGATTTATAACTTGTACCTGGATCACAAAAACTTGTAATTGTTATATTACCACTGTAAATTTGTCAAGAAATAATGGATGGATTATAAGCAGATTTTCCTCCCCCCACAAGTGTATTCTTGAACACCTTATTTTCGTGTTAAGAATAAATAGTTAAGATAATTCACTGTGTGCCACATGTTTCTCAATGCTTGCATGACCAAGTCAAATGACTGACCACCCTATCTATCCACGGTGAAGTAAGTAGTGGCCATTATGCGCATTGCCTTCACCATTCAGTATCTTTTGCTTTTCTTTCCTGGGTCGCGATTTAGTTCATTAGGGCTACTGAGTGTTTTGGGGGTGACCGGGAGTTCAATGAGAGGGAGACACAGACCAGCGGGCACCCATGGCCTGTGTCTGTGCTGTGCAACTGGATGTAATTCTGTCCACCGTGAGGCAGGTGGGCCAAAGTGTACAGCTGCCACCGGCTCAGCATGCCCATCTGCGAAATGTCAACCTACACAGGTAGCAGCAGGGGCTCCTCCGTTTGCCTTTAAACGTCTAGATTTACCAAAGCACACACGTCCCACCTCCCTCCCGCCTACCAGTCAACCGAGACTTTTCACTGCTTCCTCTTGCAATAAACACACCAGGGTCGTCCGATTCCGCTCACAATCGCCAATCTCAGAGTCGAGAGAATGTTTTTTGAAGCGCCTGGAATGAACCGAGATTAAACCCGGTGGCATTTTTTAAAATTGTCAGTTTACGGGACGAGCTCCACAAACTGAAGTGGCGTGGGGTTGTTGACAAGGAAGAGTTCCCGTTTGCAACTGTTCTCTTGCAGAAGTGGCTACTTGCATTAGGATAGAGACATAGAAAATAGGTGCAGGAGTAGGCCATTCGGCCCTTCGAGCCTGCACCGCCATTCAATATGATCATGGCTGATCATCCAACTCAGTATCCTGTACCTGCCTTCTCTCCATACCCCCTGATCCCTTTAGCCACAGGGGCCACATCTAACTCCCTCTTAAATATAGCCAATGAACTGGCCACAACTACCCTCTGTGGCAGAGAATTCCACAGATTCACCACTCTGTGTGTGAAGAAATGTTTTCTCATCTCGGTACTAAAAGACGTCCCCCTTATCCTTAAGCTGTGACCCCTGGTTCTGGACTTCCCCAACATCGGGAACAATCTTCCCGCATCTAGCCTCTCCAACCCCTTAAGAATTTTATATGTTATATGATTCTATAAGATCTCTCGGATCGCCGAGAGAAAACCTAACGACACGGTTTGCACGCGTGAAAATGCTACTTGGTCTCCCCTGACCTCCTGTCAAAAACCCTACCCACAATGGAGGCCACAATTGCAAGCTGCTCAGTGTGGCACTTCTGAGCAAGCCCGGAGAGAAATGCACAGTTGATAAGCAAAAGTTGACAAGCTTTCCAAGCGAAAGTGAGAGCCGAGTTTCCAAAGACTAATATCAACAGTGGGGGGAAATCTGATTGATTTATCCAAACAGATATCCGACATCCTGCCATTGAGGATGCGAGACCACGTTTCTCTGGATATCTCTCTGGCAGGCAGCTCCACAGATCAATAAGCCTAAATGATCATGCAGGTGGTTCGTTGCCTCTCTCCCTCTCTCCCAATTGCAGTCTCCGACTGTTAAAACGCGTACCAGCAACCAGTACCCCAGCTTTATCCCCGCACTAAACGTGCTGCCAAGCAAGCTACAGCAGCACAACGCTGGGGGGGAAATGTCACCATCCACTTGACAAGGTTTCAACACACATGTGCATTTCCCCAATCTGCAGGCACTAACAGGTTTATAGAAACATAGAAACATAGAAAATAGGTGCAGGAGTAGGCTATTCGAGCCCGCACCGCCATTCAATATGATCATGGCTGATCATCCAACTCAGTATCCCGTACCTGCCTTCTCTCCATACCCCCTGATCCCTTTAGCCGCAAGGGCCACATCTAACTCCCTCTCAAATATAGCCAATGAACTGGCCTCAACTGCCCTCTGTGGCAGAGAATTCCACAGATTCGCCACTCTCTGTGTGAAAAAAAACTATAAAGAGGGCCATTGGTGAAATGCAACAACTCGCTCCCCAACTGACTCCCTGCCCCAGCAGGCAAGCAGGTAGGCAGGCAAGCAAGCAGCAGAGCCCGGTATTTACCTTTCATCCAGTCCACCACTTGGCTCGGGGTCCATTTACTAACAGGTTCCATGATCAGAGCCATGAGGAACTTTCCCCTGTTGGGTTGTAAAGCGGGGCTCGCTCAGAGAGTGTCCTGGAGCCTCCTGGCACTTGCTCTCAGTCCCGGTGGCGGCGCAACCCTCCTCTCACTCTGGCAGTGTCAGCCTCTCCTCTGTCTCTCTCCCCCTCTCTCGCTCGTCCGCCTTCCTCTTGCAAGTTTGCTTATTGCGAGTGACTCACACCGTCAAAGCAGTCCCCGCAGGACGTTGCACACATGACTGCATGGGCTGGCGAGGGGAGGAGAGGGCATTGCCTGCTGGGGTGGGAGAGGGGGGGGGGAAGAGGTAGGCGAGTGGCAACAGCGATGGAGTGCAGTGTGTGTTGGAATGTAGCGGCTCCTTCTGCCGCTCGCTGGTCTGCTCTCTGCTCTCTCTCTCTCTCTCTCTCTCTCTGCTCTCTCCCTCTCTCTCTCTCTCTCTCTCTCCAGCTTGCAAGTGGCAGGGTAGGCTGACGGCGCTCTCCGCTGGTCCAAGCAGGCACATGCACCTTTCCCTCCTCCTCTCTCCCCCCGCAGAGACTGGAGCCGCTGCTGGAACTGGGACCAAGGGACAGGGACAGGGAATTGCAAGGAGAGAGAGAGTCGCCGCGTTTCACGGGGGAGAGAGGGAGGGAGACAAGCGGCGGGCCACTTGCCACTCGACCATGGGCGATGCGTTCTCAGTGCCAACCAACCCCCTTTTGCAAATGGGACACGCTGGATGATGATGATGATGAGCGATGCTCTTCTGAACGTGATGCAGCGTGGGCGGCAGAGGCTGCACACTAACCATGTTGCTTGGCAATGCACTGGAGAGGGGGGAATATGCGCAACAGTTCCCCCTCTTGACGCTTGCAATATAAATACAGGTTTCCCGCACGGTTTTCTTCCTCGGGGTTTTGGTTTTTCTTAGTGAATCTAATGACATGGCAGGGCGAGGCGACTTCCCCGAATAATATGTCCAGGAAAAAAAAATACAGGTATGGAAGAAATATGCGTGGGGGGAAATCTCAGCAAAGCCAGGGCTTATTGCCACTGAAATTCACCTCGGTCTTACTGAGAATGGCATTGTCATGAATAATGAACTAGAAGTGGGAGTGTGGACATAATAGACCTCCCCCTGGAACATATCTTGTTATCCTAGCTGCCCAACATTGCCTTGGAAATGGTTTTGGCATGTTTTTTTAAAATTTAAATGAATCGACCATGCACATTTTGACTGCATGTTGAACCAACAGCTGGGACCTTCATTTGTGGCCACAAACATGCGTGACGATTGCTATTAAACAGGTTACGCAAAGTTACAAAAAAAAGAGAGATAACGAAAAATATGGTCAAAGAAGTAGATTTTAAAGAGCATCGCAAAGAAAGATGGAAGAGAGTAAGAGAGAAGTTTAAGGGAGGGGATTGCAAAGCTCATTTTGAAGCACCAACAACATCAAGACATTTTATTTTATTTTTCTACGACAGTTGTCATTTATAATGACATCTACACAGTTAAACGTAAGGTAGACACAAAATGCTGGAGTATGCTGGAGTAACTCAGCGGGTCAGGCAACATTTCTGGAGAGAAGGAATGGGTAACGTTTCGGGTCGAGACCCTTCTTCAGACTGATGTCAAGGGAGTGGGTGGGACAGATAGAATGTGGCCAGAGACAGGAAGACTGGTGGGAGAACTGGGAGGGGGGAGGGGATGGAGAGAGAGGGAAAGCAAGGGTTACTTGAAGTTAGAGAAGTCAATGTTCAAACCGCTGGGGTGGAGGCCACAAGCGAAATATGAGGTGCTGTTCCTCCAATTTGCGCTGGGCCTCACTCTGACAATGGAGGAGGTCCAGGACAGAAAGGTCAGATTGGGAATGGGAGGGGGAGTTAAAGTGCTGAATAACCGGGAGATCAGGTAGGTTAAGGCGGACTGAGCAGAGGTGTTCAGCGAAACAATCGCCAATCCTGCGCTTGGTCTCGCCGATGTACAGGAGTTGACACCTGGAACAGCGGATACAGTAGACGAGGTTGGAGGAGGTGCAGGTGAACCTCTGTCTCACCTGAAAAGACTGTTTGGGTCCTCGGATGGAGTCAAGGAGGGAGGTAAAGGGACAGGTGTTGCATCTCCTGCAGGTGCAGGGGAAAGTACCTGGGGAGGGGGTGGTTTGGGTGGCAAGGGACGAGTTGACCAGGGAGTTGTGGAGGGAACAGTCTCTGTGGAAAGCAGAAAGGGGTGGTGATGGGAAGATGTAGCCAGTAGTGGGATCCCGTTGGAGGTGGCGAAAGTGTTGGAGGATTAGATGCTGTATGCGAAGGCTGATGGGGTGGAAGGCGAGGACAAGGGAGACTCTGTCCTTGTTGCGAATGGGGGAGGGGGAGCAAGAGCAGAGCTGTGGGATATAGAGGAGACCCCTAGTGAGAGCCTCATCTATAATGGAAGAGGGGAACCCCTGTTTCCTAAAGAATGAGGACATCTCCAATGATCTAGTATGGAAAACCTCATCCTGGGCGCAGATGCAGCGTAGACAGAGGAATAGAAGTAGGGGATAGAGGAAGCAGGGTGGGAAGAAGTGTAGTCTAGATAGCTATGGGAGTCAGTGGGTTTGTAGTAAATGTCGGTCACTAGTCTGTCTCCTGTGATGGAGACGGTGAGATCCAGAAATGGTAGGGAGATGTCGGAGAAGGTCCAAGTAAATTTGAGTGCAGGATGGAAATTAGTGTTGAAGTTGATGAAGTCAGTGAGTTCTGCATGGGTGCAAGAGGTAGCACCAATGCAGTCGTCAATGTAGCGGAGGTAGAGTTCGGGGATGGGGTCAGTGTACGCCTGGAACAGGGATTGTTCGACGTACCCTACAAAGAGGCAGGCATAGCTCGTGCCCATTTGAGTGCTCATAGCTACACCTTGGATTAGGAGGTGGTGGGAGGAGTCAAAGGAGAAGTTGTTGAGGGCGAGGACCAGTTCTGCTGGGCGGAGGAGAGTAGACGGAAATTGGCTGGTTCGGCGGTCGAGGAAGAAATGGAGGGCTTCAAGACCTTCCTGGTGGGGGATGGAGGTGTAGAGTGACTGGACATCCATGGTAATGATGAGGAAGTGGGGGCCTGGAAAACGGAAGTCATTGAAGAGACAAAGAGTGTGAGAGTTGTCTTGGACATAGGTTGGGAGGGATTGGACCAGAGGTTATAGGATGGAGTTGAGGTATATGAAAATTAAACGTAGTGCAGAATAGATACGTATGCATTAAAAAGCTCTTGCTCATGTGGAAAATTATCAAATGAGCACACTTGTCAATGCATTAGAGTCCCCAGGGTTAACGTTGCAGTGTAAGAGACTATTGGAAATGACAAATACATAGATTCAAAATTAATACACAAGAATCAAATTTATTAGATTATTCAGGAGGGGATCAGATCATCGAGTTACTTTTTACATCAAAATTGCACATTCTGGTCAATTTTAAACAGTTGTACTTTGCAATGTTTAAACCTTTTGCTCTAAAAAAGGAAAAGTTAATTAATATTTCAGTTTTCTCTAGAGCGATAAAAATCTCACTTACCCCTCATGTAGTTGTTGCCCATATGCAATGCCATTTGAGAATTGGATCATAAGGACAGAAGGTCAAACCAATGGATTTTCATTGAGGCATCCCTAATTTCAATCTTGCAGCTCACGTCCAGTGTTAAATAGGTGTAACAGAAACACAGAGGTCCTGCCTGGAAAACCCCACTGGAAAATCAAGAGAAGCAGAAGATGAAAATAATACGACATTCTGCTTTTATACAGTATTATTTTAAGAAAAGCATCCCACTATATTTTATGAACCCATTGGAAGAAAAGACGATGATTTTTTAATGTTTGCTTGAGATCCAATTAATCAAAAATGTTCGACGGTTTTTTAATTTAGTTTAATTTATTGTTGTCATGCGCACTGAGGTAAAGTGAAAAGCTTTTTTTGTTGCGCGCGATCCAGTCAGCGAAAGTACTATACATGATCACACACAAGCCGTTCACAGTGTACAGATACAGGATAAAGGGCATATCATTTAGTATGAGCTAAAGTCTGATTAAAGATAATTCAAAGGTTAGATAGAGCTCTCGGGGCTAGTGGAATCAAGGGATATTGTGGCACGGTGGCGCAGCGGTAGAGTTGCTGCCTTACAGTGAATGCAGCGCCGGAGACTCGGGTTCGATCCTGACTACGGGCGCCGTCTGTACGGAGTTTGTACGACAGGTATGTAGGTTAATTGGCTGGGCAAATGTAAAAATTGTCCCTAGTGTGTGTAGGATAGTGTTAATGTGTGGGGATCGCTGGGCAGTGCGGACTCGATGGGCCGAAGGGCCTGTTTCTGTGCTGTATCTCTAAATCTAAAAAAATATGGGGAGAAGGCAGGCACCGGTTATTGATTGTGGTTGATCAACCATGATCGAAATGAATGGCGGTGCTGACTCAGAGGGCTAAATGGGCTCCTCCTGCACCTATTTTCTATGTTTCTATGGTTTCCAATGAGGTAGATGGTAGGTCGGGACCTCACTCTAGCTGCTAAGAGGATGGTTCAGTTGCCTGATAACGGCTGGGAAGAAACTGTCCCTAAACCTGGAGATATCAGTTTTCAAACTTCTGTACCTCTTGCCTGATGGGAGAGGGGAGAAGCCGAAGTAATTGGGGCGAGACCGGCCCCTGATTTTGCAGGTGGCCTTGCCGAGGCAGCACAAATACAGGTGGAGTCCATGAAAAGGAAGTTGGTTTGCCTGATCGTCTGGGTTACATCCACGACCCTCTGAAATTTCTTGCGGTCTTGGATGGAGCTCTTCCCAAACCTTGCTGTGATACATCCCTAATAAAATGCTTTCGACAGCGCATTTGTAGAAGCCGCTGTGGGTTGTAGGGGACATGCCAAACTTCCTCAGCCTTCTAAGTAGAAATGATGATGTGCTTTCTTAGCCATTGCTTTGGTGTGACTGTGCCAGGTCAAACTGCTGGTGATATTTACTCCTCAGAACTTGAAGATTTCGACCATCTCTATTTCAGTGCCATCAATATATACCGTGTGTATCACAATCTCCTTTGTCTTGCTGACATTGAGGCAGTTGTTTTGACACCAGCTTATGAGGTTCTCAATGTCCTTCCTGGACTCCTGAAGGCACGGTGGCGCAGCGGTAGAGTTGCTGCCTTACAGCTAATGCAGCGCCGGAGACTCAGGTTCGATCCTGACTATGGGGGCCGTCTGTACGGAGTTTGTACGTTCTCCCCGTGACCTCCGTGGGTTTTCTCCGAGATCTTCGGTTTCCTCCCACACTCCAAAGACATACAGGTATGTAGGTTAATTGGCTGAGCAAATATTAAAAAAAAAAAAAATTGTCCCTAGTGGGTGTAGGACAGTGTTAGTGTGCGGGGATCGCTGGGCGGCACGGACCCGGTGGGCCGAAGGGCCCGTTTCTGCGCTGTATCACTAAATCTAAAAAAAATCTAAAAAAATTCTACTCCATCACATCTTTATTTGGTATCTGCAAATTGAGTTGGATAAGCATTTGGCTGCAGTCACGCATGTATAAGGACTAAAGAAAGGGGCCGAGAACAGATCATTGCAGGGCAGCAGAGTCAAGGATTATTAGAGTGGATGTTGTGTCACCTATCCTCACTGAATGTGGTCTGTTGGTTAGGAAGTAGGGAATCTGGGTGTAGAGCACGATTGTTGAAAATAGAAAATAATTTGTTAACAGTCATCAGTGGGCTAAACACTGCATAGTTATTGTATTTATTCAATCTCATGTATGGGAATGCAAGGCCAACATTTGTTGTCATAGTCACACAACAGAAATAGGACCTTTGGCCCGACTTTGTCAAGCCAACCAACATGCCCATCTACACTAGTCTCACTTTCCTGTGATTGGCCCATATCCTTCTAACCCTATCCTCTCCATGTTCCTGTGAAAATGTTTTGCAAACCGTGTGACTGCAGCTGCTTCACCGACTTACTCTGGCAGCTTGTTCCATACACCCAGCACTCTTAGTGTAAAAAAAATGTTGCCCCTCAGGTTCTTATTCAATCATTCCCCCTCACCTTAAACCTATGTCCTCTGGTTCTCGATTGCCCTACCCTGGCTAAAAGACTGTGCATTCACCCTATCCATTCCTGTCATGATCTGATACACCTCTAGAAGACCACTCCTCGTCTTCCTGTGCTCTAAAGAATAAAGAAATAAAGTCCGAGCCTAGTGGCCCAGGGGACACAGAAATAACATAGTCAGATGTTAATTCACGACCAATTCTATAATCTTATCTTTATGGCCTAATTTTTACATAACACTTCAAATATGGATTATAATTTACATTTAAATAATGATACCGAGAAGTTTTAGAAAACGTTGACTGGATTATTGGTGTTTCTCAGTAAAGGGTGGGGACCTGAGAAACAAAACGAAAGGGTTTTGTCACCGAATGGCAGAAGATGAATATCTCGTATTACCTATTTTCATTAAAAATTCTTTATTAATACAAATGTAGATGTTATCAACTTTAAAAAATGACTGCAGGATGCATATCTTATAGATATGGGGCACATGCAGGTTATAGAATTCTATTTAATATTCATCACAATGTTTGGTGACACTCTTCATGCAGTGTTGGAGGGTGCATTTGGTCAATGTAATGCATAAATTCTATTCTTGTGAAAATTAAATCAGTAGAGTTGTTTATTCCAAATTTTTTTTTTTTTTCCAAGTGCTGATTTTTCATTTCATGGTTTTTATTGCAGGTTAGATTAAAAATAAACAACACCACGTTTACATAAAATAATTAAGTTGTAAATGAAATAAAAGCAACCTATTAATAACATATTAAGCCCTGAATAACAAAGTTAAAAATAAAACCATTGATTTTCTACTCGGTTTATGAGATGAACTGTGAATTTTCAAAAACTGCCAATTCATAAGTTTCACTTAGCAGCTTTTATTGTCCTCCGCGAGATTTCTGAATGCATCTACATAAAACTATTTGTTATTAAATTCAACTGGTTTATACACAATCTACTTCACCAGTAGAATAACACACTGTGCATTATTCATGTGATACCTGTAAGGACACATTTCCTGACATTGCACCCAGTAACATCCCATTTAATCACAAAGAATACTTATCTGGAACAAAATAAATATTGCATCTTCCTATGCATTATTTGCTTTCTCTCACTAAATATTAATTACATGACTTATATTTTAACTTCAACAATGCATTAAAACATTGGAAATACTGCAAATATTTGGATCCATACAATTTGAAGTTCAGTGTCGGAGTTGGTTTAATTGTTCACTGAATTAATTTGTGTTCCATATTATAAAGCATACAGTTTAAACAGTGCTTCCAAATAGTTTTTTGGGAAAGGCTTTTTTTTAAACATTTTTTGTATTGACTGAAAAATTAGTTAACAGGTCATTTCTGATGAATTGGCTTGTATTCACTGGAGTTTAGAAGGATGAGAGGGGATCTTATAGAGACGTATACAATTATAAAAGGACTAGACAGGCGAGATGCAAGAAAAATGTTCCCAATGTTGGGAGTCCAGAACCAGGGGACACAGTCTGAGAATAAAGGGGAGGCCATTTAAAACTGAGATGAGAAGAAACCTTTTCACCCAGAGTTGTGAATTTGTGGAATTCAATGCCACAGAAGGCAGTGGAGGCCAATTCACTGGATGAATTTAAAAGAGAGTTAGATAGAGCTCCAGGGGCTAGTGGAATCAAGGGATATGGGAGAAGGCAGGCACAGGTTACTGATTGTGGATGATCAGCCATGATCACAATGAATGGCGGTGCTGGCTCGAAGGGCAAAATGGCCCCTCCTGCACCTATTTTCTATGTTTCTATATGTTTCATTTATTGCCAATGTGTCCAATTCCTTCCACCTTCCCCACTCCTGCAGTACATCAATTGGTAAAGTTTGAGGATTTTCTTTTCTGAAAAGTGGAAGGCCTACATTTTCAAATCAACGTGTGTTGTTCAAGGTGCCACTAATGATAAAAAGCACCTATTTAGAAACATTTCCAACCCTTCATGACTTCACATGTGTCAGAGATACAACACCGAAGTAGGCTCTTTGGCCACAGTCTCTATCAACCTTCAACTACAATTCACACTAATCTACATTAATCCCATTTTGTCTTTTTTCCACATTCTCGTCAACTCTCTCCACATTCTCATTTTTCCTCCCCAGACTCACTCAGTCACCCACACATCAGGAGCATTTTACAACAGCCAATAAGCCCACCAACCCCTGCATCTTTGGTTGCGAGAGGAAGAGGAAAAAAGCCATGAGGTTTCAGGGAGGATTGAACCCAGGTCTCTTGCCCGGGAGGCAACAGCTCAACTCAATGCACCACCGAGTTGATTAACTTGCTTTTCTATGCAGGTCCTGGAATTGATCTGATCGTTTTAAACACAGAGCCAAATGAATCAGCATTTTTCTGAAATAGCTCTTTACTAAAACAAGCAGAGTCAGCCAGCAAACTAAAGCATCTGGATTCTTCTATTTTTAAACGAGACAAGAGATAAGGCCTTGGAACGAGTGTTGTTGTATTTTTTTACAGATATAAAACAAGTGCAAAACCATATAAATGCTGATGTATTGGTATCGGCAACCAAAAGAGGCTTTGACGATCCCCATCTAAAACAGGCATTCAGTCCTTTGTGTCTGTACCACCCATATGAGGCCACATCTGTAAAAATATGTTGCCTGAATAAAACCCAATGCAGACAGAAAAAAGTTCCAGCAAACAATGTGCTGGAGGAACACTGCAGGCCAAGCAGCATGTGTGGGTGGAATGGTTAACATTAATGGTCAATAGCCTGCACTTGGACTGAGAGGGTCTTATTCACAAAATGCTGGAGTAACTCAGCAGGTCAGGCAGCATCTCAGGAGAGAAGGAATGGGTGACGTTTCGGGTCGAGACCCTTCTTCAGTCTCGACCCGAAACGTCACCCATGCCTTCTCTCCTGAGATGCTGCCTGACCTGCTGAGTTACTCCAGCATTTTGTGAATAAATACCTTAGATTTGTACCAGCATCTGCAGTTATTTTCTTACACTACCTGTTGCTGGACTGAGAGGGTCAGTCATAATGGAATGGAAGCCCAGTCACAATGGAATGGAAGCCCAGTCACAGACAAGTGAAAACACCAAATTCTTCTGTTAATAACACAACACCAACTTATTGAAGTCCCCCTGCTATGTCCGCCATCATTACAGACTGCTTTTCCTTTGTATTCCTCATCTTTCTGCTTGCCATGATAGCCTTTTTTTTTTACTCCTTCAGTTTTAGAAAGATAATTGTGTGGTGCTCCCTGGTGGTGAGCCACGCATAGTGCGATCCCTCGGCTCAGGGGGGTGGGGTCACGGAATGTGGAATGGGGAGGAGTGGCGGGCGGTAGTGGAGTTCCGGGAGGGGTTGAACTGGTTGGGGGTTTGGGGAGCTGTAATGGGGCTTGAAGAATAAGGAAAACTTTGCTTGGCACGTGTCCCGCTTCATTGGCTTTGCTTGACCCTCGTGTCCCGCTTCAATTGAACATATTTGCGCAGGTAAAAATGTTGCATTTTGTCCAAATAATTCCTATTGTACGTGGCATCCATCAAATAAAGATCTTTAATCAGCAGTAAAATTGTAGTCATGAAACTAAATGGGTGGCGCCAGCAATGGCTGCCTCGCAAACATTCCGTCTGTCCCTTCTTTTGTTGTTTGTATGTGTTAAATGTATTTTTGTTAGTGTTCTTTAGCTTGTTTTATGTGCGTGGGGGGGGGGGGGGGGGGAAGAGGGGAGTTAATGGGTTTTTTTCTAATCTCTTACCTCGACGGAGATATTTTTTAAATTTCGTATCGTATCTCCTTCTGCACTGTGGCCTAACATTGAGGAGTTGGCGGTCTTTGCTGGAGACTGACTTCGAGAGCTCCACTGCGGGTGCCTGCGGACTTTAACATCACGGAGTTCGCGGTTTCTGGTCAGAGACCGACTTCGGGAACTCAAGAGGAAGTAGGTTGGACTTTATTGCCTTCCATCACAGTGTGATGGATGTTTATGTGAACTTTTATGTCGTTGTGTGTCTCGTTGCTTTTTCAGTGTGGCTGTATGGTAATTCGAATTTCACTGTATTGGTACATGTGACAATAATGAAACCCTGAAGAAAATATTAAAATATTACAGTTTCAAGTTTACAGTGAACTTCAATTTCCATTCATCAATTCTGAGACTATCGTATTTTAAGAAATTACCCATTGAGAAGCAATAAAGCAGAAGATGTTGGAAATACACTGGAATTTAGAAGGATGAGAGGAGATCTTATCGAAACGTATAAGATTATTAAGGGGTTGGACACGTTAGAGGCAGGAAACATGTTCCCAATGTTGGGGGAGTCCAGAACAAGGGGCTACAGTTTAAGAATAAGGGGTAGGCCATTTAGAACTCTCAGTCAGAGAGTTGTGAATCTGTGGAATTCTCTGCCTCAGAAGGCAGTGGAGGCCAATTCTCTGAATGCATTCAAGAAAGAGCTGGATAGAGCTCTTAAGGATAGCGGAGTCAGGGGGTATGGGGAGAAGGCAGGAACGGGGTACTGATTGAGAATGATCAGCCATGATCACATTGAATGGCGGTGCTGGCTCGAAGGGCCGAATGGCCTACTCCTGCACCTATTGTCTATTGTCTACTCATCTGGCATCAGTTAGAAAACCTCTGGGTTCAGTTTTCTCTCCAGGAACCTCTGCGGAGGAGAAGAGAGGACCACACTGTGGGCACTGAATGCAATTATCATATCATATCATATATCTACAGCCGGAAACAGGCCTTTTCGGCCCTCCAAGTCCGTGCCGCCCAGTGATCCCCGTACATTAACACTATCCTACACCCACTAGGGACAATTTTTACATTTACCCAGCCAATTAACCTACATACCTGTACGTCTTTGGAGTGTGGGAGGAAACCGAAGATCTCGGAGAAAACCCACGCAGGTCACGGGGAGAACGTACAAACTCCTTACAGTGCAGCACCCGTAGTCAGGATCGAACCTGTGTCTCCGGCGCTGCATTCGCTGTAAAGCAGCAACTCTACCGCTGCGCTACCGTGCCGCCCCACATTCTGCAAGGCACCCAGCCAATCGTGCTTGGTTTCTGCTCAGGAGGCAGCCCATGCACCACACTGGAGAAACCAAATTCTCGGAGCAACAAAGCAATGTTGAGCTTCCAGCCTCCTGTAAATTTAATTCTCCATCCCACTCTGTCTTTGACCTTCTACATTGCTCCAATGATGCCCAACACACCCTCAAGGAATAACACCTCAAATGTTGCCTGGATTTCGGACAGCTATTCGGACTCAACATTGAATGTAACAATTTAATATTGTCCAATGCTCAGCTTTTTCCTCCCTCCCCCCCTCACAAGTGGCTGTCTTTTAGTTCCAAATTGTTTTTATCAGTTGCCATTTTCTAAAATTATTGTTATCTTGACAACTGTGTTCTCCCAACCCCCATCATATTTGGTCCCTTCCATCCTTCCCCTCTCTGAAACTTAAACCTCGCTTGTCTTCCCACTTTTCCAGCTCTAATGGAAGACCCTTGACCTGAAACATCAACTGCTTTGGTCTCCCTGTGGATACCGCCAGAGTGCTTTCAGCATTTTGTTTTGATTTTTTTTGTACTTCCAGCAACTACAGTTTTTATGCTCTTTATCCCCGGCACTTGATGCGTGAGCAGCGGTGAAGGTTCAGCTTTTCATCGTGAATGGCTGATAATTGATGGTAAATATGCATGAAATTCAGTGCATTCTACCAATCTGGAAGCAGTTCACATGTTGACCCAGGAATACATGGCATCTTGGCCTTCAGATAGAGATACATTGTTAGACAACATACATGACCCTAGTTTAATTTAGAGATACGGCACAGAAACAGGCCTGTTGACCCACAGAGCCCGCACATTAACACTATCCTACGCACACTAGGGACAATTTTACATTTATACTAAGCTAATCAACCTACAAACTATGTCCGTCTTTGGAATGTGGGAGGAAGCCGAAGATCTTGTAGAAAAACCACAGTCACAGGGCGAACATGCAAACTCCGCGCAGACAGTACCCGTAGTCCCCATACTAAATTTTTTAAAAGATCTAAAGTAAAAGCCTTGCCAATCAATACACCAACCACCTGCAACAAATGCCCAGCAATATCATTTCATCCTCGACTTGCTTGAACCAACATGTTCTGTAAGTGGACACGCCAACAAAATAATCATGAAATCGTCTACAAATTTATTGGCAGCAGCATTTCGGCAGGCTGTACTTGGAATCACGTTAAACACGAAGCAAGCACAATCCAACAGGAGAATTAAAAAAAAAAAATATATATATATATATAGAGATACAGCGCGGAAACAGGCCCTTCGGCTCACCAAGTCCGCGCCGCCCAGCGATCCCCGCACATTAACACTCTCCTACACACACTAGGGACAATTTTTACATTTTACCCAGTCAATTAACCTACATACCTGTACGTCTTTGGAGTGTGGGAGGAAACCCACGCAGGTCACGGGGAGAACGTACAAACTCCGTACAGACGGCGCCCGTAGTCAGGATCGAACCCGAGTCTCCCTTGCTGCATTCGCTGTAAGGCAGCAACTCTACCGCTGCACCACCAAGCCGCTCCGGACTTGCAGGCTTCCCGTTGGGAAAAGCGCGAGGCGCTCCCAACTGCCCACTGTGCTGGGCCCCTCACTGGGAAGGGTGTCTGATCCTGAAGGATTTCATCCTGTGGCAGCTGCCAAGCGGCCACATAAAAAGGCAGTCATTGAGGTGAGGGAAATTGCATGGGGGTTGTGGAGACGTGGCTCTTCGTGTGGGCAATCCCTCCACAGCAGTCTGAACACATGTCACAGGCTATTCTTGGTGAAGGACAACAAAAGAGCTGGAGATCACAGCATGTAAATCTGATACACATTAAATAAAAGGCCTCCAATCAATGATGGGACAAACCGTGATCTCTCCTTCATAGGGATAAAGACTGTGCATTTGCCTGTCTATGCCTCTTATGCTCCACGCCAATAAGGTCACCCCTCAGTCTCTTATGCTGCAAGAAATAAAGTCCCAGCCTGCCCAAGCTCCCCCATGCCTCAGCCCCTGCCTCGAGTCCTGACAACACTCGTAAATCTTTTTTACTCGCCTGCTTAATTTGCCACCACTGACAAAGTTTGCATTCAAGTTATAATCTTCATTGAACCTCCACAGAACATGGATGCACACGAGACTAAGGTTGCCATTGAAGCAGCAATGAAAGGTTCTCCTTTCTGATATTGATATCTTGCACGCCGCATTTGCCAGCCTTAGTTCTAATACTCGGGAAATTTGAAACCAACCGCTGTTTGTCCCATCATTGATTGGAGGCCTTTTATTTTGTGTATATCAGATTTACATGCTGTGATCTCCAGGTCTTTCGTCATCCTTCAATGCTGGGAAATGCCATGGTATAACATGCCACTTCCTCCTCACATTGAAATGAAGACAATACAAAAAAAAAATTCTAGTCAGAAGGAAGCCTGGTGCTCCAGCAAGCAGCAGATTGAGGTCTAATGACATAGATCCTGGGGCAAACCAGAGGCCAGGAAGGTGGGAGTCACCATCCATTTGAGATCCACAGGTGTGAGTACAAGGCTGATGGTAGCACAGTGTCGTGCAGCTATCTCACAGTTCCAGTGACCAGAGTGTCATCTGACCTCGTGCTGTCTGCGTGGAGTTTGCATGTTCTCTCTGCGACCCCATGTTTCGCCCGGGTGCTCTGGTTCCGTCCCATATCTCAAAGGCATGCTGATTATTAGGTTAATTGACTACTGCAAATTATCCCTATTGTACTGGCTGGTGAGAGAATCAAGGAGTGTTAATTGAAACGCATAGGAAAATAGGTTAAAATGAAAGGTGGGTGAATGAGATGGATGGATCACTCAGAGCTGGTAAAGACTTGCTGGGGTGAAAGGCCTCTGTCTATGTCACAAAGAAATATGAAATACATCTAAATACAAAGATGAAGAGACAAAATGCTGGAGCAACTCAGCAGTACTGAGTACTGCCATTTAGAACTGAGATGAGGAAAAACTTTTTCAGTCAGAGAGTTGTGAATCTGTGGAATTCTCTGCCTCAGAAGGCAGTGGAGGCCAATTCTCTGAATGCATTCAAGAGAGAGCTAGATAGAGCTCTTAAGGATAGCGGAGTCAGGGGGTATGGGGAGAAGGCAGGAGCGGGGTACTGATTGAAAATGATCAGCCATGATCACATTGAATGGCGGTGCTGGCTCGAAGGGCCGAATGGCCTCCTCCTGCACCTATTGTCTATTGTCTATACAGGCAGCATCTCTGGAAAGAAGGAATGGGTGACGTTTCGGGACCAAGAAGTCTAACACGTGCGCGAGTCAAGGGGCGCGACGAAACCGCACGGCACAATGAAGGTGAAGGCTCGGCATGGGCCGACCGAGGTGGGATCCTGCCACCGGGCGGGATAGTCTCCCCCGTTCCGGCGGGGTGGGTGGAGCAGGAGAGTACGTGCTAGGACCCGAAAGATAGTGAAGCCACAGGAAACTCTGGTGGAGGCCGCAGCGGTCCTGACGTGCAATTCGGTCGTCTGACCTGGGTATAGGGGCGAAAGACTAATCGAACCATCGCCTAGCTGGTTCCCTCCAAAGTTTCCCTCAGGAGAGCCGGCACTCGTTCCGCACGCAGTTTGATCTGGTAAAGCGAATGACTGGAGGCCTTGGGGCCGAAACGATGTCAACCTATTCTCACACTTTAAATGGGTAAGAAGCCCGGCTCGCTGGCTTGGAGTCGGGCGTGGAATGCAAGTGCCCAGTGGGCCACTTTGGGTAAGCAGAACTGGTGCTGTGGGATGAACCCAATGCCGGGTTAAGGCGGCCGATGCCAGCGCTCATCAGACCCCACAAAAGGTGTTGGTTGATGGGGCCCTTTCTCTGCAGTCTCCAATGCGTATGGCTAATAAAGAACGTTATATGAAGTTAAGCGACTTGTCGTCATTACAACCTCTTACAGGCATGACAAATTTGGCCGAAAGCAGGGCATTTCTCCCTGTTTGCTGCATGATTTCCTCCGCAGTTGGAACCGCCCACAATAAAACACATTCCAGACTGATCTGGCTGGACTCTCAGCGCTATCTCAGGTTCACGTTCTCTCCGTAACCCAGCCTGAACGGCATCGCTACTCGTGGCAGATCGTCGTGCATTAGTTCACGTTCGGGTATTAAGAATCGTTGCCTTGTGATTCTCACAGATGGAGATAGCCTTATCCAGAGTCAGGTCAAAGTGGCGCACAAGTTATTTTCTTAGTTTGTCACTAATGAGACCACTAGCCTGTCCCTGATAAGCTCATCTGGGAGCGCACCAAACCTGCAGATCCTCGCTGCCGTTTTTAAAGCACAAATAAATGATTCCACAGTCTCGCCCTCCTTTTGATTCCGGGAGTTGAACTTGAGACGTTCCATGGTAGGATTGGTCCGAGGGTTGCATAGTTGTGTAAATTTTCTCTCGAGGCACTCAGGATCCTCCCTTGATTCAGCGGGGTGACGGCCGCAGGTTGACCCCCAACGGCAGGTTGTACGACTGCCTCCGCGTACTCGAACTGCTTGGCTCGTTCAAAAACCTCCAGTCCTGCAAGATTGAGGAGCCCATTGGCTTGAGCCTGAAGGGGTTTGTCATAATGAGCGGCTGCGATAAAGACATCAAACTGTTCCTGGAAAATGCGCCAGCGCTCACCGATGTGGTTGTCGAACACGAGAGGATCCGGCTTCCGAAATGCATCAGCCATAGTAGCAAACAAACCCGCAGGCCCCTGGGTGGGGGCTGACATCGGGAGCTCCGGCAGCGGCAGCGTCTTCGCCCGCCCCGAATCGCGTGGCTTGGGTCGGCCCGCTGCGGACCTTTCACCGTCCGGCGCGGCCTGAAATAGGCCGCGGGATTTTCTCCGCCCGGCGGGGGCTTCAATGTCGGGAGCCCCAACGTGGCAACTCCAACAGCCTGACCACGGGAGAAGACGGCAGGGGAAGAGAAAAAGACATTGCGGCCTTCCATCACAGTGAGGAGGTGACTGGAGGAGACTCACTGTGATGGATGTTTCTTTTGTTTGGTGTTGGTTATGATTGTATGTGTTATTGCATTTTTATTGATTATTCTTATTGGTCTTATTGTTGAACTGCGGGTAATTTTTCATTTCACTGCACATTTATGTGTATGTGACAAATAAATTGACTATTGACTATTGACTCCGACCTCTCTCGTGAAGAAAAGAGAAAAAAAACTCACTAATTTCCAGCTGATGTTGTTCCGGAATCCCACTTCTGACACCATGTAAGAAGTTGTAATGACGTCAAGTCGTTTAACTTCATGCAAAGTTCTTTATTAACCATAAGCATTGGAGATGGTTGAGAGCATAGGACTCTTTCTCTGCAGTCTCCAATGCCTATGGCTAATAAATAACTTTATATGAAGTTAAGCGACTTGTCATCATTACATTTCTTAGAGACCCTTCTTCAGACTTCACACTTCTTGTTGTTGCATTTGGAAAAGTGAGTCTTTGAATGGACTGTTCATCACTCAGGTCCAGGTTCTATGTATTTCTCTTAAGACTGGTAGGGGCACCTCTTCACAGATTGGCAGATCAATGCCTCCTGGCCCAATATCTCCAACACTGCAAGTGGAATCAAAAGACAATGTGATAGGAGTAGAATTAGGTCATTCGGCCCATCAAGTCTACCCCGCCATTCAATCATGGCTGATCCATCGCTCTCCTAACCCCATTCTCCTGCCTTCTCTCCATAACCTCTGACACCCGTACTAATCAAGAATATAACTATCTCTGCCCTAAATATATCCAATGACTTCACCTCCACAGCCTTCTGTGGCATATGCCACACTTATCTCAATGCTTTCATCCAGTGTTCATTGATGTAATTGAATGAACAACTTCACCAACTGAATGTAGCAAAGATTAGTGTTTCACATGGTTGCTGTGTGGAGCTTTGACCTCCAATATGTACGGAAAGGCCTAAAACCTGATTGACATCATTAGGTGCAGGCATGAATATCAGCCATGCTGGTGTGGTTTATGAGCAGAAGCAGGATCCAATGCTGTGAATGATTGGACTTCCCAGGAGGTGATTGCCAATGCAATTTACTCTGGATTAAACCAATTTTCAATGGTGTGATGCTGAAACAATCCCATATGATCCAATTTCTAAGCTTTGATTTGCTGTGGATAATGAAATTATTTTCATGTTCATTTTCTTTCCTCCTGTGAGTAAATAATCTTTCACAACATGCACTAGGATTTTGCTAATATGTACAAGGAAACAAATTTTGATCTGATAAGTACAAAAACATTTCCTTGCCAAATACTGCTTAAATTATGTTAAAGCCAATTCAAATCGAGATTCTCATTATACACCAATACAGCATGGTGCAGGTACAATGGAAATCTTGCGAGCAGCAGCTTCACAGGGTCATGGACTCAAACAGAGAAACTTAAATTATACAAAAATTACACATGCAGTCGACAAAACAGTGCACAGAAAAAGGCATGGTGCAAAACATAATTAGTAAATAAGTTTCTCATAAGTTGGTTTTCATCCAAAGTGTCTTGTTTCTCTAGGACATGACATCTGAGTTTTGGAAGACCTTAGGTTAAGAGTCAGAATGAGGGAGGCCAGCAAAATAACTTGATATTTTTACAAGTAATATATGGATTAAAGTTTCATAAGGTTGTAAGACATAAATCATAAGTGATAGTAGAATTAAGCCATTCAGCCCATTAAGTCCACTCCATCATTCAATCATGGTTGATCTATCTCTCCCTCCTAAACCCATTCTCCTGCCTTCTCCCCATAACCTCGGATACCCATACTAATCAAAAACTATCTATCCCTGCCTTAAAAATATCCACTGACTTAGCCTCGACAGCCTTCTGTGGCAAAGAATTCCACAGACTCACCACCGTCTGACTAAATAAATTTCTCCTCATCTCCCTAAAAGAACATCCTTTAATTCTAAGGCTATGACCTCCAGTCCTGGACTCTCCCACCAGTGGAAACATCCTCTCCACATCCACTCTATCCAAGCCTTTCACTATGCTGTACGTTTCAATGATCTCATTCTTCTAAACTCCAGCGAGTACAGGCCCAGTGTCGGCAAACGCTCATCATAGGTCAACCTGCTCATTCCTGGCATCATTCTTGCAAACCTCCTCTGGACCCTTCTCCAGAGCCAGCACATCCTTCCTCAGATATGGGGCCCAAAATTGCTCATAATATTCCAAATGCAGCCTTACCAGTGCCTGAAAATGCCTCAGCATTACATCCCTGTTTTTGTATACAAGTCCTCATCATCATCATATATATACAGCCGGAAACAGGCCTTTTCGGCCCTCCAAGTCCGTGCCGCCCAGTGATCCCCGTACATTAACACTATCCTACACCCACTAGGGACAATTTTTTACATTTTACCCAGCCAATTAACCTACATACCTGTACGTCTTTGGAGCGTGGGAGGAAACCGAAGATCTCGGAGTAAACCCACGCAGGTCACGGGGAGAACGTACAAACACCTTACAGTGCAGCACCCGTAGTCAGGATCGAGCCTGAGTCTCCGGCGCTGCATTCGCTGTAAAGCAGCAACTCTACCGCTGCGCTACCGTGCCGCCCACAAGTCCTCTTGAAATAAATGCTAGCATTGAGTGAGTTTGCTTTCTTTACTACCGATTCGATTTGCAGATTAATTTTGGGTATCTTGCACCAGCACTCCCAAGTCCCTTTGCACCTCTGATTTCTGCCACTCTTTGTCTTCTGCCATCCAGCAAACCTGCTATCCATGCTATCTGCTATCTGCCCTTTGATATTATGGGCTCTCATCTACCAAAGCAGCCTCATGTGTGGCACCTTATCCAGGCTGAAACAACATTTACCGACTCTCCTTTGTCTGTCCTGTTATTTATCTCTTCAAAGAATTCCAGCAAAATTTGTCAGGCAAGACCTCCCCTCCACAAAACCATTCACCCTATTTTACCGTGAACTTCTGAGTACTCCGTAACCTCATCCATTATAATGGACTCTTAAAAACTTACCAACCACCGAAGTCAGACTAACCGGCCTATAGTTCCCACCATTCTGCCCTGCTCCTTTTTGTGCAGCGTGGTAATATTGGCAATTTTCCAATCATCTGGGACCACACCCGACGAGTGATTCTTAAAATATCACTGTCAATGCCTCCACAATCTCTAAAGCCACCTCAGTCAGAACTCTAGGGTGCAGTCCATCCGGTCCAGGTGATGTATCCACCTTCAGCTTTCCAAGCACCTTCTCCTTCATAATAGCCACTCAACTAACTTCCACCCACTGACTATTATGAATTTCATGCATGTTGCTGGCGTCTTCCACTGTGAAGACTGATGCAAAAACGTTATTCAATTCCCCTGCCATTTCTTTATTCCCCATTATCACTTCTCCTGTATCATTCTTCACTGGGCCAACTTCCACTCTTACCCTTGAAATAATTAAAGAAGCTCCTGCTGTCCTCTTTTATATTATTGGCTAACTTACCTTTTCTCTAAAGATCTTTGATCTTTTCTCCCTGTATTGCCTTTTTAGTTACCTTGTTGTCCTTCAACAGCTTCTCAATCCTCTGGCTTCCCACTAATCTTTGCTACATTACATGCCTTGCCCTTTAGTTTTATACTGTCCATGACTTCCCTTGGGTGCCACGGCCACCTCTTTCTCCCCCCCTAGAATCTTTCTTCCTCTTTGGAATGAAAAGATCCTTCATCTTCCAGATCATTTCCAGACATTCCTGCCATTGCTGTTCCACCGTCACCCCTGCTAGGGTCCCTTTCCAGTTAACATTGTCCAGCTCCTTCCTCATGCCTCCATAGTTCCCTTTGCTCAGCTGCAATCCCGACACATCCGATTTCAAGTCAAGTCAAGTCAAGTCAAGTTTATTTGTCACATACACATACACGATGTGCAGTGAAATGAAAGTGGCAATGCCTGCGGATTGTGCACAAAAAAGAATTACAGTTACAGCATATAAATAAAGTTAATAAGTTACTATAGTGTAGACAAAAATTTAGTCTCTGGAGTTATAAAAGTTGACAGTCCTGATGGCCTGTGGGAAGAAACTCCGTCTCATCCTCTCCGTTTTCACAGCGTGACAGCGGAGGCGTTTGCCTGATCGTAGCATCTGGAACGTCCGTTACTGGGGTGGCAGGGGTCCCTCATGATCTTGCTTGCTCTAGATCTGCACCTCCTGATGTATAGGTCCTGCAGGGGGACGAGTGTAGTTCCCATGGTGCGTTCTGCCGAACGCACTACTCTCTGCAGGATTTCACCTTCTCCCTCTCAAATTGCAGATTAAAACTTATCATGTTCAAAAGCAGATAAGGCAAGGCAAGGGCAGAGACACAGAATTTTGAAATTTCCTCTGAGGGATGCAGGTGTATGTGATCGGAAGCATATTCTGCGGTCAAGCCAAGAGCTTGGTTCAATTTGAACAGGCACCATGGACGAGGGTGGAGAAGGTGGCAATGAACCATTGGTTAGGTCAATTGATTTCAATTATTTACAGAAGCTTATGATCGGCAGCTTTCAGCTTCCTAGTATTTACATAGAAACAATTTCTTCTCAGCCAATAATGGCTGCTGGACAGTGCAGGAAGGAATCGCGGATGCTGATTTATGCTGAAGACAGACAAAATGCTGGAGTAACTCAGCGGGGCAGGCAGCATCTCTGGATGGAAGGAACGGGTGACGTTTCAGGTCGAGACCCTTCCTCCGTCTGAAGAAGGGTCTCGATCCGAAACGTCATCCGTTCCTTCCAACCAGAGATGCTGCCTGTCCCACTGAGTTACTCCAGCATTTTGTAGGTGCTGGACAAGCAACTTGACAGTTCATGGATTGGTCACAGGATGCAGTGATGAGGTAGTGCTGGCTATTGTCCACATTTATGTGGATGATATTGCCTTAGAATACAAGTTAAAAAGAAATAGGTGAGCAAATGAGATTGATGGATTACACAGAGCTCGTATAGACTTGATGGGGAACAGTACGAAGCCAAGGATAGGTGTTTGGTTATACCCAATAGTGGTAAAAATATGGAAAGATAATCCAATGCAAGTGAGTCTTTGGTTATGACAGGATGGATCAGACTTGAGCCAGCCAAATGCAGCCACTCCCAGGTGGACAATGTTGGAAGAAGTGTGTGTAATCAATCAAATGCTTCAGGGCAGTTGGGAATGAACCGGAAGAATAGGCCTATGGTTATGATGTTAGGCCTTTTGTGACTTTGACCACAACCCGTTCAACACGATAGCATGAGGCAAACCTGAAAGGAGCAAAAAGTTTTTCAATCGATATGAATACGAGAGCCGATAACACCAGAGATGGGAGAATAGTTTGTAAGGCTGATAAGTCAACGTTTATTTTGAGTTGAGCAGGGGTGATCGCAATTTTGAAAGCAAGGAAGACAATAATTTAAAAAGAATAACATAGAAACATAGACATAGAAAATAGGTGCAGGAGTAGGCCATTCGGCCCTTCGAGCCTGCACCGCCATTCAATATGATCATGGCTGATCATCCAACTCAGTATCCTGTACCTGCCTTCTCTCCATACCCCCTGACCCCTTTAGCCACAAGGGCCACATCCAAATCCCTCTTAAATATAGCCAATGAACTGGCCTCAACTACCCTCTGTGGCAGAGAATTCCACAGATTCACCACTGTGTGAAAAAAAACTTCCTCATCTTGGTCCTAAAAGACTTCCCCCTTATCCTTAAACTGTGACCCCTTGTTCTGGACTTCCCCAACATCGGGAACAATCTTCCAGCATCTAGCCTGTCCAACCCCTTAAGAATTTTGTAAGTTTCTATAAGATCCCCCCTCAATCTTCTAAATTCCAGCGAGTACAAGCCGAGTCTACCCAGTCTTTCTTCATATGCAAGTCCTGCCATCCCAGGAATCAATCTGGTGAACCTTCTCTGTACTCCCTCTATGGCAAGAATGTCTTTCCTCAGGTTAGGAGACCAAACATGTATAATGCTTGCAAACATGGGAAACACAAAGCAAAGCTGGCTGGTCTGCAATTTGGTGGGAGTAAGTGTCATTGATGAGGTGATCTTAAAAAGGTATGAAGGGAAAAGAACTATTTGTCCTGGGCTTGTGGTAGGGTTGGATAAATTGATTTCAATTTTTTTTACAGAAGCTCACGATAAGGATGATTCTTATTTCAGTTTTTGTTATCAGATTAACAAAAGTTATCAGTTTACTTGCAACTAAACGTACAAGCTCAGCAAAATTTTCCACTGGATCTTTTAAAGGTCAGAAAATAGAGCAAACAAAATTACTTTCTGAAGCATAGATTTGCTTGCCTTGGCTGATGCAAGAATATTGTCATTTAATACAAAATAAGAATTCCATTTGCTTCGTTTTAGATAGAACTGGTCTTCAAATACAAGTAACATCAGTCATGTTCTTATTTAAAAATTGCATGCAATGCAGAGAGATTTGTCTTCAAAAGTCAACAGCAATCGCAAAGGTAGCTGGCATATCATTTGACTGTGTTACAACTGTAAGATTTGAGAAGATTTCCCTCATCCTGCAATCAACACCGAACCAAAGAGCTGCAGTTTGGACATTTTACACGGGAGACTGGGGCTGACAGCGGAGAAAGGCTGCGGTCAGTTTACCAAGGGATGTCACAATCCATGGGTCCTAAGATGGCCGCAGGACCTCGTGACCAGCCACAAAAGCAAAAACCTTACAGCCCAGTCTCTAGGTTTCTGCAAAGCCACGGCCAGAACAATGGATGGGTATTGGCCATGCAGAAACCTGCGAAACCAGGTCGAAGTCCAGACACTGGGGCGCTGACATCAGCATACTCACAATGCCCCAAGCCGACCTACACAGTTAATCTCGTTAAGGGGGCACAATAGCTCATAGAAAACTACCTGGTAGGTGATGGGAAACCAGTTAAACTCATCACCTCGCAACGAAATACCAATTAACACCGTCTGGCCATCCCCGGTACCCACGGACATAATGCAGGACAAAGGGAAAACTCAATACATATCTTTTAAACAAAGAGATCCCGAGATCTGGCGGGAGATAGGACGGGTCAGAATAGTATAACTGGCCACGACTTTTGGGTTTTAAACTCAAGAAGAAATACTGCAAGAAAACCTGCAAGGAACGCAAGCCAGGAGGAAGACGAAAAGGACAGGCAAGAAAGAGACGCTCGCAGCAGGGACAGCAACGCTCGCAACGACTGGCCAGGAACGCAAGAAACGGAAGGAAGAAACTCACGGGACAAGCACGACCCTCACGGAAAGCAGCGGAGAAGCAGCACGAACAGCCAGTAACCCCAGTAATAGCCCCATGGTGAGCATGTACCCCGATCCTGCACATCCTGGACATAGTTTTAGTGTAGAGGGGAGGGTGGTTTGAATAAACGTGGGTGCGTAAATGAATATGTGTTGGTCAAGTTTGCGATGTGTCATACATTCCCCATCTTACAGTCAAGAATATGTCTAATAGAACTGTGTCTAAGTATTCGTGTAGTTATGCATATGTCTTTTAGAACTGAGTCAAAGGTATTCGTGTAAGTGTGCATACGTCTAGTAGAACTGTGTCTAAGTATTCGTGTAGTTATGCATATGTCGTTTAGAACTGTGTCTAAGTATTCGTGTAGTTATGCATATCTATCTATCTATATACTATTAAAACTCAGATCTTGAATATATATATATATATTCCACTGATGTCGGCTGAATACGGCAATTCCGGCAAAACGGTGAACCGTAGCGCCACGATTTTTGTACCGCCTTAATCAGCATGCGGTTCGCTGCTGGAAAATGATATTTTTATTTAATTCGGACGCATATTTTTTAAGTTACAGAGGTTTAAAAGTGCTGCCCCCCCCTGATTTATCGAAGTTTTGACAGAAGGGGGGCGCTGCGCTGCGGATTTATTCTTCATTGTGATGTCACAATGCCCCTGTGAGATGAACTCGAGCAGACCCCCCTTCCCCCCCCCCCCGTGGTATTCAGCGTGTGACGTCACAATGCCCCTGTGCCCCTCCCTCCCCCCTTCCCCCTCCCCCTCCCCTACCTCCCCCCTCCCTCCCCCTCCCCCCCTTCCCCTCTCCCTCCCCCTTCCCCCCTTTCCCCCCTCCCCCCCATTCCGCCCTCCCCTTCCCCCCTCCCTCCCCTCCTCCCTCCTCCCTCCCCTACCTCCCCCCTCCCTCCCCCCCCCCCCTCCCACCTCCCCCCCTTTCCGCCCTCCCCTTCCCCCTCCCTCCCCTCCTCCCTCCTCCCTCCCCCTTCCCTCCCTCCCCTCCTCCCGGTTACAATGGAATCCCTACGAGGACGGGCCCAACGGGGAAAGAGTGGTACTGGGAAAAGGGGAGAGCCCCCTCCCTCCCCCCATCCCATCCGCCCTCCCTCCCCCTCCCCCCCCACCCCCCTCCCCCTCCCCCCCCACCCCCCTCCCCTCTCCCTCCCTCCCCCTCACCCCTACCCCCTCACTCCCCCTTCCCCCTCCCCTCCCTCCCCCTCCCCCCTCCACACCTCCCTCCTCCCTCCCTCCCCCTTCCCTCCCTCCCCTCCTCCCGGTTACAATGGAAACCCTACGAGGACGGGCCCAACGGGGAAAGAGGGGTACTGGGAAAAGGGGAGGTCCCCCTCCCCCCTCCCTCCCACCCCCTCCCCCCTCCCTCACACCCCCTCCCCCCTCCCCTCCCCTCCCCCCTCCCCTCCCCTCCCCTCTCCCTCCCCTTCCCCCCTCCTCTCCCCCCCTCCTCCCCCCCCTCCTCCCCCCCCCCCTCCCCCCCCCCCTCCTCTCCCCCCCCTCCCCCCCCCCCCCTCCCTCCCCCCCCCCCTCCTCCCCCCCCCCCTCCTCCCCCCCCCCTCCCCCCCCCCCCCTCCCCCCCCCCCCCCTCCCCCCCCCCCCCCCCCCCCCCCTCCCCCCCCCCCTCCTCCCCCCCCTCCTCCCCCCCCCCCTCCTCCCCCCCCCCTCCTCCCCCCCCCCCCTCCTCCCCCCCCCTCCTCCCCCCCCCCCCTCCCCCCCCCCCTCCTCCCCCCCCCCTCCTCCCCCCCCCCCCCCCTCCTCCCCCCCCCCCCTCCTCCCCCCCCCCTCCTCCCCCCCCCCCCTCCTCCCCCCCCCCCTCCTCCCCCCCCCCTCCTCCCCCCCCCCCCTCCCCCCCCCCCTCCTCCCCCCCCCTCCTCCTCCCCCCCCCCCTCCTCCCCCCCCCCCCTCCTCCCCCCCCCCTCCTCTCCCCCCCCCCCCTCCTCCCCCCCCCCTCCTCTCCCCCCCCCCCTCCTCCCCCCCCCCCTCCTCCCCCCCCCCTCCTCCCTCCACACCTCCCTCTCTCCCCCTCCCTCCCCGCCTCCCGGTTACAATGGAAACCCTACGAGGACGGGCACAACGGGGAAAGAGGGGTACTGGGAAAACAGGTGTCCCCCCTCCCTCCCCCCTCCACCCCTACCCCCTTCCCTCCCCTCTCCCTCCCCCTTTCCCCCCTCTCCTCCCCCTCCCCTCCCCCCTCCCCCCTCCCTCCCCCTCCCCTCCCCCCTCCCCTCCCCCCTCCCCTCCTCCCTCCACTCCCCCCTCCCTCCCCCCTCCCTCCCCGCCTCCCGGTTACAATGGAAACCCTACAAGGACGGGCACAACGGGGAAAGAGGGGTACTGGGAAAAGGGGAGGTCCTCCTCCCTCCCTTCCCTCCCCCCTCCCCCTTCCCCTCCCTCCCCTCCCCCCTCCCCTCTCCCTCCCCCTCCCCTCCCCTCCCCCCTCCCATCCCACAACGGGGAAAGAGGGGTACTGGGAAAACAGGTGGTCCCCCTCCCCCCTCCCTCCCCGCCTCCCGGTTACAATGGAAACCCTACGAGGACGGGCCCAACGGGCCCACTTGGTCTAGTATACTATTAAAACTCAGATGTTGTATCTATATATATATATTCCACTGATGTCGGCTGAATACGGCAATTCCGGCAAAACGGTGAACCGTAGCACCACGATTTTTGTACCGCCTTAATCAGCATGCGGTTCGCTGCTGGAAAATGATATTTTTATTTAATTCGGACGCATATTTTTTAAGTTACAGAGGTTTAAAAGTGCTGCCCCCCCTGATTTATCGAAGTTTTGACAGAAGGGGGGCGCTGCGGTGCGGATTGTGATGTCACAATGCCCCTGTGAGATGAACTCGAGCTGACCACCCTTCCCCCCCCCCCCAGCGGTATTCAGCGTGTGACGTCACAATGCCCCTGTGCTACATTGTTGCGAAGAGCTGTCAAGTCAAGTCCATTTTATTTGTACAGCACATTTAAAAACAACCCACGTTGACCAAAGTGCTGTACATCTGATTAGGTACTAAGGAAAAAAATGAAACATACAGTGGCACGCAAACAGTTCACAGCGCCTCCTCAATGAGCCTCAAACGCTAGGGAGTAGAAATAGGTTTTGAGCCTGGACTTAAAGGAGTCGATGGAGGGGGCAGTTCTGATGGGGAGAGGGATGCTCTTTCCACCCTCCCCCTCTCTCCCTCCCCCCTCCCCCCTCCCCCCTTTCCCCCCTCCCCCCCTTTCCGCCCTCCCCTTCCCCTCCTCCCTCCTCCCTCCCTCCCCCTTCCCTCCCTCCCCTCCTCCCGGTTACAATGGAATCCCTACGAGGACGGGCCCAACGGGGAAAGTGGGGTACTGGGAAAAGGGGAGAGCCCCCTCCCTCCCCCCTCCCTCCCCCCTTCCCCCTCCCTCCCCCTCCCTCCCCCTCCCTCCTACCCCCCCTCCCCTCTCCCCCTCCCTCCCCTCTCCCCCTCCCTCCCCCCCTCCCTCCCCCTCCCTCCCCCTACCCCCTCACTCCCCCCTTCCCCCCTCCCCTCCCTCCCCCTCCCCACCTCCCTCCTCCCTCCCTCTTCCCTCCCTCCCCTCCTCCCGGTTACAATGGAAACCCTACGAGGACGGGCCCAATGGGGAAAGAGGGGTACTGGGTAAAGGGGAGGTCCCCCTCCTCCCCCCTTCCCCCCTCCCCTCCCCCTCCCTCCCCCTACCCCCCTCCCTCCCTCCCCTCTCCATCCCCCTACCCCATCCCCTCCCCCCTCCTTCCCCATCTCCCTCCACACCTCCCTCCTCCCTCCACACCTCCCTCCTCCCTCCTCCCTCCCTCCCCCTCTCCCGTCCTCCCGGTTACAATGGAAACCCTACGAGGACAGGCCCAACGGGGAAAGAGGGGAACTGGGAAAAGGGGAGGTCCCCCTCCTTCCCCCCTTCCCCCCTCCCCTCCCCTCCCAAACAGTTCACAGTACCTCCTCAATTAGCCTCAAAAGCTAGGGAGTAGAAATAGGTTTTGAGCCTGGACTTAAAGGAGTCGATGGAGGAGGCAGTTCTGATGGGGAGAGGGATGCTCTTTCAAACCTTCCCCTCTCTCCCTCCCCCCTCCCCCCCCTCCCCCCTTTCCACCCTCCCCTTCCCCCCTCCCTCCCCACCTCCCTCCTCCCTCCCTCCCTCCCTCCCCTCCTCCCGGTTACAATGGAAACCCTACAAGGACGGGCACAACGGGGAAAGAGGGGTACTGGGAAAAGGGGAGGTCCTCCTCCCTCTCCCCTTCCCCCCTCCCCCTTCCCCCCTCCCCTCCCTCCCCCCTCCCTCCCCCCTACCCCCTCCCTCCCCTCTCCCTCCCCCCTCCCCCCTCCCCTCCCCCCTCCCCTCCCCTCCCCCCTCCCCTCCCCCCTCCCCTCCCCCCCCCTCCCCTCCCCCCCCCCCTCCCCCCCCCCCCCCCCCCCCCCCTCCCATCCCACAACGGGTAAAGAGGGGTACTGGGAAAACAGGTGGTCCCCCTCCCCCCTCCCTCCCCGCCTCCCGGTTACAATGGAAACCCTACGAGGACGGGCCCAACGGGCCCACTTGGTCTAGTGTCTAATAGAACTGTGTATAAGTATTCATGGACAATAGTCCCAAGTGCTCAATAAAAGCCTTTTCCATTTAAACCCTGGTCTTCAAATCTGGTCTGGTTGAGTTTTTTTCTGCACTATCAACGCTCCTGCATCTAAGTCCAGTGTCTAAAACCGTAGGGGGTGAGTGGGTCGAACCACTCACGGGGAACCAGTGTGCGCGGCCTGGTCAAGGGACGGGGACCTTAGGTCGGGCGAAAGCTCGGCGCAGAAAACCCCTTACACATCGGAGTTTGGTGCCTGTATATAAACATGCATTGCCATGTGACAAACTATTATCGTTCAAAAAATTAACTTGAGGTTTACAGAAAGAAGTGGATGCTGAGTAAACTGGGGCTGAAAATATTACATTTGATAAAATATCAGAGCAGATTACTCATTTGTACTGTATAGAATGAGTGCATAATATGGGGTGGGTTTTTCTTTCCTATCATTGTAGATTGCTGTTGGGGTTCCATTCGTGGCCTTTTTTATTTGCCATTAGAAGGTAATTTCTCCACTTAGTGGTTAAACAAAGACAATATTCATCCTCAAATTCAAAAGAGCCCCTGACACGGTTTGAAGCAGGCCACACTCTGTATGTCCTCACTGCACCCTTATTTGATATTTAGGAATAAAACTGATGCTGGTTTAAATCAAAGGTAGACACAAAATGACCCGACCCAAAACGTCACCCATTCCTTCTCTCCCGAGATGCTGCCTGACCCGCTGAGTTACTCCAGCATTTTGTGTCTACCTTATTTGATATTATCAAGAAAGTGAGATTAATATGGATATTACTTAAGACCTGGCTGCAAAATGATTGCCGTCATATTTTTCCCACACATTAGATTTAAAATTTTTTTTTTTTTAGATTTAGAGAAACAGGCTCTTCGGCCCACCGGGTCCGCACCGCCCAGCGATCCCCGCACATTAATACTATCACACACTAGGGACAATTAAAAATTTTTTTTTTTACATTTGCCCAGCCAATTAACCTACAGACCTGTACATCTTTGGAGTGTGGGAGGAAACCGAAGATCTCGGAGAAAACACTCAGGTCATGGGGAGAACGTACAAACTCCGTACAGACCACTGAGTAAAAGTGCTCTATTAGTCAGGAAGGGCTTTGGGACATTCTAAGGGCATTAAAGACAATGAAAGGTTGGTCTTCCTTTCATTATATATGATTTTTAAAAGTTATTTATTTATTTTGGCTCAACTTAAAAGTAGAATCCTTTCATGGCATCTGCTGCAAACATAACAACCCGATGAACCAGGTTCTACTCCACATCCATTTCAGAAATGCCACTAATGTTAACAATTATTAATATCAAGATGATTTCTCGACATTTCCATTGTATGATAAATATCAGTATAGTATTAAAACAAAGAGAAATATTCTTTCCTCTATTCAACACTTTTTATGTAGATATTTAATTAGCTCAAAGTACTTTTCACCTCGAGTTACATGAATCTTTTGTAAGTAAATGAGAAAGAAACAAGATGCACAAGAATAATTTGAAATGAACAGAATTGCAACACCTTAAGATTCTAGATTAATGGAGAGTCTGTGCACCAATATGTCCATTCTACTTTAATGTTATTTTGTTCCACATTGAAAATAACAGAGCTTTCGGTATGTTCCTGGCCTGTTAATTTCCCACTCTGCAGTGTGAGTGCAATTAAATCGAACACTTTTTTTTCAAAACTGAACCTACCTAAAATAGCTCTGTCTCAGTGTTTTCCACTGCATACATGCTGTTTATAGCTCTGGAGGATTCTGACTCATGCATCCCAGAAGGTGTTCTCCAAAAACCAAAGATGAATTTAGTGATTTCATGAAGTAATTATTATAAATCTCAGATCTTGATTTTAATGTGCTATTCCTTTCATATTTGTGCAGGTACCAAAGCAAATGTTAAAATTCAAAACACTGCATTAATTTTCCGGTGTTTTCTTGCAGCAGGGTGCTATTTAAATCAGCATTATCTTGGAGAGCCCTGGGGCATCCAAGAGTTTAGTGTGTGGTTTTGCACTTGGATCCTATTTTGTATTGGAGGCCTTCGGAAATAAGAGCAATTATGCCTCTTCCTATTCCCTGAAGAAAGCATAGTAACATCAATAAATAAATAACCTGTCTAAACAGTTTGCCCAAACTAAAAATACCATGCAATTTAATGTATTTTTAAAAAGAATAGTTATGGAATTTGGGCTAATGATGAATGGACCCTTTTCCAGCAGTAGTACTGCCGGAACAAGGCCTTGTTCCATATTGTCTGTGTGGTCACAGGTGTGCAACATCAACCCTACTTTAGAAGAGACCACACACACACATGCAACTTCCATTCCACAGTATGCAGGTCAGGATTAAAAAATGTTTTTTTTAAGATATACAGCGCAGAAACAGGCCCTTCGGCCCACCAGGTCCATGCCGCCCAGCGATCCCCGCACATTAACACTATCCTACACCCACTAGGGACAATTTTTACATTTGCCCAGCCAATTAACCTACAAACCTGTACGTCTTTGGAGTGTGGGAGGAAACCGAAGATCTCGGAGAAAACCCACGCAGGTCACGGGGAGAACGTACAAACTCCATACAGTACAGCACCCGTAGTCAGGATCGAACCCGAGTCTCCGGCACTGCATTCACTGTAAGGCAGCAACTCTACTGCTGCGCCACCGTGCCGTGTCATGTCATGAACTTCATGGGGACAATCCCAACAGCAACAGACTCCAGTACTGCACCGGACGATAGCTGGGGTACGCCTGCTTTGACATCAACACCCCCTCATTGAGCTGGACATAATGTCAGGGTATAGACAGTTTAGAAAACAAGGTGGGTAGACCTTCTTCTACAGAGGCAAAATGGAAGAGGAGCACTGCTTAATGGAGCAAACCTTGCCATCAAGACTGAAAAAAATAGTTCAGTATCCAAGAACTCCCGGCTGCAAAACTAATCAACGCCTTGCCTCACTCTAACACTAAAAAAGACGATGCTGTGGCCATCAGTGCGTGGAGCCCAACCCTGGCAGCTTCAGACAACAACAACGAGGACTTCAACCATGATATCAACATCACAAAGAATGAACCTAGCTCTCTAGAGGCGAGTTAATGATTGTTGAGGAAGATAATCCATGACGCACGATTGTTAAGGAAGGCGTGGGGGAAGGTTAAATTCAAGGGTTAACTCCTCTTGAAAAAACGCTTGAAACATCATCTTGGCATAATGAACACACTATGTTCAGTGGGACAAGCACAGAACGGTATGGAACCATCCCAGATCCACACACTGCCACCTGTTAGATTGTATCGTCATCTGGTGAGAACTTGGAGATCTGCATCACCCACATCAAGACAACTAATGATGGCAGCTGAACCGACCACTGCCTAACCTGACGGGTATCCCCATCACTCTGACCCCAAGGCACCGGGGTCAATAGAAGCAATGCCACAACACCAACATGTACCTCACAGGCAACCTTGATCTACAAGAACCACAGAGTTTCTACAACCCAAGGGCTGCCCTGAACGCCACCATGATTGGACCCATGAAGAACAACAAAAACTCGGCTTCTCAGCCAAGAATGGTTCAGTGAGAACAACATGGAGACTGGGAAGTGAATTTGACATTTCCTGGATTGCAAGTTCCACCATTCCTCATCGAAAAAGAAACAGCTCGACTAGCATCAGAAGGCAGAGGTCTGGCAGAAAGCCCACAACAGAAAGAACAGATGGTGGATGGAGAAATTGCAAGAAGCTCACCAACTCGATGACTTTCGGCAACATGTGCAGAACCTTCCATGCTGTAAAATGATTCCCTCGCTGAGATCCAAGAGTGAGGGCTCATTGGGAACAGAGATTCTGTCAACACTTGCCGGAAGGAACACTTCAAAGACCGCCTCAACTTCAGCCCAGTCCTTCATGTTGAGCATCCTCGACTCCATCCCACAGCAGCTGATTTAGTCCAGTCTTGCCACCATTACCAATCGACAAGTTAAAAACACCATATCCAACGAAAAGAAGCAAGGCTTTAGGAACACAGGGTGTTCCCACTGACATACAAAATCTCTGCAAAGAAGTGCTTCAATCACAAATCAATAGTCTCAACATCCGCATCTGAGAAGATGAGGATCTATGAGGCGCTTCAGAGATACCACAATTGTGACCACATTGGCCTCGTTATCTACCTCAGAACCGATAAAATTAAGGTTGATGCAAGCCATTATTCATTCCCAAAGGAAGCTTCAGATGAGGGAGATTTTCATGTACAGCCCAAGAGTCTACGACATTTTGTGATCTCTCGGAGAAAATCAAGGGATCTTGCATTTGAAGGGGCCGGGGGAGGGGGGTAGAGAATGAAGGATGGATGGAAAGAGTCAATTTTTTTCCCAGGTTTATTTTTTTGCCAGGATGGCGGTGAATGAAAATATTTGGTGAAAGTTATTACAATTACCATTCATTCCATGAAGCCACAAATCTAACATCTGTATAGAATGGGAAGTGGAAAACAGAGTGTTAACTGTTCACCCTCAATTAGTTAGTTATCATGGTTTCCGAAATGTTAAAGAGTCCTGTACTGCACTGTCTAGACATAAAGGAGAGGAACCCAGAAATCAATCATAAAGTTGTGGCAAGTTGTGAAATTGACCAATAAATTTGCCAATTTCAGGGCCAGCATCAAGAAAAATTACTGGGGGCTGGCAGTACATGGTGAAAGATTCTTCACGTCAGACACATTCCTTAAACAAATAAAATTCATTCACAACTGCCTCTCTAAGCTCTGCAGACGAGAGCGTTTGGAGCATTGCAAGTAATGCAGAGGTGTCACAGCTCCGGACTTTTAGCCTTTTCCCATGAAACCACAGAAGATGCCACACCTGTCCTTTCCCCTCTTACCTTCGAACCATTCAGGGACTCAAACAGCCTTTTCAGATGAAGCAGTGATTCACTTGCACTCCTTTCCAATCTAGCTCACCACATTCTCTGCCCACAATGTAGCCATCTCTACCTTGGAGGAACCAATGCTGATTGGGGGAGATTGCTTTGCAAAACACCTATTCAGTCCAAATGGTGACGCTGAGCTCCCCCTTAGACCTGCCACTTTGATTCCCCCTCCCATTCTCACTCTGTCCTTTCTGTCGATGGTCTCCTGCATTGTTACAAGGAGGCCTGATGTAAACCTGAGGAACAATATCTCACATTATGCCCACACACATTGAGGACTCATGAGGAGGCAGGAACTCTTCCAATATGGCGTCCAACCCAGGCAACTATTTGTGTGCTCGCCACAGAAGCAGAACTACAATCACATCAGTCCACACTCTTAAACGTCTATTCCTCCAGCAACATTTCGGACATAGCAGTCCTGGCGAGTCCAGATTCACTACAAAATTCTTACTTCATTTATTCGCTCTTTCTGTCTATTTTAGAATAGACCATTTCTCCAAATCATGCATTGTGATTTTGGTTCAGGTATTTCCTCTCCGTTAGTAACCTGCCGTGCATGTCCCACATCACATAACACAGACAAAGAAGCAAATTGTGCTTTTAATTGCCACAATAACTCACCCCATCAGGGATATTTCTTTAGTTCTACCCACCCCTACTGAATACAAACCTGTTTTACTCTCTCCCAATTCTGACCAAGGGTCTCAGACCTGAAATGTTAACTGTTCCTCTTTACACAGATACGATTTGACCTGCTGAGCATTTTCACTATTTCCATTTTTATTCCATTGAACCAAATTGAGTTCTCACCTCTAGAGTTGTCCATGTGGAGTCTGCATGTTTTTTTTCTGAGACGGCATGAATTCCAAATGCTCCAGTTGTTACAAACTATAGGAGCTGCATCGACTCAAACACAGAGAAGATACTGGAGACAAGGGTAGGTCAAACTCTAAAAGGGTTTTACTAGATTCCTCACACACAAGGCTCAGCATGGGGGGGAAATCCAAGACTGAAGAAAGAGAGAGAC
Source organism: Rhinoraja longicauda (assembly GCF_053455715.1). Lineage (NCBI taxonomy): Eukaryota > Metazoa > Chordata > Chondrichthyes > Rajiformes > Arhynchobatidae > Rhinoraja > Rhinoraja longicauda. The sequence continues at coordinate 6,839,024 of NC_135964.1, forward strand.
AACCATCAGCACTTAAATAAGGAACTCAACAGGTGATATAAATGATAATGACCTACAGGTGAAAATACTTTAACATAATTGAACACAGGGCAATGCAGTCTACACTGCCCTCGGTGGTCAGCAGAGGTATCAACAGGCACTATGACACCAGTTTCCTTCTGCATCAAAAAGACAATTGAATTTGCCACTGTAAATTGATTCAGGTGATAAAGGAATCAGCATGGTTGGTGTTAATGGACATAGTTCACTTTAGTTTAGCATTGTTTCGTTTATAGACACAAAAAGCTGGAGACACAGGCAACATCTCGGGAGAAAAGGAATAGATGACATTTTGGGTCAAGACCCTTCTTCAGACCCTTCTTTAGTTTAATTCATTGTCACATGTACTGAGGTACAGTGAAAAGCTTTTGTTGCGTGCAAACCAGATGACTATACATGATTACAATTGAGCTATCCATTGTATACAGATACACGATAAAGAGAATAAAGTTTAGTGCAAGATCTCTGTGCTGGCAAAGACTTTGTAGGTCAAATGATCTCTTCAGTATTGGAAGCAAATATGGAATAGGTCTGTGTACCAAACTGAATGTCACATATACATTGGTCTGAATAATGAATGTTGCATATGCTACAGAACGGCATCTTATCTGGCGAACATTGTAAAAGTTAACTATTTTTCATCTGTGAAAACTTGGCTGAAATGAAACAGAAACATGGAAAATAGGTGAGGAAGTGGGCCATTCGGCCCTTCAAGCCAGCACCGCCATTCAATATGATCATGGCTATTCATCCAAAATCAGTACTCCGTTCCTGCTGTCTACCTGTATCCCTTGATTCCCTTAGCCCTAAGAGCTATATCTAACTCTCTCGAAAATATCCAGTGAATTGGCCTTCACTGCCTTCTGTGGCAGAGAATTCCACAGATTCACAACTCAGGGTGAAAACGTTTTTCCTCATCTCAGTCCTAAATGACCTACCCCTTATTCTTAAACTGTGACCCCTGGTTCTGGACTCCCACAACATGGGGAACATTTTTCCTGCATCTAGCCTGTCCAATCTCTTAAGAGTTTTGATACGTTTCTATAAGACCCTTTCTCATCCTTCTAAATACCAATGAATACAAGCCCAGTCGATCCATTCTTACTGAATATACACCGATCAGCCAAAACATTATGACCTGATGAGCCAAAACATTATAACCACCTGCTTAATGTGCAGTTGGTCCTCCGTGTGCAGCCCCATACGCAGCAAGGTGCGATGCACTGTGTATTGTGACACATTCCTCCCGTGACCACCATTATAAGTTTCTGTGACGTGCCACAGTAGACCTATCGGTTTAGACCAGACGGGATAGCCTTCGTTGCCCTCGCGCATCGATGAGGCTTCGGCGCCCAACACCCTGTCGCCGGTTTGTGGTTTGTCCCTCCTCGGACCACTGTCGGTAGGTACTCACCACTGCTGACTGGGAGCACCCCACAAGCCTTGCCATTTCAGAGATGCTCTGATTTTAGATTTAGAGGTACAGCGCAGAAACAGGCCTTTCGGCCCACCGGGTCTGCGCCGCCCAGCGATCCCCGCACACTAACACTATCCTACACCCACTAGGGACAATTTTTTTAAACATTTACCCAGTCAATTAACCTACAAACCTGCACGTCTTTGGAGTGTGGGAGGAAACCGAAGATCTCGGAGAAAACCCACGCAGGTCACGGGGGAACATACAAACTCCGTACAGACAGCGCCCACAGTCAGGATCGAACCTGGGTCTCCGGCGCTGCATTCGCTGAAAGGCAGCAACTCTACCGCTGCGCCCAGTCGTCTGGCCATAACAATTTGGTCCTTGTCAAAGTCGCTCAGGTCTTTAATCCTGCCCATTTCTCCTGCATCCAACACATCAACCTCAAGAACTGACGGTTCACTTGCTGCCAAATATATCCCACCCCTTAACAGGTGCCATTGTAACAAGATAATCAATGTTATTCACTTCACCTGTCAGTGGTCATAATGTTTTGGCTGATCGGTGTAAGCCCAGTCGATCCATTCTTACAGGGTCTAAACTAGAGAGCTCCCAAAGACAGTTTGGTACTGCAAGATTAACCCATTTTGTAGAATATGGGCAGGACAGTAACCTTGTTCCCACTGGTCACCAGCATGGTTGTGACATCCATCCAGCAATAGCTGGAGTAATGAGCATCAGACCAATATCATATCATATCATATCATATCATATATATACAGCCGGAAACAGGCCTTTTCGGCCCTCCAAGTCCGTGCCGCCCAGTGATCCCCGTACATTAACACTATCCTACACCCACTAGGGACAATTTTTACATTTACCCAGCCAATTAACCTACATACCTGTACGTCTTTGGAGTGTGGGAGGAAACCGAAGATCTCGGAGAAAACCCACGCAGGTCACGGGGAGAACGTACAAACTCCTTACAGTGCAGCACCCGTAGTCAGGATCGAACCTGAGTCTCCGGCGCTGCATTCGCTGTAAAGCAGCAACTCTACCGCTGTGCTACCGTGCGCATGTGTGAAGTCGCAAGGAACCACAGTTGTTGGTTTTCAAAAAGGCACAAAGTGCTGCAGTAACTCAGTGAGTCAGGCAGCATCTCTAGAGAACACGGGCTGAAGAAGGGTCCCGACCTGAAACGTCGCCTATCCATGTTCTCCAAAGATGCCGCCGAACCCACTGAGGCTACTCCAGCACTTTGTGTCTTTGTCCAATATCATGGACGAAGTGACACCACACTTCACAACTCTGGCAACTGGTTCTTCAGGGAATGAGTGGTTCATGAAAGGACGTGCATCACAGTGAGATGCAGTGGCATTAGCAATCACTGAGGCAGTGATGAGGCATACGAAGGTGGGCTCACTGGAGGTTGTGGAGAGGCAGGGGGGGGGGGGGGGGGGGTTGGTCCAGGTCTCTTCTGATGCAGGCAAGACTGATGCAAAAACAAGATCATTGTCAGGCTTAAGATAGACACAATAAGCTGGAGTAACTCAGCGGGTCGGACAGCATTTCTGGAGAAAAGGAATACGTGACGTTTCGGGACAAGACGGGTCTAAGGAAGGGTCTCCACCAGAAACGTCACCTATTCCTTTTCTCCGGAGATGCTGTCTGACCCGCTGGGTCACTCCAGGGTTTTGTGTCTATCTTCGGTTTAAACCAGCATCTGCAGTTCTTCCTGCTCATTGTCAGGCTTTCCTGATTGATGACACGGAGCATGGAAGAGTCCATCTTCGTTCTCATGCAGGAGCCAGGAGAGCAGACCTCAAGCTATTCCCAGTGTGCATGGCCTCCAAAGAGCAGCTTGGTGTCCTCACTGTGCAAAGGTGCCCTGCGTCTCCACACGGCATGAGCAGTGCGATGCCACCCATGAGCAGATTGGTGCTGCCGTCTGACACAGTGAGCAAGGGAGCAAAGGGGTGCTGCAGCCAGCGGGCTAGATGTCCTTGACTGAGAAATGCAGCACGTCAGAATAATCCACTCCTGCATGAGCAGACTGCGACTCGACAGCATGACACGTGGGAAGTCAACACTCATCAGCAGCAACAGAGACATGACCCCGCCAGCCACGTTTCTTCACCAAGACTTGAATCCTCTTTAGATTTACAAGGGGTGACTTTGAGGTGAAGATTGGAGACTACTGACGGATCAGCTCCAGACCTGGTGAGCGACTGGAGTAGAGCGGCCTCTGTGCAGCAGATGACTGCACCAGAGATTCAACTGATAAGCAAGTTTAATATCTGCACTCATGAGGAATCAGATTCACTCCACAACACAGCCCACCATGCTCATCCATGCCTCATGTACACCCATTTCAATTAGCCCCAACATTGGATATTGGAGGGAATACATTGGAGATTCACCAGATTGAGAGGATTATTTCTCAAGAGTGGCTAAATAATTTGGATTTGCCTTCCTTGGATTTTAGGAGAATGAGGGTTGACCTGATTTAAAGATATCAGATCCTAAGGGAACTTGATATGGTAGATGCTGAAAGTTTCCCACCAGTGGGTAAGTCTTAAACAAGGAAATAGAAACAAAATAACATGACTAATGCTTCACTGTCAGATTTTAGATTTTTTTTAGATTTAGATTTTTTTTAGATTTAGAGATACAGGGCGGAAACAGGCCCTTCGGCCCACCGAGTCCGTGCCGCCCAGCGATCCCCGCACACTAACACTATCCTACACACACTAGGGACAATTTTTACATTTACCCAGCCAATTAACCTACAAACCTGTACGTCTTTGGAGTGTGGGAGGAAACCGAAGATCTCGGAGAAAACCCACGCAGGTCATGGGGAGAACGTACAAACTCCGTACAGACGGCGCCCGTAGTCAGGATCGAACCTGAGTCTCCGGCGCTGCATTCGCTGTAAGGCAGCAACTCTACCGCTGCGCCACTGTGCCGCCCTCAAGTATGCAAAGTAGATTCCACTGATTATCCTGTTCTTACAGTCTGAAGAAGAGTCTCGACCCGAAACGTCACCCATTCCTTCTCTCCTGAGATGCTGCCTGACCTGCTGAGTTACTCCAGCATTTTGTGAATAAATACCTTCGGCCTGTTCTTACAAATACTTTCCATGGCAACGTCTAAGGAAGTGACTCCATGGACAGGCTGAGATGTATGATCATGATTGCAAGGTTTTGTGATGTTACCTGTTGTCTGGCAACTTCCCTATATGTAGGTATTGAAATTGACAAATTTAGTGAGAATGCGTTTTTGAAAAGTGATTTCATTTTCAGGAAAATGTGACTCCACATTGTTCACATTCAATTGCTGTGAACAAAGTGAAACATAGTACCTCTGCTGCTGGTATTTCATCATTTCTGCCCCAGTGTGTATTTTGAATTGGTCAATTGGTGCAATGCCTTAAAATGAACTGCAATTGCAGTTTCATGAAGGATTTCACAATGATGAATGATCGTGGATTTCACTGGCTTGAAAATATTGATTCCTCAATTCACCTTTTACCAATTGAAAAGCAATCTGATCAAAATGTTGTGACTTGTGCATCTTTTAGCTATTCTGACTGCACTGTTCACTAGCTACGAATACTACTGGAGCAGTCATGCCTAGGATCAATCCATCAGTGCAGAAGCTTTAAAAGTGGCAAATACCCTTTAGCATGCACAACACCATTGCATGCACTTTTGGAGTTTGTAACAATCCCAGAGGCCAAAGATTGATTGGAACGGTCGGAAGAACGTAACCTCAAGTTACAGGTAATGGATGATCCCTTTAGAAAGCACTGATGGTGATTCTCTCTGCTGTTATGCAAGCTGGATTGTTGAGATATGGGGTCAAATCAATGTTGCCTGACTAACATCCATGACTGATAACAGGATCACTCTGCACCATATAATTCTGATGAAGGTTGCACCTGGATCAATCCACTTCAAAAAATATACATGCAAACCATTTGTGTCGTCCAAACACATGGGTACCCATGATCTGCATTGCCTGCTGCTAAATCTTCAACAATAAACATAAGGCTTGACTTCAAGAATTGGTTTAAAATATAACCCAAACAGCAATAATCATCAACTACAAACCGAACTTGCTCAGATTTTTGATTTATAAAGATCTACCAATTTTTCGATGAGATATTCCTGAGATATTTGATATCAAGGTTGAGAGAAATCATACTGTGCTAAGTTAATGAGCAGGCAAAGTATTATGTCTGTTTTTCCTAATGCATGAACTTCAGAAAATAACAACATAAACCTGGATGTTTTTCAAAAAAAATGTCAACCTTTAAAGTTGTAGTAACATTTTTTTTTTTAAAGTGTTGACAGATGTATAAAGGTAAACCTAAACAAATTTAGACTTAAACTGCCAAATAAGTCATTTAATAGATAAACGGGCTCCATGATTCAGGATATTGCATGTAAAATAGTCACCAGGAAGATTAGTTTTGTACGATATTAGGTATGAAATGTACAATGAAACACAAATGATTAAATCCCTCAGAAAGGTGTCATATGCTGAGAAATTTTGAGCTAATACGTGGCTAATACGTCGCTCGGAAGGCCGAGGTGGTGGGATTGCCGTAATTCACCGACAGGACTTCACGATCAACCTCATCTCCATCTCATCTGCTCCGTCATTTGAACACCTGGCTTTCAAACTCTCTGGCCACACAAAATTAGTCATGGCAGTTGTCTACCGCCCTCCCAAACCACACCCATCATTCCTTTCTGACTTCTCTGACTTTCTGACCCAGTTCTGTTCTCTCTCCCCCTCGATCCTCCTCCTCGGTGACTTCAACATCCACATGGACTCCACTGACTCCACAATAACCGCTGACTTCACTGAAATACTCAACTGCTTTAACCTCACTCAACACGTAAATTTTCCCACCCATAACCGTGGGCACATTCTGGACCTTGTCTGCTCCACTGGACTAAATCTACATCACCTCTCTGGCTCCGACCCCACCCTCTCCGATCACTTAGCCATCACCATGTCTGTCAACATTCCCACCCCAGCTCCAAAGCAAAAACGCAAAATAAACTTCCGCAAGCTGAACTCTGTTTCACCTACCTCGCTCTCATCCTCCCTCTCTAAAATAATGTCCGCCTCTCCCTTCGTTGACCTCCACAGCCCCTCTGACCTCACTGACTACTACAACCGCACTCTCTCCTCCTGCCTCGACCAGCTTGCACCTATAAAAACCAAAACAGTTTCCTTCACCCACTCTGCTCCCTGGTTTACCCCTGAACTCCGCGTGATGAAAACTCATGCCCGCCAACTTGAAAGACTCCGCAACAAAACAGGTCTCACAATTCACTCCCAAGCCTACAAAGACCACATACAGCACTATAAAGATGCCCTCTCCCATGCCCACTCCACCTACTACTCTCAAATAATTCACTCTGGCTCCGGAAACCCAAAAACACTCTTCTCTACAATAAACAAACTCCTCAGCCCCCTGGACACCATCTCCCAATCATTCACAGTTGACAAATGCACCACTTTCCTTTCATTCTTCCAAAGCAAAATAGACAACATCTACAGCACCTTAACCACCAACGCACCTGCTCCCCCTCAAACCACCTGCCCCCCCTTATCCTGTCAGCCCCTGCCTCAGTTCTCCCCAGTCTCCACCACCGACCTCTCTGACCTCTTCACAGGAATAAAAACTGCCACCTGCTCTCTGGACCCCATCCCCTCCAGCTTTGTCAAGGCCTGCCTTCCTGCTCTCTCTCCACTTATCACTGCAACAATAAACTCCTCCCTGTCCACTGGCATCGTCCCGCCATCCCTCAAAATCGCTGCTGTCACCCCCATTCTGAAAAAACCTGGTCTAAACCCTGACACCCCAAACAACTTCAGACCAATCTCCAACCTACCCTTTCTGTCCAAAGTTTTGGAACGTGCTGTAGCTTCCCAACTCAAATACCACCTCTCTACCAATAACCTGTATGAAACTTTCCAATCCGGATTCCGCTCAAACCACTGTACTGAAACTGCGCTCCTCAAAATCACAAACGACATTCTCCTCTCCTCCGACGCTGGCAACCTCAACATCCTCATCCTACTTGACCTCAGCGCCGCCTTTGACACCATAAATCACTCCATTCTCCTCACCCGACTTGAAACCTCCCTTAACATCACCAGCACAGCCCTATCCTGGTTCAAATCTTACCTCTCTGACAGACACCAGTTCATCTCCATTAACAACTGTAAATCCCCCACCGCTCCCCTCCCCCAAGGTGTCCCCCAAGGCTCAGTCCTTGGCCCCCTCCTCTTCATCCGTTACCTGTTCCCCCTTGGTCAATTAATCCGCCGTCATGGTCTCAACTTCCACTGCTACGCCGATGATATCCAGCTCCTCATCTCCACCAAGTCAATCTCCTCCACTACACACTCTACACTGACAAACTGCATTACTGAAATAAAATCTTGGCTTCAATCAAACTTCCTCAAACTCAATTGCAACAAATCTGAAATCATCATCATTGGTCCAAAAATGCTCACCAAATCCACCCAAAACTTCATCCTCAACATTGATGGTCTCCCAGTATCCACCTCACCTCACATCCGGAATCTTGGAATCATCCTTGATCAAACCCTCTCCTTCGACAAACACATCAAACACATCACAAAGACAGCCTTCTTCCACCTCAAAAACATTGCCCGTCTCCGTCCATCCCTCTCCTCCACAGCTGCAGAAACCCTCATCCACGCCTTCATCACCTCCCGTCTGGACTACTGCAACAGCCTCCTCTATGGCGCACCCTCAAAAATCATCAATAAACTTCAATACATTCAAAACTCCGCTGCCCGTCTACTCACACACACCTCGATCCGTGACCATATCACCCCCGTCCTTTATAAACTCCACTGGCTCCCCATCCCCCAGAGAATCCAGTACAAAATCCTCCTCATAACCTACAAAGCCCTCCATAACCTGGCCCCATCCTACCTGACCGACCTCCTCCACAGGCACACTCCCACCTGCACCCTCCGCTCTGCCGCTGCCAATCTCCTATCCCCCCACATCCGGACTAAACTCAGATCCTGGGGGGACAGGGCTTTCTCCATCGCTGCTCCCACCCTATGGAACTCACTACCCCAAACCGTTAGAGACTCCCCCACACTCACCACATTCAAAACATCGCTGAAGTCTCACCTGTTCAGTACTGCCTTCAACCACTGAAGGTCACCTCACCTTCTGTCTCCTTTCTCTGTTCATTTATTTATTTACTTATTTATCTATTTATTCATTTCCCCTATGTTCTCAAAATCTCTGTAAAGCGTCTTTGAGTATATGAAAAGCGCTATATAAATAAAATGTATTATTATTATTATTATTAATAGATGAATAACTTTAGAACTCCAATAAATGCAAGAGTTGAACAAGGATTCAGGTATCAATCGCAGATCAGGGGATCAACTTACCTTAGTGTTGCACAATATGAAAAAGGTAGATTTGTTAAGCGGAGGGAGGCCATTTGGCTCATCAAGTACCTGACAGCTCCCTGAAAAGCCACAGCTGTCCTCTATCCCAGCTCGTTATCCATTAATAGAAAATTATTTTTCCCTTTGCTTCCTTTTGAATTGTCCTTTGTAATTTCAACTGATCCTCCTCCCACAAACCCTGCAGGCAGTGAGTTCCTTATTATTACCTCTGTCTATATTACATTTGCACCTTTTGCCCATCACCTTGAACCATTGTCACCTGGTCCTCCCACCATCTCTTCCTGGAAGCAGCTTTCCTCTGTTTACCCCAAATGAAACCCATTGTGACTTTGTGCATGTTCAGTTTCGTTGCTCCATGGCTAATTTAGTCTAAAAGTGACTGAAACCCCTCATAGCCAGAAGCAACGTGGTAAAGCTTGCACCGCCAGAGACCCGGGTTCAATCCCGACTACGGGCGCTGTCTGTACGGAGTTTGTACGTTCTCCCCGTGACCGTGTGGGTTTTCTTCGGTATCCTCCCACACTCTAAAGACGTACAGTTTTGCAGGTGCAATGTCACACGAATACATTGGCTGGATGTTCATATTCCAGTTGAAGAGAATTGAGGAGCCCAATGTCTTCTCGGTTGCCTTTTTTCCACCCTGAATGTTTATGGATCAGTGATTCCCTGTGGTCATGATACACATTCTCAAGGCGACGTTGAGAATGTCCATGAATTGTTTTCTTTGTCTCTTCCCATGATGGAGTTGGGGGGGGAGTGTGCATATTTCAAGAATGTGAGCAATGTGTTTTACCTACAGGAACTAGCTGAGTATAATGAGAGCCTTTGCTGGATATGCTGGCATGAGAGAAATTGACCTTTCATTCCAATGGATTTGGAAGAGTTTGCAGGACAAGACGGCAGGGAAGAGAAAAAGACATTCTGGCCTTCCATCACAGTGAGGAGGGACTGGAGGAGACTCACTGTGATGGATGTTTCTTTTTGTTTGGTGTTAGTTGTGATTGTATGTGTTATTGCATTTTTATTGATTAATCTTATTGGTCTTATTGTTCAACTGCGGGTAATGTTTCATTTCACTACACATTTATGTGTATGTGACAAATAAACGACTATTGATATTGAGATAGCTTTCGTGGTTTGAGGGACCAACTGTAGTTTGTGTCCTAAGTTTACTTTTGTGTGCTGGAAGTTGAAGTTGGATCTTCATGAGGACTTACACACAGCTCGATCAACTGACTAGTTCATACAAGTTGTTTTGTGTTGGTAATATTAAACAAATGATATGCCTTTTTGCATTTCCCATTGTAATTCACTTTGCAGGCTGAACGATTTGAGAAACCTTGCGAGACTAATTAAAATGCTTTCAGAAGGCCCTGCAAACGATATTGCACTGCCTACTCATCTATAATACTGATTCTGGTTACTTGGATGGCTATATTGTGATTCACGAGACAGCGTATCGTCATCAACAACACCACTAAGGAATTAAAATGCCGAATACTAACTACAAATCTAAGCCCCAAATAGAATAGGTACATTGGATCAATAGAAGTCTGATTGGCTTCTTACAAAAGTCAGCTTAATTAGCAGCTCGGGATTCTGGACTAATCTTTGCATTGAATCCTGCAACTATTGGTGTACCTCAGGGATCAGAGCTGGGCCCATTGCTGTTTGTGGTTTAGAGCAACGATTTGGGTGAAAATGTAGAAGGCATTATCAGTAGTTTTGCAGATGACACTGAAGTGGGCGGTATCGTAGATAGTGAAAATGGTTATCAAAAATGACAGCAGGATTCTAATCAGCGGGTCTCGACTTCAAACGTCACCCATTTCTTCTCCCCGCTGAGTTACCCCAGCATTTTGTGTCTATCCATAATTATCGAGTTTGCTGTAAGAGCTCCTCATTGAAGCATTGACTGCAACATTAATTGCCCCAGCCTCCATTATCCACAAACAGCATATCTATCAGTCATGAACAAGGAGCCTGCATTGTATATTTTACTGAACCCACCAGTAAATTGGCAGACCTTCCACATCTGCCACAGAGTTTGACTTCATGTCACACCCTTTTTCTTAATAAGCAAGACACTGGCCTGCGAAATAAGCAAAATAAATGGCTCAACAAAACTAAATCAGTTGTTGGTATAATTAGATATGTTGAAGTTTGAATGAAAAACAAAGGGAAAAATATTACTCATTGCCTGAGTTCAAGATCACTTTGAATCCTTTCTGTTTCACTAATTTGGCAGAGAATGGAAATGAGATGTTGATCGGCACAAATACTTCAAAATCATACGTTGAGCGCAAACTGAATGTGGATATAAATGGAAATGGGCATTGTGCAAATAATGACATGATTATGTGTACACCTGATGCTGGGTGAATGTTCGGTATGCCCACTTGGATAGTGGGAGTGTCTCGTTTCACACCTCGTAAGGCGCTGGTCAGGCAGTATTTGCAGTACTGTGAGCAAATTTGGGCCCCATATCTGAGGAAGGATGTGCTGGCTCTGGTGAGGGTCCAGAGGAGGTTGACAAGAATGATTCCAGGAATGAGCGGGTTAGCATACGATGAGCGTTTGACAGCACTGGGCCTGTACTCGCTGGAGTTCAGAAGATTGAGGGGGCACCTCATTGAAGGCAGGAAAATCAGATTTAGATATACAGCGCGGAAACAGGCCCTTCGGCCCACCGGGTCCGCGCCACCCAGCGATCCCCACACATTAACACTATCCTACACACACTAGGGACAATTTTTACATTTTACCCAGTCAATTAACCTACATACCTGTACGTCTTTGGAGTGTGGGAGGACTCCACGGGGAGAACATACAAACTCCGTACAGACAGCGCCCGTAGTTAGGATCGAACCCGAGTCTCCGGCGCTGCATTCGCTGTAAGGCAGCAACTCTACCGCTGCGCCACCATGCCATCAGCCATGATTGAATGGTGGAGTAGACACAATGGGCCAAATGGCTTAATTCTACTTCTATAATGTGAGCTTCTGCCAGAAATGATCACTTGTATGAGTGACTGTGATAAAATAATTTTTTTGGGAACCGAGTATGCTGTGCTAATTAATCCCCAGGCTGTGGTACCCTAAGCAATCCTTCATTGTACGTAACACATTCTATTTGAATAAGCATAGGAAGGAACCTCAGATGCTGGTTTACACTGAAGATAGACACAATATGCTGGAGTAAATCAGCAGGACAGGCAGCATCTCTGGATAAGAGGAATGGGTGACGTTTCAGGTCGAGACCCTTCTTCAGACTGAGAGTCAGGGGAGAGGGAAACACCATATCTCTACTGGAATAGTAGATCACTGAATTCAAACTTTGTTAACAAATCTCCGACATAAAATGGCGTTGATGAAGTAATCTTCAGTCCATTTTCAGTGTGGTATTGATGGGAGAAAATGGTTAGTTCCTCCAGAGGTGCTCACCTTTCGGCCCATGAACGTTTTGCCCGTGAGCCCTTTGCTCGGATGTTAGATTGTGGAAGAGGCCAAAACCTTTGTGTGTTATTGAATGAGGCTTCTGCACACAAGGCCTTTGCTTCATAATTATATTTAGTATCCAAGTAAGGGAGACAGGATGGTGGGTGTGAGGGGGGTTTTGGGGAGAATTGTGGGCCAGTCAATTTGCAGGGGTATGGTGGGAGCACATTGACCGGTTGCATTACGGCCTGGTTTAGCAATTTGAACGGCCAGGAATGAAGGTGAACGCTGCCCAGTCCATCATGGTCACCCCCCTCCCCACCATCGAAGGGATCTGTAGGAGGCTGCTTTTTTTATCAAAATGGCAGCCAGCATCATCAAGCCATGCTCTCATTTCATTCCTGTCATCAGGAAGAAGGTATAGGAGTCTGAAAACTGTAACATCCATGTTTAGGAACAGCTTCTTCCCAACAACCATCAGAACACTGAACATTGCAAACTGCAACTAAACTCCAAACTACGAACTGCTTCGGTTGCATGAGGGACTTTGGGCTTTGTTTTCTTTTTTGCACTATATTGTTTTCCTAAATCTCTTGAACTTTATTTTGTTTGTTTATCATATTGTCCATTGAGCGCGGTGATTGCAAACCTGTCGAGCTGCTGCTACAACTGAGAATGTCATTGTTCCGATCTGGCACATATGACAATGGAACACACTTGACCCTTCATTCGGTGTGTCGAGAATTCAGGGCGAGGATTGATTGCCGAAGGTCAGTGCAGGTGGGTGGGATTGGAGAACGGTGGAGGATGGGAGAGGAAGATATAGGGAGCATAAAACAGCAGGTGCGAGCATGGGCCACTAAATGGAAGGTGAGTGAAGAGACACACAGACTGTGTTAAAATAAGGTATCCATGTCAACATTTCTCATTACACTCATAGAAAAAGTCAATAGGTTTACAACTAACCACCCAAAGGATTACACAAAATGCTGGAGTAACTCAGCGGGTCAGGCAGCATCTCGGGATAGAAGGAATGGGTGAAGTTTCAGGTCGAGACCCTTCCTCAGCAGTTTTGTTTCCTACCCAAAGGATTACATGCGGGAATTGATTCATAGAGTCATATAGCATGCGAACTGGCCCTTTGTCCAGCTTGCCCATGCTGAGCAAGATGCCCCATCTTCACACTCCTGTACTCCGAGATCCCTCTGCTCTACAACACTCCCCAGGACCCCGCCATTCGTTTGTTAATAGTTCCATCCAAGAACGCAAGAAATTGGTTTGGGAATAGCTCCATCCAAATCTGCAAAACTGCAAGAAGTTGCAGAGAATTTTTGACAAAGCCCAGACCATCACACAGACCAACCTCCCTTCCATTGACTCCATCTACACCTCACGCTGCCTCGGCAAGTCCAGCAGCATAATCAAGGATGAGTCGCACCCTGGTCACTCCCTCTTCTCCCCTCTCCCATCAGGCAACATGTATAGAAGTGTGAAAACGTACACCTCCAGATTCAGGGACTGTTTCTTCCCAGCTGCTGTCAGGCAACTGAAACATGCTTCCAACAACTAGAGAGCACTCCTGAGCTACTATCTACCTCATTGGAGACCCTCGGACTCTCTTTGATCATTACTGGACTTTATCTTGCATTAAATGTTATTCCCTTTATCATATATCTGTACAAAGTGGATGGCTCGATTGCAATCATGTGTTGTCTTTCTGCTGACTGGTTAGCATGAATCCAAAGCTTTGCACTGTAACTCAGTGCATGTGACAATAACCTAAACGCAAACTCATTCACTTTGTCGGGCCTGCCCTGGTTTGACTTTGTAAAATGCAACGCCTTGCAATTATCTGCATTAAACCTGTGTCCTCTGACTCTCTTATCCATTCCGCTCCCCACTTGCAGGCTTGTATACACTGGAATTTAGAAGGATGAGAGGAGATCTTATCGAAACGTATCAGATTATTAAGGGGTTGGACACGTTAGAGGCAGGAAACATGTTCCCAATGTTGGGGGAGTCCAGAACAAGGGGCCACAGTTTAAGAATAAGGGGTCGGCCATTTAGAACTGAGATGAGGAAAAACTTTTTCAGTCAGAGAGTTGTGAATCTGTGGAATTCTCTGCCTCAGAGGGCAGTGGAGGCCAATTCTCTGAATGCATTCAAGAGAGAGCTAGATAGAGCTCTTAAGGATAGCGGAGTCAGGGGGTATGGGGAGAAGGCAGGAAGGGGGTACTGATTGAGAATGATCAGCCATGATCACATTGAATGGTGATGCTGGCTCGAAGGGCCGAATGGCCTCCTCCTGCACCTATTGTCTATTGTCTATTGCCCAACTGGTTAAGATCAAAAATACTATTCCTTTTCTCCAGAGATGCTGTCTGAGCTGTTGAGTTACTCCAGCTTTTTGTGTCTAGCTGATAGTAAATGCAGCAATCCTGCTGCATCCCCAGCCCAGTCTATTGCCGCACTTTTTGATTGCAGCAGATTTCTTTTAACACAATTTCATAGGATTATTATTTCATTATTTCAATATTGTTTTTTGAATGGGAAATTATCCAGCGAATAAGTAATTAAACTAATACACAACATTCTGGCTGATTTGAAAGATCCAATTTAAAATCTAGTGGTGCAAATGAACTGAAACTCAAATGTGGAATTCTGCAAGTTCAGTGCTTTGATAATGGCAACCTTAGTGTGTTAAACCAAACCCAGAAGTCCTATTCATCCTAGGACGACACAAAATGCTGGAGCAACTCAGCGGGTCAGGCAGCATCTCTGGAGAGAAGGAATGGGTGATGTTTCGGGTCGAGACCCTTCTTCAGACTGATCTCAGAGGAGTGGGCGGGACAGAGATAGAATGTAGTCGGAGACAGTAAGACTGGTGGGAGAACTGGGAAGGGGGAGGGGATGGAGAGAGAGGAGGATAGAGACAGAGGGGATAAGACTTTCTCATGAATCCTAGGACATGATGTCTTTGTTCTCATCTTAACACCAACAAACACCATTGTGTCATCGTTCCCATTTGTCTTTTCCCCTCCATGCTTATCGACTAGTTCTCAAGGTAAAATAACAATTAACAACTTGGATCAAGTAATCTCCTTTAAAAACCCTGGGATTGACTGATATGGTTTGAAATGACAAGACCCGTACTTTAATTAAGAATCAATTCTATCTGTCCAGGCTACACTTCTGGAATTGTAGCTTATACAATTTGCAGGTCTATCTAACTGCAATTCATACAGTTAATAGTTTTACACATATACCACTGACAAGGCCAGCATACATTCCTCCACATTCACAACAACATATAATTAGATTACTAGGGCCCAGTGATTATGGTAAGCAGGTTTCTAAAACCTCTTCATTACCCTATACCCAAGAACTATCCCATACGCAGATGCCATATTTTTAACTAGATAGTGGTGCGAAGTTCAACCCAAGTCAATTAATGCTGTCCTGATATTCCTTATGTTTAGACTATTTTTATTTTCTTCTCATTTCATTCTCTAACTGCTGCCCGGTCATATCAACATTAATTTCTCCCTTCTTGGCTATTTAGATATTGTCCTTCTATTACATCTCATCTCTCTTATGATGATCATTGTTTTTTTTGTGTGTATGTATGTGTGCATGTATATATATACATCAATGAGCCAAAACATTATGACCACCTGCCTAATATGCTGTTGGTCCTCCGTGTGCCGCCAAAACAGCGCCGACCCGCCGAGGCGTGGACTCTACACGACCCCTGAAGGAGTCCTGTGCTATCTGGCACCAAAACATTAGCAGCAGATCCTTCAAGTCCTGTAAGTTGCGAGGTGGAGCCGCCGTGGGTCGGACTTGTCGATCCAGCACATCCCACAGATGCTCAATCGGATTGAGATCTGGAGAATTTGGAGGCCAGGGCAACACCGTGAACACTTCATCATGTTCCTCAAACCATTCCCCAACAATGTGTGCAGTGTGGCAGGGCGCATTATCCTGCTGAAAGAGGCCACTGCCATCAGGGAATACCAATGCCATGAAGGGGTGTACCTGGTCTGCCACGATGTTTAGGTAGGTGACGCGTGTCAAATTGACGTCCACATGAATGGCCGGACCCAGGGTGTCCCAGCAGAACATTGCCCAGAGCATCACACTCCCTCCACCGGCTTGTCGTCTTCCCACAGTGCATCCTGGTGCCATCACTGCCCTCGCGCATCGATGAGCCTTGGGCGCCCAACACCCTGTCACCGGTTTGTGGTTTGTCCCTCCACGGACCACTGTCGGTAGGTACTCACCACTGCTGACCGAGAGCACCTCACAAGCCTTGCCGTTTCAAAGATGCTCTGACCCAGTCGTCTGGCCATAACAATTTGGCCCTTGTCAAAGTCGCTCAGGTCTTTACTCCTGCCCATTTCTCCTGCATCCAACACATCAACCTCAAGAACTGACTGGTCACTTGCTGCCTAATATATCCCACCCCTTGACAGGTGCCATTGTAACAAGATAATCAATGTTATTCACTTCACCTGTCAGTGGTCATAATGTTTTGGCTCATTGGTGTATGCACACACACTGCGCTTGTTTTTTTTTCTTCCACTTCTTTTCTTTTCTTTTTTCTATTTCTTTCTTTCTCTCTTCTCTTCTCTCTCGTTATTATATTGTTTCCAGTGTACTATGTTTACATATTCTGTTGTGCTGCTGCAAGTAAGAATTTCATTGTTCTATCTGGGACATATGACAATAAAACACTCTTGACTTGAATGCCCCCACCCCCCATCCCCTTTTTTAACCTCCCTTGAGCGGTTCTATAACATAGAAACATAGAAACATAGAAACATAGAAAAAAGGTGCAGCAGTAAGCCATTCGGCCCTTCGAGCCTGCACCACCATTCAATATGATCATGGCTGATCATCCAACTCAGTATCCCGTACCTGCCTTCTCTCCATACCCCCTGATCCCTTTAGCCACAAGGGCCACATCTAACTCCCTCTTAAATATAGCCAATGAACTGGCCTCAACTACCTTCTGTGGCCTTGCTCGCGCTGGTATTGTCTGAAGGGCCCATTGAGCTCTACTTATGTGACAACACCAAATGTTCTCCTAATGTCTATCACTTCATTTCAGAGTGATTGTTATCAATATTCTTTCCAATACTGTCATCCACCCATTACTTCCCCTTCTGATTCTGCTAAAGGATCACAATGATCACCTTTTATACATTTTGAATCAAAATGTGAATTCATATGCAAACAAGAACTTTTGCCACCGGCAGCAAATGTTGAAATATTGTCTATGAATAAGAATTGGCTCAAAACACAGTTTTATGGCTTTCTTATACTCTCGCTACTAAATTTTCATCACTGTTGGATTTGGACTGTGTTCCATCTTGCTGCAAAAGTTCAAAATTGTAGCAAAAAGTTACACGTATATAAATATTTAATAAATCCAGTGCATTCATTTTACAATGAGTGAGTATTTTCTTCGTTCAACGCAAAGTCAACAACATCGGCTACCAAGTCCGTTGGCCATTCTTGGATATTGTGCATCATAGGTTCCCTTATACCATTATCATATCAAAGCTCTTCAGAATTTTATTCTCAATTACTAATGGCTCATTAATCAATGTCTGCATGATTATCTTAGTAATCAGGACACGTCAGACAATATTATGTTCAGAACATTTTTAAGTATATGGTAACTTTTTAATGGAGATAATAAATGGTTTGGGATTTCCTTTAATCTGACTCAACAGAACCCATCTGCTCCTAATCTCCCATTTGATTTCTTTCCTCCTTTCTTTATAAGGTCATAAGAAATAGTAGAATTAGGCCATTTGGCACGATCAACCCGCCCGCAGGCCCTTCATCACCCTGCGTGGCTCGGCCGCAGCACTTTACATCGCCCGGTGGGGGCTCAGGACTCTCATCGCCCTGCGTGGCTCGGCCGCGGCATTTTCCATCGCCCGGTGGGGGCTCAGAACTTTCATCGGCCTGCTCGGCTCGACCCTGGGACTTTCCATCGCCCGGTGGGGGCTTCAAGGGGTTGGGAGCCTCGATCGCCTCGTGGCGCCACGGGAGAAGAACGAGGAGGAGATAAGACTTTGCCTTCCATCACAGTGAGGGTATGCCTAGAGCAATCACTGTGATGGCTGTTTTGTGTAAAAAATTGTATCTGTGTGTCTTGTGTTCTTTAATGTCTACTGCCGGACCCTGACGTGAGAGGACGCTGGCGTTGAGTATTCGCCGCTTTTCCGTCAGGATAGTTTGTCTGTTTGTCTGTTTGTTTCTATGTTAATTGTATTTGTAAAGCGCTTTGTGCATGTGTTAAGGCGCTATATAAAATAAATATATTATTATTATTATTATCAAGTCTACTCCGCCATTCAATCATGGATGATCTATCTTTCCCCCCTGACCCCACTCTCCTGCCTTCTCAGCATAACACCTGACACCCGAACTAATCAAGAATTCCTGAAGGATCGTGTCTGATTCCACTCTCTTACACCTTGCATGTGCCTTCTTATTATTTTTGATGTCGATAATAAATGGAGGCGAATGGATTGCCGTTTAGCCCGCCAGTGACTGGGAATGGTTTCAAAGATCTTCAAATATTGTTTACTCAAGTTCAAATGCCAGATATTTCGATGTCAGACCATAATTTACATTCATAACATCTACAGACTTGCGACACGAGGTCGTTTCCATTCAAACAGTGAGGCTGAGAATTCTCTCATACTCGCTGAGAAACCGAAGAGGGACTTTTAAAAATCAGGCATTTGATTGACAAAATGGAGAGACACAGCAGCCAGTAAAAGGAAGGAATGTTTTGCAAAGCAGCCATGTTGGGGGAGGGGCCGTGTTGAGGAGAAGTTGCTGTATTTGAATGTAAAAGCCCCTGTCCCACTTAGGCAATTTTTTAGGCGACTACAGGTGACTAGACTGTTGCCACACGGTCGCCGGGGTGTTGCCTGTACAGTCGTGAGTCGTCTCCAAGGTGTGGTAGCGTTTTTCTGGTCGCCGCTGGATTTTGAAATGTTTAAAAAATTTCGGCGACTGCTGGTTTGACGCCAATGATCATAGCTTGACGTCTCCTGGCGTGGGCGCTGTCGTAGGTTGTCGCCAGATTGTCGCCAGGTGACGTAGGTTGTCGCCGGTGCTGACTTCGGTGAATTCCATTGGCGACGACCTACGTCAACCGGCGACAGGTACCGGCGTCAAAACCGGAGGCGAAAATGACGTGAATTGTCCTCAGTTGTCGCCAACAGGGTCGTGGCTTGTCACGGGTAGAGGTAGGTTGACTTCAGTTGTGGTAGGTTGTCACCTGCGTGGTCGTAGGTTGTCGTAGGTGCGGTCGTAGGTGGACGTCCTAAGTCGTGACGATCGGGTCGCCGGTTGTCGGTAGCTTTCCGTAGCTTGACATCCACTAGGTGGTAGGTTGTTGTAGCTTGTCGTAGACATTGTCATGGGGGGGGGTCCAGTCACCGTTTTATCGGCGACCTGCTACGACTATGGCAGTCGCCTAAAAAATGGCCTAAGTGGGACAGGGGCTTAAGGGCACCGCTGAGGCGATGGCTCAAGAAGCTTTCACGAGAGGTCTGGGCAAAGGCGAACAGCTGGTTGAGGCCCAGTGCATTTCTCTGTGCAATTATTCCCTGGTCTTGGTGTAATAGGGACAACAGATGGGATAATGGAATGCTGCTCCTGCCGGATGTTGGAAGTCAGTGTCCCTGAGGATGACCACTGCAGTACCTGTGTTCAGCCACAGCTCCTCACAGACCGCGTTACGGTACCAGAGCTGCAGCCAGATGACCTCAAGATTACCTGGGGTTGTGAGAGGTGCCATAGATGGAGCGACAGTGACAGTGACAGAAGATGGGTGACCACCAGTGGGGTAGGAACTCCATCAGTTTTGAATAGAGAGAAGGCTGGACCTTGACGAAGGTATTAAAATAGAGTAAGGTAAATTACATTATTAAACAGGTGCTGGGTAAGTCCACGTCTGACATGTGGGAGTTGTTTCAAGGCCAGTTGAATGTGGACGTTCCAGTGAGGAAGGGGGATAAGGATGGCACACGAAGTGAACCTTGGATGATCAAAGAGGATGCAAGGGGGCGCTGTGGTGCGGATTTATTGAAGGTCTTCAGCTTATGATGTCACAATGCCCCTGTGAGATGGGTGCTACATTGTTGCGAAAAGCCCTTACAGATCTCTGTGATAATCACTTAGTCAAGTCAAGTCAAGTCAATTTTATTTGTATAGCACATTTAAAAACAACCCACGTTGACCAAAGTGCTGTACATCTGATTAGGTACTAAGGAAAAAATGAAACATACAGTAGCACACAAACAGTTCACAGCGCCTCCTCAATGAGCCTCAAACGCTAGGGAGTAGAGATAGGTTTTGAGCCTGGACTTAAAGGAGTCGATGGAGGGGGCAGTTCTGATGGGGAGAGGGATGCTGTTCCACAGTCTAGGAGCTGCAACCGCAAAAGCGCGGTCACCCCTGAGCTTAAGCCTAGACCGTGGGATAGTGAGTAGCCCCAAGTCGGCCGACCTGAGGGACCTGGAGTTAGAGAGGTGGGTTAGAAGATTTTTGATGTAGGGGGGGGGAATGTCCATTTAGGGCTTTATACGTGAATAGGAGGAGCTTGAAGTTGATTCTGTACCGTACAGGGAGCCAGTGGAGAGAGGCCAGAATCGGTGTGATGTGGTCCCTTTTACGGGTACCCGTCAGGAGTCTCGCTGCGGCGTTTTGGACCAGTTGCAGGCGGGACAGGGAAGATTGGCTGATCCCAGTGTATAGGGAGTTGCAGTAGTCTATGCGGGAGGAAATGAAAGCGTGAATGATTTTTTTCTGTGTCGTCGAATTGGAGGAAAGTTTAGATTTTAGCTATGGTACGAAGTTGGAAGAAGCTGGCTTTTACCACAGTGTTGACTTGCTTATCAAATTTTAATGCAGATCCAAATATCATGCCGAGGTTTTTGACATGAGGTTTGACTAGGCAGGATAGGCTTCCAAGACTGCCTGTTATCGATTTGATGGAGTCGGGGGGGCCGAATAGGATGACCTCAGACTTGCTCTCATTTAATTGGAGGAAGTTCTGTGCCATCCAACATTTTATGTCCTCAAGGCAGTGTAAGAGGCTGTTTAAATTTGACTGGTTGTTGGGTTTCAGGGGGAGGTAAAGCTGAGTGTCATCGGCATAGCAGTGGAAAGAAATGCCGTGCCTTTGAATGATATGGCCAAGGGGGAGCATGTATAGAGAGAAGAGAATGGGGCCTAGGATGGAGCCTTGTGGAACTCCGCAGGAGAGGCTAGCTGGAGCAGAGGAATAACTGCCTATGTTGATGGCGAAACTCCTATCGTTGAGGTACGAAGCGAACCAGCTCAGGGCAGTGCCATCAATGCCAACCTCGTACCGGAGACGGTCAATACGGATGGTGTGTTCCACTGTATCGAACGCTGCGCTGAGGTCGAGAAGGAGCAGGATTGCACAGTCGCCGGTGTCGATGGCGAGAAGCAGGCCGTTGTGTACCTTCAACAAGGCAGACTCTGTGCTGTGGTGGGCTCTGAAACCTGACTGGAAACTTTCCAGGATGGTGTTTTGGTGCAGGTAGGGCACTAATTGGTTTAGAATTGCCTTTTCAAGGACTTTTGACAGGAATGGCAGTTTGGAAATGGGTCTGTAGTTGCTAGGCAAGGTGGGGTCTAGGTTAGGTTTTTTCAGTAGGGGCTGGACCACCGCGTGCTTGAAACAGGTTGGAACAGTGCCAGTGGCCAGAGAACTGTTGATAATAGAGAGGATGTTGGGACCGGCTATTGCAATGACATCCTTCAGAAGGGCAGTGGGGGCAGGATCAAGGGGGCAGGTTGCAGGTTTCAAAAACTTGGTGCAATTGGAAAATAATTTAGTTGGGACTAAGGGAGGTGGGGGTCAGGTAGGGGGGGGGTGATTGAAAGAGGGAAGGGAGAGAGAGGGGAGGGCAATGGGGGGGAGAGAAAAGTGGGAGAGAGAGAGTGAGAGGGAGAGAGGTATAGTGTTGGGGGAGAGAGGCTGGATAGAAATGGGAAGAAGAGAACAAAGAGTGAGACAATAGACAATAGACAATAGACAGTAGGTGCAGGAGGAGGCCATTCGGCCCTTGGAGCCAGCACCGCCATTCAATGTGATCATGGCTGATCATTCTCAATCAGTACCCCGTTCCCGCTTTCTCCCCATACCCCCTGACTCCGCTATCCTTAAGAGCTCTATCTAGCTCTCTCTTGAATGTATTCAGAGAATTGGCCTCCACTGCCCTCTGAGGCAGAGAATTCCACAGATTCTCAACTCTCTGACTGAAAAGGTTTTTCCTCATCTCTGTTCTAAATGGCCTATCCCTTATTCTCAAACTGTGGCCCCTTGTTCTGGACTCCCCCAACATTGGGAACATGTTTCCTGCCTCTAATGTGTCCAACCCCTTAATAATCTTATACGTTTCGATAAGATCCCCTCTCATCCTTCTAAATTCCAGTGTATACAAGCCTAGTCGCTCCAGTCTTTCAACATACGACAGTCCCGCCATTCCAGGAATTAACCTAGTAAACCTACGCTGCACGCCCTCAATAGCAAGAATATCCTTCCTCAAATTTGGAGACCAAAACTGCACACAGTACTCCAGGTGCGGTCTCACTAGGGCCCTGTACAACTGCAGAAGGACCTCTTTGCTCCCATACTCAACTCCTCTTGTTATGCAGGCCAACATTCCATTGGCTTTCTTCACTGCCTGCTGTACCTGCATGCTTCCTTTCAGTGACTGATGCACTAGGACACCCATATCACGTTGTACGTCCCCTTTTCCTAACTTGACACCATTCAGATAATAATCTGCCTTCCTATTCTTACCACCAAAGTGGATAACCTCACACTTATCCACATTAAACTGCATCTGCCAAGCATCCGCCCACTCACACAACCTGTCCAAGTCACCCTGCAACCTCATAGCATCTTCCTCACAGTTCACACTGCCACCCAGCTTTGTATCATCTGCAAATTTGCTAATGGTACTTTTAATCCCTTCATCCAAGTCATTGATGTATATTGTAAATAGCTGCGGTCCCAACACCGAGCCTTGCGGTACCCCACTAGTCACTGCCTGCCATTCTGAAAGGGACCCATTTATCCCCACTCTTTGCTTTCTGTCTGTCAACCAACTTTCTATCCATGTCAGTACCCTACCTCCAATACCATGTGCTCTAATTTTGCCCACCAATCTCCTATGTGGGACCTTGTCGAAGGCTTTCTGAAAGTCGAGGTACACCACATCCACCGGCTCTCCCCTGTCAATTTTCCTAGTTACATCCTCAAAAAATTCCAGTAGATTAGTCAAGCATGATTTCCGCTTCGGAAATCCATGCTGACTCGGAACGATCCTGTTACTGCTATCCAAATGCTCCGCAATTTCATCTTTTATAATTGACTCCAGCATCTTCCCCACCACTGATGTCAGACTAACTGGTCTATAATTTCCTGTTTTCTCTCTCCCTCCTTTCTTGAAAAGTGGGATAACATTAGCTACCCTCCAATCCACAGGAACTGACCCGGAATCTATAGAACATTGGAAAATAATCACTAATGCGTCCACAATTTCTAGAGCCACCTCCTTAAGCACCCTGGGATGCATACCATCAGGCCCTGGGGATTTATCAGCCTTGAGTCCCATCAGTCTACCCAAAACTTTTTCCTGCCTAGTGTGGATTTCCTCCAGTTCCTCTGTCACATTAGGATCTCTGGCCACTAGAACATCTGGGAGATTGTTTGTATCCTCCTTAGTGAAGACAGATCCAAAGTACCAGTTCAACTCGTCTGCCATTTCCTTGTTCCCCATAATAAATTCCCCTGCTTCTGTCTTCAAGGGACCCACATTTGCCTTGACTATTTTTTTCCTCTTCACATACTTAAAAAAGCTTTTACTATCCTCCTTTATATTATTGGCTAGTTTACCCTCGTACCTCATCTTTTCTCCCCGTATTGCCTTTTTAGTTATCTTCTGTTGTTCTTTAAAGGAGTCCCAATCCTCTGGCTTCCCACTCTTCTTTGCTATGTTATACTTCTTCCCTTTTATTTTTATGCTGTCCTTGACTTCCCTTGTCAGCCACAGGTGCCTCTTACTCCCCTTAGAATCTTTCCTCCTCTTTGGGATAAATTGATCCTGCAACTTCTGCATTATTCCCAGGAATACCTGCCATTGTTGTTCCACAGTCTTCCCTGCTAGGGCCTCCTTCCAGCCAATTCTGGCCAGCTCCTGCCTCATGCCTCTGTAATCCCCTTTGCTATACTGTAATACTGACACATCCGATTTTCCCTTCTCCCTCTCAATTTGTAGAGTAAAACTTATCATTTTGTGGTCACTGCCTCCTAATGGCTCATTTACCTTGAGTCCCCTTATTAGGTCAGGTTCATTACATAACACTAAATCCAGAATTGCCTTCTCCCTAGTAGGCTCCAGTACAAGCTGTTCTAAGAATCCATCCCGGAGACACTCCACAAACTCTCTTTCCTGGGGTCTATTACCAACCTGATTTTCCCAATCTACCTGCATGTTGAAATCTCCCATGACCACCGTAGCATTACATTTGTGACATGCCAATTTTAGCTCCTGATTCAACTTGCACCCTATGTCGAGGCTACTGTTTGGGGGTCTGTAGATGACTCCCATTAGGGTATTTTTACCCTTACAATTCCTCATCTCTATCCATAATGATTCTACATCTCCTGATTCTATGTCACTCCTTGCAAGGGAGTGAATATCATTCCTCACCAACAGAGCGACCCCACCCTCTCTGCCCACCTGTCTGACTTTTCTATAGGTTGTGTACCTCTGAATATTCAGCTCCCAGCCCTGGTCCTCTTGTAGCCATGTCTCTGTGATTCCCACAACATCATACTTGCCAATGTCTAACTGAGCCTCAAGCTCATCCACTTTATTTTTTATACTTCATGCATTTAAATACAACACTTTAACTTCGGTATTTACCTCCCCTCTCACACCGGTCACAATTGGCCCTGACGTTACTCTCATATCCCTTCTAGAACTTCCCTTCCCATTCATTCGAGAGTCCTTTGCAATTTCTCCTGTATTCGCTTCCCCTTTAACTACATCTCCATATTCCCAATTTGTCAACCCCTCCCCCCCACTACTTAGTTTAAAGCCACCCTCGTAGCGTTAGCAAAACTGCCCGCCAGAATGTTGGTCCCCCCGCTGTTAAGGTGCAACCCGTCCCTTTTGTACAGGTCACCCCTACCCCAGAAGAGATCCCAGTGGTCCAGAAATCTAAATCCCTGCTCCCTGCACCAGCCCCTCAGCCACACATTCATATCTCCGATCTCTCTGTTCCTGCCCTCACCAGCACGAGGTACAGGTAGCAGTCCAGAGACAACCACCCTTGACGTCCTACTTCTCAGTCTTCTTCCTAACTCTCTAAACTCACGTTGCAGTATCTCCTTCCTCTTCCTCCCGACGTCGTTCGTTCCCACGTGCACAACCACTTCCGGTTGATCTCCTTCCCTCGCTACGATGTTCTGAAGCCGCTCTGTGACGTCCTGAACCCTGGCACCAGGGAGGCAACAGACCATCCTCGAGTCCTGCCTGCCGCCACAGAATCTACTGTCCGCACCTCGGAAAAATGGAGTCTCCCACTACTATGGCTCTTCCTGACTTCGGTCTCCCCGGTCGAGTTTCCTTGCCTGGGTTAGATCTGCCAACCTGTCCGCCGCTCGGACTGGAAGCATCTTCTGCCCCAACAGTTTCCAATAGGGTGTACTTGTTTGCAATAGGCACAGCCACCGGGTTCTCCTGTAGTCCACGTTTGCTCCCCCCTGAAACGGTCTCCCACCTTCGCTCGACCTGGACCCTTGGCGTGACAGCCTCACAGTAGGTCCTGTCCAGGAAACTCTTGCATTCCCGGATGGCCCTGAGGTCATCCAGCTGCTTTTCCAACTCCGCCACACGTCCAGTCAGGAGCTGCACCTGGACACAGTTCTTGCAGGTGTAGCTCCCAGAAGCTCCAGCGGTGTCCCTACCTTCCCACATCCTGCAGGAAACACACTGCACCAACTTGGGCGCCATCACTTCCGTGTCAAAAACAATTCAGGCTCAAAAAACAAGCGTAACCTCAGCCTCCTCGCCGAAGACTCGCAGCCGAAGACTCGCACTTTACTCACAGGGCACTTCCCTCAACAGGGCTGCACCCCTTGTGCAAGCCTTGCTTATATCAGCCACTATATTACTTAAATGGCCAATTTACCAATCGTCTGCTTTAATTGATCAACCAATCTCACTTCTATGCTGCCTTCCTGACCAGCTTGGAGTTATGCGCTCTCAGCCAACGGTCGTCCTTGCTCTGCTCCCGGACTTTTCTGACTGACTACTAGCGTCCTCTTGGCGCTCTTTTTAAACTGCCTTTTCCACTGCAATTACCACTTACTTTTGTTCTCAGTGAGGGGTGAGAAGAGAGAGAGGAGGGAACAAGGGAGTGACGAAGATGATGAAATAGAGATGGAGAGACTGGGAAATGAGAGTTGGAGATGAGGGAGAGGCAAGGGGCAGTGCAAGAGATGGATCTAGAGAGAGAAATGGTACTGTAATGAGGGAAAGGGACAAAGCAAAAAATATTAAAAGGGAGCGGTCTGGAGAAGCTGATGCAGAAGAAAAAAACACTGAGGGTGAGGCGCTTGAGCTCGAAGTGATTCATGCAGGCAAGAGAATGACTTCATGGCTGAAAATAGTTTTGGATAGATGGAGGCAGTAGAAAATGAGGATCTGAGGAGGAGGTTTTTGTGAAGATAAATCTAAATTGCCCTTCACCCTTGGAAGGAAGTCCTGATGTCGGGGCCAAATTTGGAGATCTCTGTAACTGGTGAACAGATGGTGCTGCAAGCCTCATAGCAGATACTTACATTCAAAGTAACATGAGCATCTCTTTCAAGGTGCTGTAACACAAGAAAATAACACTGCATCAGAACTGAAAGTGTGAACATTTGGTGGCTTGACTATTTTTAAACGCATTGCTATAAGCGTAATCCAGCAAAGAATGTCAGATAAGTAAGAGATGATAGTTTCCCATATGTTGGCTGCTTTTCCATGTATTGCATCATTGTTATATGTTCTCCAAATCACTCGTTCTCCTATTAATTAATCTGTAGCTACAGCCAGAAAAAAACCAAATCTTCCAAAGCAGGATGGGTCTTGTGCCAGGTGGGGTGGGATGCTGGAATACTTGGGAACAGGGTGAGTAAATTTGAACTAATGCGTGACGTTTCGAGTCGAGAGCCTCCTTCACACTGAAGAAAGGCTCAAAACGTCACCTGTTCCTTCTCTCCGGAGATAGAAACATAGAAACATAGAAAATAGGTGCAGGAGTAGGCCATTCGGCCCTTCGAGCCTGCACCGCCATTCAATATGATCATGGCTGATCATCCAACTCAGTATCCCGTACCTGCCTTCTCTCCATACCCCCCTGATCCCTTTAGCCACAAGGGCCACATTTAACTCCCTCTTAAATATAGCCAATGAACTGGCCTCAACTACCTTCTGTGGCAGAGAATTCCACAGATTCACCACTCTCTGTGTGAAAAAAACTTTCTCATCTCGGTCCTAAAAGACTTCCCCCTTATCCTTAAACTGTGACCCCTTGTTCTGGACTTCTCCAACATCGGGAACAATCTTCCTGCATCTAGCCTGTCCAACCCCTTAAGAATTTTGTAAGTTTCTATAAGATCCCCCCTCAATCTTCTAAATTCCAGCGAGTACAAGCCGAATCTATCCAGTCTTTCTTCATATGAAAGCCCTGCCATCCCAGGAATCAATCTGGTGAACCTTCTCTGTACTCCCTCTATGGCAAGAATGTCTTTCCTCAGATTAGGAGACCAAACCTCTACGCAATACTCCAGGTGTGGTCTCACCAATGCCCTGTACAACTGCATGGTGCTTGTTCTGCCGAATTGCTCCAACATTATGTCTATCTTCAGTGCAAATCAGCATCTGCAGTCCCTTCCTACAATTGTAAACGGGTGTTCTGTTTCTCACCCAGCCAGGGTATAAACAGAGGGGGCTGGCGGAGGAAGGCTACCTAACCCAGTGTTCCAAATGATTGGGGGGGGTGGGGGGTGGGGGGAGGAAGGGAGATTCTGGAGGATCTTGTACAAGATTAGGGAACATCTATAGTGGGAGATGGCAAGAAGGTTTGAAAGAAGTGAGAGAAAAAAGAAAAGTGGGGGTGGTTAAGAAAAAAGAGTAAGCTGAAAAGAGAAAGAAACACTGAAGTCTCTTTGAAATTTGTCATTTCGAATGAAAAGTCATGACTAAAGCAAATACCTTGATTCAGCTTGGGAAAGTAACTTCCCTGACTCGGCTCCAGGTAAGATTGGAGTTGTCATGAAACCTCCTTCATATTCTTTTTCACAAGTCGGCACGGTGGCGCAGCGGTAGAATTGCTGCCTTGCAACGCTTGCAGCACCAGAGACCCATGTTCGAACCTGACTACAGGTGCTGTCTGTACGGAGTTTGTACGTTCTCCCCGTGACCGCATGGATTTTCTCCGAAGTCTATAGGTTTTCTCCCACACTCCAAAGAGGTACAGATTTGTAGGTGAATTGGCTTGGTATGAATGTCAATTTTCCCTAGGCTGTATAGGATGGTGTTAATGTGCGGGGATCGCTGGCGGGCGCTGACTCGGTGAGGCGAAGGGCCTGTTTCCGCGCTGTATCTCTAAACTAAACAAAATAAATGACCCTTCCAGGATCTGGAACTCACCTCATCTGCCATCATTATCAGTAGCATAGATGTTGAGAGGGAAGGCCTCTTTCATTTTAACTGCTCACCCACTTCGTAACTTTTCCACATAGTTATTTACGTCTCACATGGCAACATACTAGCATGGAGCCACTGACAGGCATCAATCAGTATGGCAGCTGACCAAAGCCCACAATCAGAAGGTCTTTGGTATAGAATTTGAGAACAAAGAGACAAGTGATTATTGTTCCTTCCCTTCTCATAGATCCAGCCCTATCCTCGCTGAGGCAGCTATCAAATCAAACTGCTACCCTAAATAGATGTGCAAGAGATCAGACAGAAGATATTTAGAGCTGAACGAGATGCCTTAACTCAGCGAGCTATGCCAAATACTTCCAAGAATGTGGGATACCAAGTCACATAGACACGTCTGTATATTGCATTGTAAGCAGTGTGCATGGAAGCATTAAACTACAACAATATTAATAGTACAAGCAATTGAGTAAAACAACAGTAAATGGATTTCAATATGAATGCGTGTATTCCCAAAAGGGGAGATCAGAGTACATCGTAATTGATAGAATGCTAGAAACAGTGAAGGGATATTATGTGCATATAATGGATATTATGAGATATTATAGACATCTCAGAAATGATGTGTGGATAAAGAGGGCGGCACAAGAGTGGAGCAGAATGTTATCTGAACAAGGTTGAATTCTAAGCAGATATTAATATCTAAGCAGATATTAGCAGTCCAATTCTAAGTAGATATTATAATAATGGAGGTTCCATTCTCTTAAATATAGAAGGCGAAGGAATGATTTGAAGTTTTCATTATATATCGGTAAACTGACGGAGAGAAAAAATATTCTGTCAAATGGGGATGTATGAAAGCCAGAATTTTCTAAGTTGTAGTTTGGAACCAATTCTACTTGACGTTGGTATTATTAAATCTGAAATTATTATTGACCAACAATATTAAGCATATATAGCAAAGATAGATACATAACTGCAGATGCTGGTTTACACCGAAGATAGACATAAAATGCTGGAGTTCCAAAATGCTGAAGGAATTCCTTCTATCTGGAGATGCTGCCTGTCCTGCTGAGTTACTCCAGCATTGTGTGTCTATTAAAGATAGATCCATGTTTACGAAAATAAATAGTGGGGTTAAAATGCAGCACCGGAGACCCGGGTTCGATCCCGACTACGGGTGCTGTCTGTACGGAATTTGTATGTGACCTGCATGGGTTTTCTCCGAGATCTTCGGTTTCCTCCCACACTCCAAAGACGTACAGGTTTGTAGGTTAATTGGCTTGGTAAATGTAACAATTGTCCCTAGTGGGTGTAGGATAGTGTTAATATGCGGGGATCGCTGATCGGCGCGGACCCGGTGGGCCGAAGGGCCTGTTTCCGCGCTGTCTCACAACTAAACTAAACTAAACACTGTTTTCATGTAGCTTTATTTTATATAAACAAATAATAGGCAGAAGAATTTTCTATAAAGCACTTTAAGGTGAATATAGTTTGCCCTGAGGTGTCACTATGAGTATTTCAATTAAAAAATCCAACATACCCCTGCAATATTCCGGACATTATGCTTTACTTGCCATGATTGGGTAGATGGTATTGTGTAGTGTTGTATGGTGTTGTGTTGTACAGAGAGAGGGAGGAGGGCTTGCCACACTTCCCAATATCCACCCCCATACAACGTCTCACCTCCTCATCATCACGTGAGATCTGAGCCATTTATTTGTTCTTTGGTCTCACGTCACCCTTCAGGGCAAACTCTCAGCGTGAATCATGCTGTCAACAGACAATGGGGAGGTTGGAAAGATTACAGATATTTATAAACATCCCAACAGAGAGATATAGACTTCTCAAAATGGAGAGCACCGCAGTGGCATTTATCAGTCACAAGTGACTTTGCCTCCAGAATTGCAATGGTGTGGACCCATCTGAGAAGCAGATAAAATCAGAAGTATAGTTATCCTTCCATGATTCTTGTCTGCTCTGTCAAATAACGCAGCAGAAGGTGAATGAGGTGTCTGTGATGAGAATGAGCTCCCTGAACTCAGCAACAAAGCTATAAAACTCCAGAGCTGTTAAGGCATCTAATGTCACTTCGTCTTACACCATCGTACTTTAGCCGCAATGAGAGCATTTCTCAGCCCTGACACCACCTTTAATCTCAGTGAAGATAGACACAAAATGCTGGAGTAACTTCACGGGACAGGCAGCATCTCTGGATAAAAGGAATGGGTGATGTTTTGGGTCATAGAGTCATACAGTGTGGAAACAGGCCTTTCAGCCCAACTCGCCCACCAACACTAGTCCCACTTGCCTGCGCTTGGTCCACATCCTTCCAAACCTGTCCTATCCATGTACCTGTCTAACTGTTTTTTAAGCGATGGGATAGTCCCAGCATCAACTACCTCCTCTGGCCGCTTGTTCCATACACCCACCACCCTTTGTGTGAAAAACTTACCCCTCGGATTCCTTTTAAATCTTTTCCCCTTCACCTTGAACCTATGTCCTCTGGTCCTCGATTCCCCTACTCTGGGCAAAAGACTCTGTGCATCTACCGGATCTATTCCTCTCATGATCTTATACACCTCCATAAAGTCACCCCTTATCCTCCTGCGCTCCATGGAATAGAGACCCTGCCTACTCAACCTCTCCCTATAGCTCACACCCTCTAGTCCTGGCAACATCCTCGTAAATCTTTTCTGAACCCTTTCAAGCTTGACAATATTTTTCGAAAACATGGTGCCCAGAACTGAACACAATACTCTAAATGCGGTCCCACCAATGTCTTATACAACTGCAACATTACCTCCCAACTTCTTTCCTCAATAATCTGACTGATGAAGCCCAAAGTGCCAAAAGACTCTTTGACCCCTTATCTACCTGCGACACGACCTTCAAGGAACCATGCACCTGTACTCCTAGATCCCTCTGCTCTACAACACTACCCAGAGGCCTACCATTTACTGTGTAGGTCCTGCCCTTGTTCAACGTCCCAAAATGCAACACCTCACAACCATCTTCACTATCTGCAAAACCACTAACTTTTGTATCATCAGCAAACTTGCTAATCTTACCTTGTATGTCAAGACCCTACTTCAGACTCTGTGAGACACTTTGTTGAACCTGTAACTTTAAATTGCACAATGGGCTTCTGTGTCGACCCACACAGTGACCCTACCTTCATTCCGAAGGGCAGGACTAGTTATCTGCACAAGTGGTTATGTGAAAGGAGTTGACTCTCATAAACATCACAGAGAGATAGAGGACATGTGGCATGGCAGATGGTGAAATGGTTGTTGCATGCAGCAGGCTGTTTTGCCATCACCTCTTCATACTGTTCTCTCTGTTCCAATCACTCTACATGACAATCTGTTCGTGTATAACTGCTTGTCATCTGCTGATACATACCTCAGCCACTGATTACTAATTCTTGTACTTATTTCTTTCGAGTCTGTCAGAGTTCTTGGATGAAGTTTTAACAAGCTTCATTCATGGTCGGCACGGTGGCGCAGCGGTAGAGATACTGCCTTACAGCGCCAGGGACCCGGGTACAATCCTGACTACGGGTGCTGTCTGTACATTCTCCCCGTGACCGCGTGGGTTTTCTCCGGGTGCTCCGGTTTCCTCCCACATTCCAAAGTCATACAGGTTTGTCGGTTAATTGGCCTTGGTAAAATTATAAGCTGTCCCGAGTGCGTGTAGGATAGTGTCAGTGTGCGGGGGTCGCTGGTCGGCATGGACTCGGTGGGCCGAAGGGCCTGTTTCTGCGCAATGTCTCTAAACTAAACTACACTATGATCAACAACAGGAAGACATGGATGAGACTAACCTTCAGGAGTTCCGGAGTTCCTGGAAACATATTAACATTTTCACCTAATCTTAAACAGAAAGACATTGAGTCTGCAATGGTAATCGAAACTCTGCACTTCAGAGCATTAACAGCAGTGGGTTACAAATTAAATGCAGCAATCCAGCCTTCCTTGGGAAACTGAACACAAGGGAGCGAAGGTTTAAGGGCTACACTGAAATGATCAACATAGCAAGGAAGTCACATATTAGAATAAGGCAACTCACCTTAATTGAGCCTTCCCATTGTTAAAAACTGATCCAGTATCCAAAGCAACGGGACATCAGAGAGATGAAAGCAGACAAAATGTAAACCCAGGACCACAGTTTGTTTGTCCTGAGGAGCATGAATGGTCCTTCCAGACCAACTAGCTTACCACAAAAATCACAGAATCACAGAAATTCCAAACAGAGAAACAGAGCCAGTGGCTCATCTTATGGAGGTCGCCCATGCTGCTTATTAATGCTAGTCCCATTCGGCTGTACAGGTATTCCCTGACTTATGTAATAGGCGACTTGCGTAAACTCGCACTTGCGTAAGCAATTTGTAAGCAAACCCACTGATGTGCACGTGGTCTCCATCTCAGAGCTCCACCGTGGTTTCCCCCTCGCAGCACCCCCATGGTCTCCCCCTCGGAGCTCCCCCGTGGTCTCCACATCGCAGCTCCCCCGTGGTCTCCACATCGCAGCTCCCACGTGGTCCCCACACCGCAGCTCCCCCATTGTCTCCGCCTCAGAGCTCCCCCATGGTCTTCCCTTCGGAGCTCCCCCGTGGTCTCCACATCGCTGCTCCCCATGGTCTCCGCCTCAGAGCTCCCCCGTGGTCTCCCCCTCGGAGCTCCTCCGTGGTCTCCCCCTCGGAGCTCCCCCGTGGTCTCCACATCGCTGCTCCCCATGGTCTCCGCCTCAGAGCTCCCCCGTGGTCTCCACATCGCAGCTCCCCCGTGGTCTCCACATCGCAGCTCCCCCGTGGTCTCCGCCTCAGAGCTCCCCTAAGGTCTCCGTCTTGGAGCTCCCCCATGGTCTTCTCCTCCTCGGAACTCCCCCGTGGTCTCCACATTGCAGCTCCCATAGGGTCTGCACATGGAATAGTAAATTTACATGTACGCAGTAGCACATCCATTTCCGAATTACGTAAGGGTTCGTGGGAGGTAACCCTTACATATGTCGACGAATGTCTATATTAGGCCCACTTCCCACAACTTCTTTGCTATCTTAGCTGTCCAAGTGCTTTTTAAGTGTAAATGTGCATACTCCACCACCACCTCTGTCAGCTCATTCCCCATATCCACCAACTTCAGTCTTAAACTTTCACTCAGATGTCTATTAAATTTCTCACCTCTCATTTTAAAATTGTGTTCTGGACTTCCGTTCGCTGAGAAAAAGACTCTGACTCTCTATCCCCTGCTTAATTTTATAAATCCCTTTGTGATCATCCCTTAATTTCCTGTATTCCATTCAGAACAAACCCAACCTATCCAAACTGTCTTCATAAAAACTAAATCTCTCCCCAACTTCATCCGCATCTCATTCTGCGCAGACGACCACAAGCATAGAGTAGCACAGCGTGGAAACAGGCCCTTCAGCCCAAACAGCCCAAACAGCCCACGCCAACCAACATGCCCCATCTATACTAGTCCCACCTGCCTGCGTTTGGCCCATATCCCTCTAAACCTATCCTATCCATGTACCTGTCTAAATGTTTCTTAAATATTGTGATGGCACCTGGAACTTCACCCCATTCTATTCCCACCAACCTATCCCACCAACCTCACTTCTATTGACTCCACGTTTACCTCACGCTGCCTCGGCAAGGCCAGCAGCATAATCAAGGACGAGTCGCACCCTGGCCACTCCCTCTTCTCCCCTCTCCCATCAGGCAAAAGGTTTAGAAGTGTGAAAACGCACACCTCCAGATTCAGGAACAGTTTCTTATCAGCCATTATCAGGCAACTGAATCATCCTAACACAACCAGAGAGCAGTGCTGAACTACTATCTACCTCTTTGATGTCCCTCGGACTATCCTTGATCGGACTTTGCTGGCTTTACCTTGCACTAAACGTTATTCCCTTATTATGTATCTTAAAATTTAAATACGATACGATACGATAGAACTTTATTTATCCCAGGAGGGAAATTGATCTGCCAACAGTCATAAGCACAAGATACATGAAACATGAAATTAAGATGGCGAGTGGAAAGGATTGGGGATGTGCAAAGATTGGGGGGGGGGGGTCAGTCTACCCCACGACAGAAGGGGGAGGAGTTGTCCAGTTTGATGGCCACAGGGAAGAAGGACCTCCTGTGGCGTTCTGTGCTGCATCTTGGTGGCACCAGTCTGTTGCTGAAGGTACTCCTCAGGTTGACCAGTGCGCCATGATGTAAATGGCTTGATTGTAATCATGCATTGTCTTTCTGCTGACTGGTTAGC
Source organism: Rhinoraja longicauda (assembly GCF_053455715.1). Classification (NCBI taxonomy): domain Eukaryota; kingdom Metazoa; phylum Chordata; class Chondrichthyes; order Rajiformes; family Arhynchobatidae; genus Rhinoraja; species Rhinoraja longicauda. The sequence goes on from NC_135964.1 coordinate 6,874,467, forward strand.
ATGCAACAAAAGCTTTTCACCGTACTTCGGTACACGTGAAAATAAACTGAATGAGACCATTCCTTCAACCTTGCTTGCATCCTTTGCTCACGAGCTTTTGCCTGTTGAAGCAGGATTCCCACCTGGAAGGACACCAGATATCCATCCATGTGCAGCAGGGAGCCAGTATCACCACTTAAAGGAAATCCTGCGGTCAAATTGTGGATGATTTACTCGTATATTTTGTAGTATTTATGACTTGCTGTCAAATGTTTAATATCCTAATTTGAGAAAGAACGTCCTTGCTATTGAGGCAGTGCAGCGTAGGTTCACGAGGTTAATCCCTGGGATGGAGGGACTGTCATATGAGGAAAGATTGGAAAGACTGGGCTTGTATTCACTGGAGATTAGAAGGATGAGAGAGGATCTTATAGAGACGTATAAAATTATAAAAGGACTGGACAAGCTAGATGCAGGAAAAATGTTCCCAATGTTGGGGGAGTCCAGAACCAGGGAACACAGTCGAAGAATAAAGGGGAGGCCATTTAAAACTGAGGTGAGAAGGAACTTTTTCACCCAGAGAGTTGTAAATTTGTGGAATTCTCTGCCACAGAGGGCAGTGGAAGCCAAATCACTGGATGGATTTAAGAGATTTAGATAGAGCTCTAGGGGCTAGTGGAATCAAGAGATATGGGGAGAAGGCAGGCACGGGTTACTGATTGTGGATGATCAGCCATGATCACAATGAATGGCGTTGCTGGCTCGAAGGGGCAAATGGCCTCCTCCTGCACCTATTTTCTATGTTTCTATGTTTCTATGTAACCACAGAGTACTAATCAAAGATGTCCAAGTTGAAAAAGTTGCATGAATTGCAAATAAAACAGAAAAAAAATTGCAACAAGGAAAAGGAGAAACTGAAATTTAAAAAAAGGTTTTTAAAATATTAATTTCAATGTCTGTATCTAATTTAAATATCTCTAACAATAATTAAAAATGGGAATTCAGCCAACATTTGTGCATTTGTTTTCAGTACCAGAGAGGTTGGTGGGATCTCATTATAAATCAGCCTTTACATTCAAATCTACTAGCGCTGACTTGCACTGAATGGCATTGAAATATTCAGAGCCATTTGTTCGGGCAGAACGTTGTGATAAAACATAGAACAACACAGAACAGGAACAATTCAGCCTGTAGTGTTTGTACTCAACATGATGAAATTAAACTGATCTCATCTGCCTGTACATGATCTATATCGCTCTGTTCCCTGCATTTGCATGGCCCTATCTAAAAGCCTCTTGAATACCACTACTGCATCTGCGTCACCACCATTCCTGGCAACGCGTTCCAGACCCCCACCACTCTCTGGTGAACAATTGCCCCACATATCTCCATTACCTCCAACAAACCAACCTACCTTCCATTGACTCCATTTACACCTCAGGCAAGGCTAGCAGCACAATTAAGGACGAGTCGCACCCTGGCCACTCCCTCTTCTCCCCTCTCCTGTCAGGCAAAAGGTACAGAAGTGTGAAAACGCACACCTCCAGATTCAGGGACAATTTCTTCCCAGCTGTTATCAGGCAACTGAACCATCCGACCATAACCAGAGAGCAGTGCTGAACTACTATCTACCTCATTGGTGACCCTCAGACTATCCTTGATCGGTCTTTGCTGGCTTTACCTTCCCTCATCGTGTATCCGTACACTGTAAATGGGTCAATTGTAATCAAGTATTGTCCTTTTACTGGCTGGATGGCACGCAATAAAAGCTTATCACTGAACCTCGGTATACGTGACAATAAACAAAATTAAACTAAAACTAAATCAAACTAAACTTTCCCCCTCTCACAAAGGGGGACCTTTCACCGTCCGGCGCGGCCTGGAATAGGCCGCGGGATTTTCTCTGCCCGGCGGGGGCTTCAACGTCGGGAACTACGACCGCCCCGACGTGCAGCGGCAGCGTCTTCGCCTACCTCGAATCGCAGGGCTTGGGTCAGCCCGCTAAGGACCTTTCACCATCCGGCGCGGCCTGGAACGTGGCAACTTCAACAGCCTGACCGCAAGAGAAGGCGGCAGGGGAAGAGAAAAGACATTCTGGCCTTCCATCACAGTGAGGAGGTGACTGGAGGAGACTCACTGTGATGGATGTTTCTTTTTTTTGTTTTGTGTTGGTTTGTGATTGTGTGTGTAATTGCTTATTTTTATTGCTCTTATTGTTGGACTGTGGGTAACGGAATTTCGTCCAAAAGACTTGTTTTTTTGGATGACAATAAAGGTTATTCTGATTCTGATTCTGATTCTAGCTATGCCCTCCAGTGTTGGACGTTACCACTCTGGGAGTAAGGTTCTGACTATCCACCCTGTCTATGCCTGTCATAATTTTACACACTTCCATCAAGTCCCCACTCAACCTTCGACGTTCCATAGAAAACAATCCCAATCTGTCCAACCTCTCGGCCTGTTGCTGAAATCTTCTCATCCGGGCAGCATTCTGGTAAACCTCTTGAGCACCCTCTCCAAAGCCTTCACATCTTCCCTGTAATGTGGACGGTGACCAGAACTGCATGCAATATTTCCTAATGCAGCTGACCAAATTCCCCTAGAACTGCATCATCATAACAATTTCCTATATGATCCAGAAGATCGATCCCGCTCACTAAAACTAGTGTTTGGACAAACAAACCGACGTATTTGTGCATGTCTTATCTATTGTGAAAATCCTATACAGTAAACCCTCGTCATAACAGGCCATGGGGGAGAATGGGGTCCATTATTGCCGATTGTCCCTTATAACTGAGCAAGGTATTATAATTTTATGTAGTTGCAACAAAGAACTGCAGAGGGCGGCACGGTGGCGCAGCGGTAGAGTTGCTGCTTTACAGCGAATGCAACGCCGGAGACTCAGGTTCGATCCTGACTACGGGTGCTATACTGTAAGAAGTTTGTACGTTCTCCCCGTGACCTGCGTGGGTTTTCTCCGAGATCTTCGGTTTCCTCCCACACTCCAAAGACGTACAGGTATGTAGGTTAATTGGCTGGGTAAATGTAAAAATTGTCCCTAGTGGGTGTAGGATAGTGTTAATGTACGGGGATCGCTGGGCGGCACGGACTTGGAGGGCCGAAAAGGCCTGTTTCCGGCTGTATATATATGATATGATATGATATGATGTCTGAAGAAGGGTCTCGACCCGAAACGTCACCCATTCCTTCTCTCCTGAGATGCTGCCTGACCTGCTGAGTTACTCCAGCATTTTGTGAATAAATACCTTCGATTTGTACCAGCATCTGCAGTTATTTTCTTATACTGCATATGATGGCTGATACACAAAAGGATACAAAGTGCTGGAGTAACACAGCGGGTCAGGCAGCATCGCTGGAGAACATGGATGTTGGTATCTTTTTGCAGACTCATTCTGCTGAGTTACTCCAGCACTTTGTGTCGTTTCACCTTAAAGTTTGGCGCTGGTGGTGGTGGTCCGCAACAGCGAGCCCCTCATCACCCACTGCACGGTCCGGTGACACGGCTGTTGTTGCGGCTCACGTTGTAGCCCCTGGGGACTGCGCTTTCTTCAGGACGCTGCCAACGACCGGCTGCGCTCGAGCGCCAGGGGGCTCCCTCCCCACTCGCCTGCTGCCGCTTCCAAGGCGGGAGTATGTAGGCAACTCCGGGGGGAGAAGGAGGGGGCGGCGGTGGAGAAGGATGGGGACAGGGTGGAGCGGGAGGGGGACGGGGTAGGGAGGGGGACGGGGTAGGGAGGGAGGGAGGGAGGGAGGGAGGGAGGGAGGGAGGGAGGGAGGGAGGGAAGGAGGGAGGGAGGGAGGGAGGGAGGGAGGGAGGGAGGGAGGGAGGGAGGGAGGGAGGGAGGGAGGGAGGGAGGGAGGGAGGGAGGGAGGGAGGGAGGGAGGGAGGGAGGGAGGGAGGGAGGGAGGGAGGGAGGGAGGGAGGGAGGGAGGGAGGGAGGGAGGGAGGGAGGGAGGGAGGGAGGGAGGGAGGGAGGGAGGGAGGGAGGGGCCGAATGGACAGAGCGATGGGAGAAGCACAGGGCAGCGGCAGTCAAGCGGGGAATGGACAAAGTGCTGCCGACCAGGAAGAGCCAGCAGCAGTGAGATGGGAGGGAGGCCCCCAAGGTGGTGGAGCGCTTCTTGTCGTTGGCAGTGGCCTGAAAAAAAGCTCTGTCCCCAGGGGCTACAACAACAGCCGCATCGACCGAACCATGCAGTGCGTGAAGAGGGGCTGGCTGGTCCACCATGTGGTTTGGGGGTGGTATCGGAAGCCACGGTGCTAAATGTTCGGGGAGACAGTGCGAGATGGGAGTGGCATCGGCAGTTCCGTCCGCTATGTCTATAATCCACTATAAAGGGGCCTGTTAAAACGAGCGCTTACTGTACTTATGGACACATATTCGGGCATGTTACTTTTATTGTTTTAAATGCTTAAATTTGCATTTTTTAATTAAAAGCTTAGAAAAATAGGTGGAAGTGTAGGCCCTGTAAGCCAGCACCGCCATTCAATATGATCATGGCTGATCATCTAAAAGCAGTACCCCTATCCTGCTTTTTCACAATTTCCCTTGATTCCTTTAGCCCTCAGAGCTAAATCTAACTCTCTCTTGAAAATATCCACTGCCTTCTGAGGCAGAGAATTCCGCAGATTCACAACTCTCTGGGTAAAAAGGTTTTTCCTTATCTCAGTCCTAAATGACCTACCCCCTTATTCTTAAACTGTGACCCCTGGTTCTGGACTCCCCCAACATCGGAAACATTTTTCCTGCATCTAGCCTGTCCAATCCTTTAAGAATTTTATATGTTTCTCCAAGATCCCCTCTCAACCTTCTAAATTCCAGTGAATATAAGCACAGTCGACCCATTCTTTCATCATATGTCAGTCCCGCCATCCTGGGAATTAACCCGGTGAACCTACGCTGCACTCCCTCAATAGGAATAATGTCCTTCCTCAATATAGGAAACTAAAATTGCACACAATACTCCAGATGTGGTCTCACCAGGGCCCTGTACAACTACAGTAGGACTTCCTTGCTCCTAAACCTAAAAATCCTCTCCCAATGAAGGCCAACATGCCATCAGCTTACTTCACTACATGCTATACCTGCATGTTTACTTTCAGTGACTGATGTACAAGGACAACCAGGTCTCGTTGCACCTCCCCTTCTCCTAATCTGACACCATTCAGATAATAATCTGCCTTCCTGTTCTTGCCACACAAATGGATAACCTCACATTTATCCACATTATATACTGCATCTGCCCACTCACCCAACCTATCCAAGTCACCTTGCAGCCTTATAGCATCCTCATCGCAGCTCACACTGCCACCCAGCTTTATGTCATCCGCAAACTCAGAGATGTTACATTTAATTCCATCGTCTATATCGTTAATATATATTGTAAATAACTGGTGTCCCAGCACTGAGCCTTGCGGTACCCCACTAGTTACTGCCTGCCATTCTGAAAAGGACTTGTTAATTCCTACTCTTTGCTTCCTGTCTGCCAACCAGTTCTCTATCCATGTCAATACCCTACCTCCAAAACCATGTGCTCTAATTTTGCACACTAATCTCTTGTGTGGGACCTTGTCAAAGGCTTTTTGAAAGTCTAGATACACCACATCCACTGGCTCTCCCTTATCCATTCTACGTGTTACATCCTCAAACAATTCCAGAAGATTAGTCAAGCATGATTTTCCCTTCATAAATCCATGCTGACTTTGACTGATCCCGTCACTGCTTTCCAAATGCGCTGCTATAACATCTTTAATAATCGACTCAAGCATCTTCCCCACTACCGATGTAAGGCTAACTGGTCTTTTATTCCCTGTTTTCTCTCTCCCTCCTTTCTTAAAAAGCAGAGCTACATTAGCTACCCTCCAGTCCACAGGAACTGATCCAGAGTCCATAGAACATTGGAAAATGATCACCAATGCATCCACGATTTCTAGGGCCACCTCCTTGAGTACTCTGGGATGCAGACCATCAGGCCCTGGGGATTTATCTGCCTTCAGTCCCAATAAGTTACCAAACCCCATTTCCTGACTAATGTTCATTCCCTTCAGTTCCTCCCTCCCAATAGATCCTCGGTTCCCTTCTATTTCTGGGAGATTGTTTGTGTCTTCCTCAGTGAAGACAAAATCAAAGTACTTGTTTAACTGTTCTGCCATTTCCTTGATTTCCATTGTAAATTCTCCTGTCTCTGATTGTAAGGGACCTACATTTGTCTTCACTAATCTTTTCATTTTTACATATCTACAGAAGCTTTTACAGTCAGTTTTTATATTCCCTGCAAGCTTTCTTTCATGCTCTTTCCCCCCCCTCTTAATTAACCCCTTTGTCCTCCTCTGTTGAGTTCTAAATTTCTCCCAGTCCTCCAGTTTGCTGCTTCCTTCTGGCCAATTTATATGCCTCTTGCTTGGATTTAACACTATCCTTGGTTTCCCTCATTAGCCTCTGTTGAGCCTCCTTCCCCATTTTATTTTTTCGCCAGGCAGGGATGAACAATTTTTGGAGTTCATCCATGCAGTCTTTAAATCTTTGCCATTACATCTCCCCCATCAACCCTTGAAGTATAATTTGCCAGTTGAATTTTGTGCTTTAAATTTTCACACCGACCGTTTTTACACTAATTTCACCGTAACAAATTTTATTCTTATAAATAGACACAAAACGCTGGAGAAACTCAGCAGGACATGCAGCATCTCTGGAGAGAAGAAACGGGAGACGTTTCGAGTCCTGCTGAGTTACTCCAGCATTTTGTGTCCATCTTCGGTTTAAACCAGCATCTGCAGTTCCTTCCTACACAGTTATTCTTCACATAGTTCAGTCAACTCCTCCCACATGTTTCTACACACGGAGGGCAATTATGATGCCAGTAAAGCTGGACATTTTTGGAATGTGGAAGGGAACGGAATCATCTGGAGGAAAGGCACTCAGCCTCAGGGATAACACGCAACCCCACACACAGGGAGGACCAGACCGAACCAACCCACTAGCTGTGTCAATGCTTGCCCCTTGGGGGGATGGTGCAGGACAATTCCAGAGAGAGGACCTAGCCACCAAGATCTGGTCCCCATATTCCTGGAAAGGTGTGAAGGCTTTGAAGAGGGTGCACTAGAGGTTTACCAGAATGTGGGCTGGATTCGAGGTATTCAGCTATGGCCAGAGGTAGGAGAGACTTGGATTGTTTTCTATGGAACAGAGGCACTTGAGAGGAAAACACAAATCCTTTTCAGGAGCAAACTATTCAAACAGATTTTTTGAAGCAAGCTCTCCTGGAAAGCATTTTAATTGAACGTATTTATGGATTAAGCTCTGGTTCCCTTTAATTAATTTTAAGCAAGAGAAAGGAAGCAATTGTGCTCACAGAATATGTTCAAAGGAACCACCCATAATGCCCGATACCATATTATCATCATCATCATCATCATCATCGTGACAAATGTGAACTTCCTTTTCCATAGCAACAGCAGCACAAATTGTCCTGTTGTTCCCATGGCAACTGCAACATGAAGCAATCTCAAGATGGAAACAGATTATAATACATTGCTCACAATTTAAGGGGGGAAACGCAAACAGATTCAATGGAAAATGCTTTACGCATTCATCTTCCATTTCTAGATGTCCACCTCGATGAATAAAGCACAAAAGGTATTTGAAGCACAAATTTTAAAAACTGAGATACACATGAAATATTATGGACGACATTACAACAAGAGATGCTGAACAACTAATAAAAATGCTTCTTTTATCCTGCGTGAGATAACCGCTTATGAGGTGATTGCGCAGCAATCAACCACAACCAGAACCTTCTCCACACCATTTCATTGATATAACTTCTCTTTTCACAGGACCAAAATGGTGTTTCAGACATCCTACAGACCTGAAGCACAATCTTCCTGTCTGTACAGTAGATTCAATTTGTCTTGCAAGACTCAATAACACTCTGGTTAGTTTTCTGCACCCAAATACCAGACTCTTGCAAATTGTGCACAAGACCCTGATGTGTCTGTAGTTCACACCTCTACAATCTCTCACAATTTAGATAATATGTTTACCTTTTTATTTTTCTGCCAAATTGGATAATATCACACTTTTCCACATTATATTCCATTTTCCAGGTTTCAACCCACTCACTGAACCTGTCTTCGTGGCCATTTATTCACAAAATGCTGGAGTAACTCAGCAGGTCAGGCAGCATCTCAGTAGAGAAGGAATTGGTGACGTTTCGGGTCGAGACCCTTCTTCAGTCTGAAGAAGGGTCTCGACCCGAAACGTCACCCATTCCTTCTCTCCTGAGATGCTGCCTGACCTGCTGAGTTACTCCAGCATTTTGTGAATAAATACCTTCGATTTGTACCAGCATCTGCAGTTATTTTCTTATACTACCTGTCTCCGTGGCCTGTGTACATGCACAGTGCAGCTACAGAACTGGACAAACTAATCGCATGTGTTCCAGCAGCTCTCTGTGTTTTTCCACAATCCTCACATTTCCCCATGTTAGAACAGGGAACATGTACCTCTGCAAAGATTTGCAGTGAAGATGTTGAGAACGGACCTCAAGTGAATCATACATCATGGAGCTAGACACAAAATGCTGGAGTAACTCAGCGGGTCAGGCAGCATCTCAGGAGAGAAGGAATGGGTGACGTTTCGGGTCGAGACCCTGGTTTTTCAAAGTAACATGTAACAATAATCAACCATAGGCTTATTAGTTTCCGCCGTTTTCGAGTTGCCAATACACACTATGGTCGGTTTGCTAAACGTGTTCAGTGATGTTACAGAGAATCTACCATAAACTGTAATTGTGCATCGTTAGAAAATCAAATCCTTATGAAGCAAGTATCTCTTCAAGAAATATTTACGAATGTTCGCAAGCCCAATAAATAAATGGAATAAATAAAATGTGTTAAAGAAATTTGATATGGCTTCATCATAGTCAGTTGTCTTTAGAATAGAGTATAACATGTGGAAATTCCACTGGGTATACAAGAACACCACGAATCAATACCTGAATTTATTCATATTCTGAATGCTGTTCTCTGACCAGGGAATTCAGACGAGTGATTTTTCAGTATATTTGATATGCATCAAATAGTGACTGGGAGAGGAACCAGGTCAGTCCAGGAGATGTCCGGTAATAATATTGAGCAGTGCATTTCAGTCTGGGGATTAAACGTGCCCTGGATTCATTTTGGTGAAAAAGTAAGAATTAGTGCCACGCTTATAACATATGCCACGTTCATGACTAATTTTTGTTTGAATTATTGTTCACTAAATCTGATTTTGGTTTAAGTTGCCAAATCCAAGATCCGCAGGTTTATCATTCAAATGGATTAGTTTAGTTTAGAGATACAGCGCGGAAACATGCCCTTCGGCCCACCGTGTCCGTGCCGACCAGCGATCCCCGCACACTAACACCATCCCACGCACACTGGGGACAATTTTACACATAAACCAAGCTAATTAACCTACAAACCTTCATGTGAGGAAACCCGCGAAGGTCACGGGGAGAACGTACAAACTCCATACAGACGGCACCCGTAATCGGGATCGAACCTGGGTCTCTGGCATTACAAGCGCTGTAAGGCAGCAACTCTACCGCTGCGCTACCATGCTGCCCAATCCTGACTAGATACAGTTTTCATGAGACATGGATAAGTCTCATCCACTTCTGCTGAAGGTGTGGAGTCACTGCTGAGCTCACAGTGAATAGTGTTGGGGTTATTCCAGTTACAGTGAAACACTGGTGGGATAGGACGTCTCGCGTCCGTCCGCATGTTCCAATGTCGCTCCTATGAGTAGAAACAGGCGCTAGTACACCTGCCTTTTGTCTCTCCATTTCTCATTCATGCCGATGGTGACCGCTGGCAAGATAGATAGGACCATGCACACACTGGTGTTGGAAGGAACTGCAGATGCTGGTTTAAACAGGAGACAGGCACTAAAAGCTGGAGTAACTCAGTGGGACAGACAGCATCTCTGGAGAAAAGGAATAGGCGATGTTTCAGGTAAAGACCCTGTCTGGACCTAAGCATCGCCTATTCCTTTTCTCCAGAAATGCTGTCTGACCCGCTGATTTACTCCGACCCTTTGTGCCTATCATGCATACACTTTCTCCTTGGTGACTGCTATAAGGAGGACTTGTTGTGAATGAAATTAACAAAGAACTTGTGGCGGAAATGTTGTGGATGCTGATCAAATCTTGCAAAGTTCCCCCCAAAAAACCCTGATATCTTTCTTTTTTTTTTACAATAGGTGCAGGAGGAGGCCATTTGGCCCTTCGAGCCAGCACCGCCATTCAATGTGATCATGGCTGATCATTCTCAATCAGTACCCCGTTCCTGCCTTCTCATCAAATATCCCTTGACTCCGCTATCCTCAAGAGCTCTACCTAGCCCTCTCTTGAGTGCATTCAGAGAATTGGCCTCCACTGCCTTCTGAGGCAGAGAATTCCACAGATTCACAACTCTCTGACTGAAAAAGTTTTTCGTCATCTCAGTTCTAAATGGCCTACCCCTTATTCTTAAACTGTGGCCCCTTGTTCTGGACTCCCCCAACATTGGGAACATGTTTCCTGCCTCTAACGTGTCCAACCCCTTAATAATCTTATACGTTTCGATAAGATCCCCTCTCATCCTTCTAAATTCCAGTGTATACAAGCCTAGTCGCTCCAGTCTTTCAACATATGACAGTCCCGCCATTCCGGGAATTAACCTAGTTACTGCTTTCAGAAGTTCTTTTCACAACTTCAGTGGAAAACACGCGTGAAATGGGTAGTATCCCTTCATCTATTGTCTGAAATAGTGCCAGGACCTTGCTTAATCCAAGGCAGCTGCTCTCAGTCAGGAACAACTTCTACAACATCCATAAGGTACAGGATACATTTGTTTTCATTGTTACTTTAAGGAGATTACTGCTTTAAGAAACATTGAGATCCGGTCAACTGTCATTGGGTTGACTGGTTCTATTAGCTTTAAGCTAGTTACAGATAAAGACAGGGTGGGCCCACGAGTTCAAATTTTAAATTGGGGCAAGGCCAACTTTGATGATATTAGACAGGAACTCGCTCAAAATGATCGGAGAAGGTTGTTTGTAGGAAAAGGAACATCCAGAAAGTAGGATGCTTTCAAAAGTATGGTGACTAGAGTTCAGGACATGGGTCTTCCTGTTAGAATGAAGGGCAAGGCAGGTGGGTGTGAGAAAGTTTGGATGACAATAGAAACTGAGGTTCTGGTGAAGAATAAGAAGGGGGCATGGGGCAGGTATAGGCAGCTGGGATCAAATGTATTCCTGGAGGAGTTTCGGGAACTGAAGAGCATGCTAAAGAAGGAAATCAGGAAGGAAAAAGGGGGCAGATAATATGAAGGATAATCCAAAGAGATTTTATAAGTACATTAAGGGAATAACATTCAGGGAATTAAGGGAATTACATTAAAGGACACTCCTAATGAGCAGTGGGTCGAGGCACTCCCAGCACGCAGACCACACTTGCCCACTGCAGTCAGAGGTCAGAGGAGGACTTGCCCACCTCGGACCGACCTGCCTGGTAGGCCCGGCTCACCCATCACCGACTTTGAATCGGCCCCTGAGAGTGAGGAGGGACTGAGAGCGAGGAGGGACTGGTGAGAGTGAGGAGGGACTGGTGAGAGTGAGGAGGGACTGAGAGTGTGGAGGGACTGGTGTGAGTGAGGAGGGACGGAGAGTGAGGAGGGACGGAGAGTGAGGAGGGACTGGTGTGAGTGAGGAGGGACTGGTGAGAATGAGGAGGGACTGGTGAGAGTGAGGAGGGACTGGTGAGAGTGAGGAGGGACTGGTGAGAGTGAGGAGGGACTGGTGAGAGTGAGGAGGGACTGGTGAGAGTGAGGAGGGACTGAGAGTGTGGAGGGACTGGTGTGAGTGAGGAGGGACGGAGAGTGAGGAGGGACGGAGAGTGAGGAGGGACTGGTGTGAGTGAGGAGGGACTGGTGAGAATGAGGAGGGACTGGTGAGAGTGAGGAGGGACTGAGAGTGAGGAGGGACTGGTGAGAGTGAGGAGGGACTGGTGAGAGTGAGGAGGGACGGAGAGTGAGGAGGGACTGGTGAGAGTGAGGAGGGACTGAGAGTGAGGAGGGACTGAGAGTGAGGGGGGACTGAGGGCGAGGAGGGACCGGTGAGGGTGAGGAGGGACTGGTGAGAGTGAGGAGGGACTGGTGAGAGTGAGGAGGGACTGGTGAGAGTGAGGAAGGATCGAGAGTGAGGAGGGACTGGTGAGAGTGAGGAGGGACTGAGAGTGTGGAGGGACTGGTGAGAGTGAGGAGAGACCGGTGAGAGTGAGGAGGGACTGGTGAGAGTGAGGAGGGACTGGTGAGAGTGAGGAGAGACCGGTGAGAGTGAGGAGGGACTGGTGAGAGTGAGGAGGGACTGGTGATAGTGAGGAGGGACGGAGAGTGTGGAGGGACTGGTGTGAGTGAGGAGGGATTGAGAGTGAGGAGAGACTGGTGAGAGTGAGGAGGGACTGAGATTGTGGAGGGACTGGTGTGAGTGAGGAGGGACGGAGAGTGAGGAGGGACTGAGAGTGAGGAGGGACTGGTGTGTGAGGAGGGACGGAGAGTGAGGAGGGACTGGTGTGTGAGGAGGGACGGAGAGTGAGGAGGGACTGGTGTGAGTGAGGATGGACTGGTGAGAGTGAGGAGGGACTGGTGAGAGTGAGGAGGGACTGGTGATAGTGAGGAGGGACGGAGTGTGAGGAGGGACTGGTGTGAGTGAGGAGGGACTGATGAGAGTGAGGAGGGACTGGTGATAGTGAGGAGGGACGGAGAGTATGGAGGGACTGGTGTGAGTGAGGAGGGATCGAGAGTGAGGAGAGACTGGTGAGAGTGAGGAGGGACTGAGAGTGTGGAGGGACTGGTGTGAGTGAGGAGGGACGGAGAGTGAGGAGGGACGGAGAGTGAGGAGGGACGGAGAGTGAGGAGGGACGGAGAGTGAGGAGGGACTGGTGAGAGTGAGGAGGGACGGAGAGTGTGGAGGGACGGAGAGTGAGGAGGGACTGGTGAGAGTGAGGAGGGACTGGTGAGAGTGAGGAGGGACTGGTGAGAGTGAGGAGGGACGGAGAGTGTGGAGGGACTGGTGAGAATGAGGAGGGACTGGTGAGAGTGAGGAGGGACTGGTGAGAGTGAGGAAGGATCGAGAGTGAGGAGGGACTGGTGAGAGTGAGGAGGGACTGAGAGTGTGGAGGGACTGGTGTGAGTGAGGAGGGACGGAGAGTGAGGAGGGACTGAGAGTGAGGAGGGACTGGTGTGTGAGGAGGGACGGAGAGTGAGGAGGGACTGGTGTGAGTGAGGAGGGACTGGTGAGAGTGAGGAGGGACTGGTGAGAGTGAGGAGGGACTGATGAGAGTGAGGAGGGACTGGTGAGAGTGAGGAGGGACGGAGTGTGAGGAGGGACTGGTGTGAGTGAGGAGGGTCTGATGAGAGTGAGGAGGGACTGGTGATAGTGAGGAGGGACGGAGAGTATGGAGGGACTGGTGTGAGTGAGGAGGGATCGAGAGTGAGGAGAGACTGGTGAGAGTGAGGAGGGACTGAGAGTGTGGAGGGACTGGTGTGAGTGAGGAGGGACGGAGAGTGAGGAGGGATTGAGAGTGAGGAGGGACTGGTGTGTGAGGAGGGACGGAGAGTGAGGAGGGACTGGTGTGAGTGAGGAGGGACTGGTGAGAGTGAGGAGGGACTGGTGAGAGTGAGGAGGGATCGAGAGTGAGGAGGGACTGAGAGTGAGGAGGGATTGAGAGTGAGGAGGGACTGGTGAGGGTGAGGAGGGACTGGTGAGAGTGAGGAGGGACTGGTGAGAGTGAGGAGGGACGGAGTGTGAGGAGGGACTGAGAGTGAGGAGGGACTGAGAGTGAGGAGGGACTGGTGAGAGTGAGGAGGGACTGGTGAGAGTGAGGAGGGACTGGTGAGAGTGAGGAGGGACGGAGAGTGAGGAGGGACTGGTGAGAGTGAGGAGGGACTGGTGAGAGTGAGGAGGGACTGGTGAGAGTGAGGAGGGGCTGGTGAGAGTGAGGAGGGACGGAGAGTGTGGAGGGACTGGTGTGAGTGAGGAGGGACGGAGAGTGAGGAGGGACTGGTGAGAGTGAGGAGGGACCAGCGAGAGTGAGGAGAGACCGGTGAGAGTGAGGAGGGACTGAGAGTGAGGAGGGATGGAGAGTGTGGAGGGATTGAGAGTGAGGAGGGATCGAGAGTGAGGAGGGACCGTTGAGGGTGAGGAGGGACTGGTGAGAGTGAGGAGGGACTGGTGAGAGTGAGGAGGGACTGGTGAGAGTGAGGAGGGACCAAGAGTGAGAGTAATGGGGGGGCCCAGCCTGGGGCAGCAGAGAACAATGGTGGGGGTGTGGGTGACTCAGGGAGTTAGGCCAAAGGACTTGAAACCGTGTTGTGTACCTCGACAACTCTGTGTTATTACCAAGGCTCCATGATGCACCTTGCATCCTACACCACTGACCATTGAAAAGCCTGGAAAACACTTCATTCACTTAACCTTCATTCATTTGACTGCATTAAGCTTGAGCAGCCAGAAAGCACATGTGTACGTATACACACACCTGTGTTCAGATTTGCAATGCATTTTTGTGTGCTTGCCCGTGCATGTGTATGTATACTTGCATGTGTACACACGTGTCTGTGCTCTGTGTCATTGTCAGTCTACGCATGAAGCATGAACTGGTGTTCACATGCAACACTCTCCCAATAAATCTGCCTCTTCTGCATTCCAGCAGTGTTGCAACAAAACGTTTACTACAGTCACTTCATCGTGTAAACCACTGCACTGAAAAATAACTTCATCACAGTGAGTTATGCGACATTAGATTGAAGTGAGGGCGGGAAGGCGGGTGGAGGATGCAATGTTCTCGATTGTGCAGAAGCTGCCTTCTTGGTTCAATGGTAGTTTATTGTCACATGGTCAATTAATCCGCCATCATGGTCTCAACTTCCACTGCTTCGCCGATGATATCCAGCTCCTCATCTCCACCAAGTCAATCTCCACCACCACACACTCTACACTGACAAACTGCATCACTGAAATAAAATCTTGGCTTCAATCAAATTTCCTCAAACTCAACTGCAACAAATCCGAAATCATCATCATTGGTCCAAAAACGCTCACCAAATCCACCCAAAACTTCATCCTCAATATTGATGGTCTCCCAGTATCCACCTCCCCTCACATCCGGAATCTTGGAATCATCTTTGATCAAACCCTCTCCTTCGACAAACACATCAAACACATCACCAAGACAGCCTTCTTCCACCTCAAAAACATCGCCCGTCTCCGTCCATCCCTCTCCTCCACAGCTGCAGAAACCCTCATCCACACCTTCATCACCTCCCGTCTGGACTACTGCAACAGCCCTATGGCTCTCCCTCAAAAATCATCAGTAAACTTCAATACATTCAAAACTCCGCTGCCCGTCTACTCACCCACACCCCGATCCGTGACCATATCACCCCCCGTCCTTTACAAGCTCCACTGGCTCCCCATCCCCCAGAGAATCCAGTACAAAATCCTCCTCATGACCTACAAAGCCCTCCATAACCTGGCCCCATCCTACCTGACTGACCTCCTCCACAGATACACTCCCACCTCCACTCTCCGCTCTGCTGCTGCTAATCTCCTGTCCCCCCCATCCGGACCAAACTCAGATCCTGGGGGGACAGGGCTTTCTCCATCGCTGCTGGAACTCACTACCCCAAACCGTCAGAGACTCCTCCTCACTCACCACATTCAAAACATCACTGAAGTCTCACCTGTTCAGCACTGCCTTCAACCACTGACCGTCACCTCACCTTCTGTCTCCTTTTTCTGTTCGTTTACTTATTTATCTATTTATTTTCTTCTCTATGTTCTAGTAATCCCTGTAAAGCGTCTTTGAGTGTTTGAAAAGCGCTATATAAATGTAATGCATTATTATTATTATTATTATTACATGTGCCTAGGTGTGGGGAAATTCCTTGTTTTGCATACAGTTCTGGAAATTATTTTACTATATTTTGGCACAATCATACTTAAGTACAATAGTCGATTACACTGAGGAAGTACACTAGAGTCGCGAGGATTATGGTGTCCACCTTGTATCCTTCAAGTTCAAAGTGCAGGATCTTAACTTGGTCACAAAGTTTGAGGCTCATTGAGGAGGTGCTGTGAACTGTTTGCGCGCTACTGTATGTTTCATTTTTTTCCTTAGTACCTAATCAGATGTACAGCACTTTGGTCAACGTGGGTTGTTTTTAAATGTGCTATACAAATAAAATTGACTTGACTTGACTTGACTTGACAAAGGCCTGTTGTCCTGGCAGCAGCACTGGGTTGGAACTGCAGGGATTGGTCTGGCTTAGTGGTGTTCACTTTTAGTTAAGAGATACCGCACAGCAGCAGGCCCTTCGGCCCACCGAGTCCGCGCCGACCAGCGATCCCCGCACATTATCACAACCCTACACACAATGGGGACAATTTACATTCTAAAACAAGCCACTCAACCTACAAACCTGGACGTCTTTGGAATGTGTGAGGAAACCGAAGAACCTGGAGAGAACCCACATGGAGACGAGAAGAACGTACAAACTCCGTACAGACAAGCACCCGTGGTCGGAGATCGAACCTGGGTCTCTGGCGCTGTAAGACCTGTAAGGCAGCAACTCTACCGCTGCACCACCTGTTGATGTCGTCCATTGCTGCTCTGCACGCGACCGCCACGTTGTGGTGCGTGCTCAACCTCCAAATGAACCCCAGACAGCTGCAGGGTCTCCAGTGGCCAACTCCAACGCCACCTCCATCCGGACACATCGTCCCACAGCACTGCTCATCCCCTGTGCCCTGGGGCACCTCAGTTCCGTTCAGTTCAGTTTAATTTCTAGTCACGTGTGCCGAGGTACAGTGAAAAGCCTTTGTTGCACGCTATCCAGTTAACCTCGGAATCCCCATGATGCCTTTGAGGGTGCAGGAGGTAACCCCCCAGCCCGTTCACCGGCACCATCATTCCCCTCCGTCCGCCATCACTGGTGGCGGAGTAACGCAGCAGTTAGTACTCCTGCCACACAGCTCCATCAGAATACGTTCGATCCTCACCTCGAGAGCTGACTGTCAAAGATTGCACAGTCTCTTTGTGCCTGCACAGATTTGTACGGTGCTTTGATTTTGGGGAAAGGGACTGATGGAATGGTCTGTGAGATGGCATCGACCAAATGGACCAAATGGCCTCATTCTACATCATGAGAAAACCAGTGTACAAGGAAATTTGGTAGTTTGCATAGTTTGCATTGAGCTGCCATGAAATTCAGAATTGCTCAAATGGGAGCAGAGAACTGTTTATCTATATACTAAAACTCTCGTTTGTTTGTTTGTTTGTTCCTGAACTACAGCCAAAATGGTACACGATAGCGCGACAATGTTAGGCCCACCTTACTCACCGTCGTCCCTTTGGTGCGATTGGAAGAAGTTTCATTGAAAGCGGTGTTATATTTTAAAAGGTATTCACATTTTAAAGTTTAAATCTATCTCCTAGGGAGGGGGGGGGGGTGAGGGAGGGAGTGAGGGAGGGGGAGGAGGGAGGATAAGGGGGGAGGAGAGGGGCTAAGGGGGGTTGAGGGGGATGGAGTGGGGGGGAGGGGAAGGGGGAGGGGAAAGGGGGGGAGGGGAAGGGGGAGGGGAAGGGGAAGGGAGGTGAGCGGGGTGGAGGGAGGGGGGAAGGGGGAGGGGGAGGGAAGGAGGGGAGGGAGGAGGAGGAGGGGGGGAGGCGGGGGAGAGGGAAGGGGGAAGGGGGGAGGAGAGGGTGCTGCACCAATGCAGGAGAGGTTTGGGCCCAACATTATAGTATATTATAAAAATATCAGTGTAAAAATTAGCCACAGCTTAACACTTTGGTTTCAAAACGGCAGTTAGAAATCTCAGGATTATTTTGGGTTTTGACATGTTTGGAGCCCAGTGAAAAAGCAAACTCCTACCTATCTATTTATGTGCACATGTCATTCATTCTATACGCAACTTAGCAGGAAATGGAGGCGTGAGTGGGAGGAAGATTTTTTTTCCTGTTCTTCAGTAAAAGATGCAAATATCTCAGTTATAAAACAGTAGTTAGCATTGAGGAGAAATGTAACGGATTACCATTCTGCATAATGTGAAGCCAGGGGGGGGTTTATATAAGATTTAAGCAGTAAGAGGTTTAACCACATGGATAATTGGAATAACTACCATTCAAGCATTATTTAGAATATTTTAATACAGTTACCTTGGTTACATTATTTTTTTCATATTTAAAACCCTAAGAATATTGGAAGTCTTGAAGCATTGAACAATAGCAGATATTTTGATGCAATAATCACAATTAGAAGGGAGAATTTCCTTCTGATTGTCAGGATTATATTTAGATAGTCTTAAGAAGGGTCTCGACCCAAAACATCACCCATTCCTCCTCTTCAGAGATGCTGCCTGTCCCGCTGAGATACTCCAGCATTTTGTATCTATCTTATATTTAGATTGGATGCTTTGTGCAGTTTTAAAAGTTAATTTATGCTCGCGCATTGAGAAAGTGTACACACAGCGAGTACTCCTATTGTAAAATATAGTCAAGATTCAATTAAAAATTTATTTAAGGCACATCATTGGCTTAGTTAGTAATTATAGTGTCCTGTGTGAAAAAGAATCACATGTGGAAAGAAAGGTCACAGGGTCAAAGCTTGTATTTCGCTAATTTAGCAGCAGTCGACAGAGAAGGTATTCTCGGGAGCGTTATTATTCCTGAGCCAAAGGGAAAGAGAAATAAACAGCCATAGATTTTGCTCCTGGGCTGTCTCACAATGACCAGCAATGTGCAATGCGTGTGGGAGGATGCCAATTGAAGAATAGGAAGAGCCGAGCAGAAAGCTCAAGAGGGAAATGGAGCTCCTGGCGCTCATGTCGATTACCACACATGAAGACTGGCCTCTTGCACACAGGCCCGAACCCGAGGACAGCCGGCATCTGTGAAGGTGTGGCGGGCATTTGCAAGGCAGTCAATTCAGAGTAAATTTTGTGCTTTGCGATCCTGCTCACTTGGAACTTGATTCTAACTATCCCAGCGTATTTCACATCTAATCCTTATGGACGTCAGACAGAGGAGGGCTTTCATCCCATCAGCCTGGCAGGGTTTCAAGTGCAAATCCCAGAGGTGAAAGGTCATCAGCTATATCCAGAAAGAGCTTCTGTTGCATATCTGTCGCCTGGTGAAAAAGGGTTATTTTTCTCAATCACATGGCCAATAAAGAAAGTTGCTGCAGTTATTTTCATGTTGCAATACAATACATTACAATAGTCTGAAGAAGGGTCTCGACCCGAAACGTCACCCATTCCTTCTCTCCTGAGATGCTGCCTGACCTGCTGAGTTACTCCAGCATTTTGTAAATAAATACAATACAATATATCTTTATTGTCTCAACGAGATTGGGAATGCGACTTACATTTGATGCAATAAATTAATTAGCTAATTGTAGTGGCCTGGCGGAGGCCAGAGAAAAGGCAAGACGCCAGGCAGTGTTTAGTAAGATTCTTTTATTAGGCTGTGAGCTCCTGCCCACAGCGTAGTTCTCCTAGGGATAAAATACGCCTTCCCTTGGTCTGGCTTTTAACCCCTTTCGCCTGTCCGTCACGTAACGAGGGGGCTGACCCAAGGAGTGGCCTGATCCGCCACAGGACCCCCCCCCAAGAACCGGAGGTACAAAACGGACAGGAGGGCGCACGAGGCGACCAGCCCGGGTGTGCACCATGACCGGCGCAGGGACCGGCGACTGACCGACAGGTGGAGGGGTCGGCAGGACCGGGTTGCACGAGGGCGGCAGGACCGGGTTGTACATTATCGTTTGACATCACTACGTGTGATGTCCGTCGAGGTCACCAATGTAGTGGCCTGGCGGAGGCCAGAGAAAAGGCAAGATGCCAGGCAGTGTTTAGTAAGATTCTTTTATTAGGCTGTGAGCTCCTGCCCACAGCGTAGTTCTCCTAGGGATAAAATACGCCTTCCCTTGGTCTGGCTTTTAACCCCTTTCGCCTGTCCGTCACGTAACGAGGGGGCTGACCCAAGGAGTGGCCTGATCCGCCACATAATCAGTATTAATTTAAACAACCCAATGAAACAAAATTGGAACAGTTTTAAAATAGAATAAAGTGCAAGTAGATCTGTGCCGGTTCACTGTGCGATGTGACCATCCGGCTCAGCAGGACCGGTTCATAGCAGCTATGGCCCTGAGGATGAAGCTGTTCCTGAGTCTGGAGGTGCGGGCGTAGAAGGCCTTGTATCGTCTGCTTGATGGTAGAAGTTCGAACAGACTGTTGCAGGGGTGTGAAGGGTCTTTGTCGATGCTGGTGGCTTTCCTGAGGCAACGTGTGTTGTAGATGCTCTCCAAGGCTGGTAGCTGTGTTCTGATAGTCCTCTGAGCTCTATGGACTACCCGCTGAAGAGCTTTCCTCTCTGCCTCCGTGCAGCTGAGATACCACACAGGGATGCCATGCGTTAGGATGCTCTCTATGGTGCAGCGGTAGAATGTCGTCAGCAGCTGTTGGGGTGGACCAGACTTCTTCAGTGTTCTTAGGTAGAACAGTCGTTGCTGTGCCTTCTTGACCAGCGCAGCGGTGTTAGTGGACCATGTTAGGGACCTGCCTTCACTACCTCTTCAGGCACTTGGGGACCATAGCCAGAGATAACGACAGGTTAAAGATCCTGGTGAATACCTCAGCCAACTGTTCAGCACAGTCCCTAAGTACCCTTCCTTGAACTCCTTGAATGTATTGCATTTTCAAGGAAAATGCAATACATACAAAACCAATGCAAAACAAATATTACTATTGGGAGATAAATGCACATTTACTCAATGAGATACTATATTTGGATTTTTAATATTAACCAACATGCAAAGACTTTTATGAACCTTGTTTCTTTTTTAAAAAACACCATAAATTGTTGTGTGATGCTATTTAAGATTTTACTTTGTGTTTAAATTCAATATTCAGAACTAAATGTTGAAAACCTTCTCTTTCATCAATACTTTTCAACTGGAAATATTTTGGCATAGTGGATAACAGAAAGTGGAGATGCATTTTAAAGGGTAATGCAATGATCTCAGGGGACTTTATATTCAGAAACTGTTAACAATATTAGTGGTACGATTGTGGAGGACAGATTCGTGTGGTAAATAGTTTTCTCAATTAGTACGTTGAAGAACCAATGAGGCGGACAGGCCACTACTGTGCATCTAGGAAAGTTTAATAAATAATCCAGTAGTTAATGGGCCGATGGGGAATAGTGATCATAATATGACAGAATTCTGTATTAAGACTGCAAGTGATTCTATTCAACCTGAAACCAAAGTTTCAAACTTAAGCAAAGCAAACTCCAGAGGGTATGAGGCATGAGTTGGCTCCGATGGATTATTGTTATTGAAAGGGAACGACTTAGTGTTTTGCCAAAACGCGCAGTAAACCTGAGGAGTGTTAACATTAACAAAGATGGACCAAGCTATTGGTGAGGAAAGATGGAAGAGGCAGGGACAGTCCCAAAATTGAAGAGGTATCTGGAAAGGTTCAAGCGATGACCAGAGTTATACACATTACCCCAGATATGGCCAACCTATTGATTATCATACAACGATAGAGTAACAGAGTCAAATGTTACACAAGGAAACAGCTTCTTTGGCTCGCCACATCTGTGCCGACTATTATTCCTGTCTCTTCTAATCCCACTTGCCTGCATTAATTCCACATTCCACCATTCTTTGCTCATTCAGGAACTTGTGCAGATGCCTCTTAAATGTTGTTACTTTCCTGCCTTCACTATCTCTTCTGGCAACTCAATCCGGATATCACCTGCTCTTTATGTCAAACCATTCATCCCTCAGATCCCCTTTAAACCTCCTCCCACGCAACCTATACCTTCTCATTTTTGATGCCCCTACTCTGCTACCTCCCTCCTCCATGCCTCTGATCATTTTATATATCTCTATCATGACACCCCTTATCCTCCGGCGCTCTTGGGAAAACAGACCCAGATTATTCAATCTCTCTTTATATCTCAAACCCTCCAAATCCAGGCCACATTGTTGTGAATCTTTTCTGCACCTCCTATAACTCAATCACATCCTTCTAAAATATGGTGACCAGAACACAATAATCCAAATCCTTTCAGCCTTCGACCCATAATGGCAAATCAACTCGTATTTAGACTTTAGTTTGGAGTTCAGAGATACGGCGTAAAAACAGGCCCTTCGGCCCACCGACTATTGCTGATGGATCTGAGCAGCGATCACACAAACACTAGTTCTACCCCACACACTAGGGACAATTTACAGAAGCCAATTAACCTACAAACCTACACTTTCTTCAGAATGTGAAAGAAAACCGTAGCACCCAAAGAAAACCCACGCGGTTACAGGGAGATCGTACAAACTCGACCACTAAGTCAGCAACTCTACCACTGCACCACGATGCGGCCCTCCTCTAAACATGTGGATCTTGGCCTTGGGCACAACTGGAACTGGCTTCTGGACTTCTTGTCTGGCAGACCTCAGTTGGTTAGAATTGGTCACAACATTTCCCCCACACTGACTCTCAACACTGATGTCTCTCAGTGTTGTTTTCTCAGTCCATTCTCCATTCCCTACATACGGTCAAGTCTAGCGCCAACTCGATCTGTAGGTTCGCCGATGATACCAATGTTGTTGGCCGGACCTACAACAATGATGAGACAAAGTACGAGAAAGAGATCAAGAACCTTTTCTCACCGTGTCAGGACAACAACCAAGGCCTTAATATCAGCAAGGCGGAAAAAAGATGGTTGTTGACCACAGGCAGCGAGAGGCTGAACACATCCCTGTCCTTATCAACAAAGTTGTTGTAGGGATAATAATAATAATAATAATAATAATATTCATTTATTGTCATTGCAACGAGTACAACGAAATTAAAAAATAGCCAATCCTGACGATGCGTAAAACATATATGCAATAAATGCAAAAACAAATAAATACAATTATATTAAGTACAAAAGATTTTTTAACAGTGTTGCCTAGTGCAGAAGGTAGTGTTCAGTTCTCGTATGGCCCTGGGGTAAAAACTGTTCTTAAGTCTGTTTGTTCGGGATTTGATCGACCTGAAACGTCGACCAGAGGGCAGATGAACAAACAGACGGTGGCCGGGGTGGGATGGATCTTTTATTATTTTGCCTGCTCTACTGAGGCAGCGTAGGCTGAACAGGTGCTCCAGGGAGGGCAGTGAGCAGCCGATGATCTTCTGGGCCGTCGTGATGTCCCTCTGAAGGGCCTTCCTGTCCTTTTCTGAGCAGCTGGCATACCATGTGGTTATACAGTATGCCAGCACACTCTCGATGGAGCAGCGATAGAAGGACATCATGAGCTTCTCCTGCAGGTTGGTTTTCCTGAGGATCCTCAGGAAGTGGAGTCTCTGCTGTGCCTTCTTCACTGTGGTGATGGTGTTGGTAGACCAGGTAAGATCCTCTGCGATGTGCGTACCCAGGAACCTGAAAGCGGGTACCCTTTCCACACAGACCCCATTGATGTAGAGTGGGTCGTATTCTGCACTGGTTTTCCTGAAGTCTATTATAAGTTCCTTTGTTTTGGAGGAGTTCAGGACAAGATTGTTCACTGAACACCATGCTGCCAGCCTTTGGATTTCATCCCTGTAGGCTGTCTCATCTCCTCCTGAGATGAGTCCAACCACAGTCGTGTCATCCGCAAACTTGATGATGGTGTTGGTGGGATGGGTGGGGGCACAGTCGTGAGTGTAGAGGGAGTAAAGGATGGGGCTCAACACACAGCCCTGTGGTGAGCCGGTGCTCAGTGTAATGGTGGAGGAGAGGTGAGGGCCTATTTTGACGGTCTGGGGGCGGTTGGTCAGGAAGTCCTTGATCCATTGGCAGATGGTTTGGGAAAATCCAAGGTCAGAAAGTTTGGTGACCAGTCTGCTCCGGATGACCGTGTTAAAGGCAGAGCTGAAGTCGAGGAAGAGCATCCCCACATAGCTCCCCTGGTGTTCAAGGTGGGTCAGTGCAGTGTGAAGAGCAGTGTCGATGGCATCCCCTGTAGACCTATTTGCTCTGTAGGCAAACTGGTATGGGTCGAAGGTGGGTGGGAGGCTGGCTTTGATGTGCTGCAGGACCAGTCTCTCGAAGCACTTTGTGATGACCGGTGTGAGTGCTACCGGACGGTAGTCGTTAAGGCCGCTGATGACAGACTTTTTCGGCAGTGGGATGATTGTGGCGGACTTCAGGCAGGGAGGGATGGTGGATTTTATAAGGGACAGGTTGAAGATTTTTGTGAAGACCTCAGATAATTGGTCTGCACATTCCCTCAGCACTCTGCCCGTCTCGCCATCGGGGCCTGCAGCTTTCCTGGGATTCACTGCTCTGAGCACGCGCTTAACATCATACTCCTGCACAGTGAAGGTGTTGCTGTCAGGTGCTGGAGAGGGTGTTATGTCTGCCACTGCAGCTTTCACCTCGAAACGAGCAAAGAAACAGTTAAGTTCCTCTGCCAGCGAGGCGTCGCTGTCGGCAGTCGTGCGGTTGCTGGTCTTGTAGTTGGTGATGTGCTGGATGCCTTGCTATACCCGCCGTGGGTCATTGTTGGTAAAGTGGTCCTCAATCTTCCTCTTGTAGGACGCTTTGGCATCCTTGATGCCTCTCTTCAGGTTGGTTCTAGCAGCACTGTATAGAGCTCTATCACTAGACCTGAAGGCGGTGTTACGGTCCTTGAGGAGAGACCTGACATCCTTTGTCATCCAGGGCTTCTGATTGGGATACAACCGGATACGTTTGTCGACGGTGACATTGTCAACACAGTTTTGGATGTAGCAGAGTACAGTTGATGTATACTCCTCCAAGTCCTGATCCTCAAAAATATCCCAGTTGGTCCTTTCGAAGCAATCCTGCAGCTGCGAGGAAGCTCCTTCAGGCCATGTCTTAACAGTCTTTATGGTGACTGGAGCTTTCCTCCTGAGTGGGGTGTATGCTGGAGTTAAGAATATGGACAGGTGATCTGACTGCCCCAGGTGTGGTAGTGGTGCTGACCTGAAACCCTTCTTAATATTTGAATAAACCTTGTCTAGTGTGTTTTCCCCCCTGGTAGCACATCTTATGTGTTGTTCAAGTTTCGGGAGAACTGACTTTAGGTCTGCATGATTGAAGTCCCCGGCTATGATGTGGGCTGCTTCTGGATATGTGCTCTGTTGTGAGTTTATTGCACCGAGCAGGTAGCCTAAAGCTGTGCTAGCGTTAGCATTCGGTGGGATGTAGACTGCTGTTACTATAACCACTGTAAATTCATGAGGAAGGTAAAAAGGCCTGCATTTAACTGTTAGGAACTCCAGATCAGGAGAACAATGGCTATCCATGATTTGGATGTTAGTGCACCAGTTGTTGTGCATGTAAATGCATAACCCCCCCCCGCCCTTGCTCTTACCGGAGTCGATGTTTCTGTCCCAGCAAAACGCTGTACATCCGGCTAGCTCAATGGCTCCGTCTGGGATAAGTGGATGAAGCCATGTCTCTGTTACTAAGAGAATGCAACAGTCCTCCACGAGTTTGTTTGCTGATATCTGTAGTTTTAATTCGTCCATTTTGTTGATGATGGATCTGGCGTTGGTGAGAAACATGCTGGGTAGCGGTGGTTTGTGTGGCTGTCTCTTTAGCTTGGCAAGTATACCGGACCGGCATCCTCGCTTTTGCTTCCTGTTTCTCCTCCGCCTGCGACGCCTGTTCGCGCCGACAACTATCCACGGAGAGCCCGGTGTCCTGGCTATCTCTTCCGGTATATTTCGTGGGTGTAGCAATTCGCTCGTAAGGTCACGATTGCACTGGAATCCTATGATCAGAAGATCCTTGCGGTTGTAAGTAGGATTTGCCTGATTTGCATGACTAAAATTGACTAACAGACATAACACAGATAACACACATAAAACGCACCGAAAGGGAGAGCTGTGAGCCGCTGCGTCCGTGCGCGCCGCCATCTTGTAGGGATGATGGACATCTTCAAGTTTGTAGGCATTCATATCATCAGCAACAAAACCTTTTCCCTTTATGCGGACACAGTGATCAAGAAAGTACATCAGTGTACATCTTTCCTTTCGTAGGTCCCTGAGAAGATTCGGCATATCCACGAGGATTCTCCCGAACTTATAGAATCACGGTGTCACAAAGCTGCACAGCATGAAAACAGTTCTGCTCGAGATCCCCATCCCCCCAGATGCAACAAGGACAGAGTCCCACTGGTCCTCACCTTTCACCCCACCAGCCTCCGCATCCAATACATCACCCTCCGACATGCCCATCATTTCCAACGTGATCCCACCACTAAGCACATCTTCCCAAACATCCTCCCCTTTCCACCTTCCGCAAAGACCACTCCCTCCACAACTTCTTATTCCACTCATCCCTTCCCACTCAAACCATTCCCTCTCCAGGTAGCTGCTCCTAAGTTCCATCCCTCTCTGTTCCTTGCATGTGAAACAGCACTGTACAAAATTGTGATTGAGCGTGCCATGTTGCTAAGCCTGGCAGATATACCTGTTATAAGATCACAGCAGTCTTTCAACAATAAATCGGCTTGTATATAAATGAGAACCATTATTATGGATGAGGTTTATGATGGTGTGTGTGTGCGTGCGTGTGGGTGTTGGGGGAATCAAATTTGGAGGCAGTTTGTAACTCGTGGCTGAGCTGCCTTGGATTTTATTCTATCGGTGCATAGATTTTGAATGTTATTATAAAACCAGTCTGCAGAAATATGCAACAGCAAACTACTGCAGGTGTTGGGATTATAACATTAAAAAAAAATTAAAATGCTGAAGGTAACTCAGATTATACAATGATAATAGAGGGAGGAAGGTTGCATAATCTTTTATCAGAACCAGGAATATTTGAGATCAATACTGAGTATTCATTGTATTTTCACTATATAAAGGTGCAGCGATAGAGCTACTGCCTTACAGCGCCAGAGACCCTGGTTTGATCCTGACCACGGGCGCCGTCTGTACGGAGTTTGTATGTTCTCCCCGTGACCCGCGTGGGTTTTCACCGAGATCGTCAGTTTCCTCCCACACTCCAAAGACGTACAGGTATGTAGGTCAATTGGCTTGCTATAATAAAAAAGTAAAATTGTCCCAAGTGTGTGTTGGGTATTGTTAATGTGCGGGAATCGCTGGTCAGCGCAGACTCAGCAGGCCGAAGGGCCTGTTTCTGAGCTGTTTCTCTCAACTAAACAAAACTAAAAATGTAAATGTATTGGTCAAGTAGAATCTTGGCAGGTCAACAATGACATTTTGTCGTAACTTCAGCTCCAAGGTCCAACAGCTTGGATTGATGCAAATGAATGAATTAATTAATCAATATCTATTAAAAATGTCAAGATTGATATCAATAGATCATTGCTAGATAAGTACATCAAGTGATGTGGAACAAGGATGACTGATGGAGTTGACGAGCAGACCCAACATGTTCCAAGTGAAATGGTGAATCTTACTGCATGATTTAGTAGCTGCCTGTAATGGACACAATGGGATTAACATCAAATCATATTTTTTTGCAGAAAAATGATCTCTGTCACTGTCTGCACCAAAAATTCATTGACAGCTGGTACATTTTTTTTCCTTTCAAAATCTCTCTCTTTGATGTTTTTGCAACCTTACCAATTTTCTCCTTTCCTCTCTCGAGACAGCTCGTTCACAGAGGAGTGGATATTTCTCCAGCCCATTTCTGGTTAACGTTTTGGAATTCCTGATTTATGTTTGTGGATTCATTCTGCAGTTTTCCTGCTAATGAGAACACATGGAACAGAAGCAGGCGTGGAACATTCAGCTCCCGATGAATATTCCACCATTCAACAGGTAAATATATAGGTGGTCTTTTATACCAGCACTGCTGTTCTGCACTAACTCCATATCTTTTAATGTGTGAAAATATGTCAGCCTCTGTCTTGAATATTCTCAACAACTGAGCCTCTATAATCCTCTTGGGTTGCGAAGGCCCACCAGCCTTTGGGTGAAGGAATTTCTTCTAATCCCTGCCTGGTAGATCTCTGTTTTCAGTATGGTGGGCAAACTGTCCAAGCAAAGAAACGTGAATAAACTTAATCCGATATTTATGAACATCCACACGTTCAGAATTTGCATTAATACCCATAGAAAAATGATCAGAAAGTTCCTGCCTGATTTTTTTTTCCACCGCACATGTTGTGAGCTCTAATTCTTAGTGACAAAAGCAACTGGTCACCCTGTGCGTAGGGGAGAGGGTAGGGGCCGAAGATGTCCTTGTTGGGTTGCTCCTGGGCCTAGCCAAGCTGGCCATCCGCGACTCACGGCGCCAGGTGGAAGAGGGCTCTGCCCGAGCCAGCTGCCTACCCCTTTTCCGGGGTTACATCCGCGCCCGGGTGGTGTTGGAGGGGGACTACGCGCTGTCCACGGGCACCCTGGAGGATTTCCGGGACCGCTGGGCACCGCGGGGGATTGGATGTATCCTGGATGGGGATTGTAATATAATTGTATAATAGTTTCAATTGGTATATTTGTTAGTATAGTATTCTGGTGGTGGGTTCTGTTTTGGTTTTATTGTATTGTATATATTATTTTAATATATGAATAAATATTTTTGATTTAAATTTTTTTTAAAGAGCAACTGGTGATGTAAATCACTGGACGGCACGGTGTGAAAGGTTGGGGGAAGTTGGGGAGGCAACCAGTTTCTCCAGCAATAGCCTTAATGTCTCGGTGGCAGCAATAAACACCGAGAGAATTTGGTGAGGTTAAGACCCTTTGCCCAAAGGTTACTGAAGACTTCACTTGAATAATTTACAGAAACCTGTTCTATCATTGTGGCCCAGTTCTCCTCGTCAATGTTCATTGTAACTGACTTCCCCAACAGAAAGGCAAGTGCTAATCCATCTATTTGAGCATCACATGAGTGGGGCTACTTTCCTCTTCCACCTTGATTTTAAGTGCGTGGACCCAACTATGTGCAGGAAGGAACTGCAGATGCTGGTTTACACTGAAGATAGACGCAAAATGCTGGAGTAACTCAGCGGGACCGGCAGCATCTCTGGATAGAACAAATGGGTGACGCTTCGGATTGGGGCTGAAGAAGATTCTCGACCCGAAACGTCACCCATTCCTTCTATCCAGTTATGCTGCCTGTCCCACTGAGTTACTCCAGCATTTTGTGAGCACCCAACTATCTTTACTACCTATATATCAACCAATCCAATGTTGCAGAACAGTCATCAATTGTGTGTTGCACAATGAATCATATCACCACTGCAAGTCAAGTGTAATGCATGCTGAACTATGTGATTTTAAGTTTCACTGGTCAATAATTTTGTGTTGGTGGTGTACTGCCCATGTGCATCAGGGACCTGTGCACCAAGTCGGCATGTATCTAGAGCTAATTTCCCAGAGAGAACAGAGTTGGCCTGGTGTGTAGATAAAGGACTGCAGATATTGGTTTAAATCGAAGGTCGACACAAAATGCTGGAGTAACTCAGCGGGACAGGCAGCATCTCCAGACAGAAAGAACGGTGACGTTTCAGGGCAAGACCCTTCTTCAGACTGATGTCAGGGGAGTGGGCAGGATAGATAGAATGCAGTCAGAGACAGTAAGACTGGTGGGAGAACTGGGAAGGGGGAGAGGATGGAAAGAGAGGGAAAACAAGGGCTACTTGAAGTTAGAGAAGTCAATGTTCATATCGCTGGGGTGTAAGCTACCCAAGCGAAATATGAGGTTCTGTTCATCCAATTTGCGCTGGGCCTCACTCTGACAATGGAGGAGGCCCAGGACAGAAAGGTCAGATAGGGAATGGGAGGGGGAGTTAAAGTTCAGAGCCAGCGGGAGGTAGGTTAAGGCGGACTGAGCGGAGGTGTTCAGTGAAATGATCGCCGAGCCTGTGCTTGGTCTCACTGAAATACAGGAGTTGACACTTGGAACAGCGGATACAGTAGATGAGGTTGGAGGAGGTGCAAGTGAACCTCTGCCTCACCTGAAAAGACTGTTGGGGTCCTTGGATGGAGTCGAGGGGGGAGGTAAAGGGACAGGTGTTGCATCTCCTGCGGTTGCAGGGGTAAGTACCTGGGGAAGGGGAAGGGACGAGTTGACCAGGGGGTTGCAGAGGGAACGTTCTCTGCAGAAAGCAGAAAGGGGTGGAGATGGGAAGATGTGGCCAGTAGTGGGATCCCGTTGGAGGTGGCAGAAGTGTTGGAGGATTATATGCTGTATGCGACGGCTGATGGGGTGGAAGGTGAGGACAAGGGGGACTCTGTCCTTGTTACGAATGGGAGGAGGGGGAGCTGCGAGATATCAAGGAGACCCTAGTGAGAGCCTCATCTATAATGGAAGAGGAGAATCCTTCTTCCCTAAAGAATGAGGACATCTCTTCATTGTCCTAGTTCTCCACATTGTGGCTCTTGCACAGTAAGCATGTTCCACATGCAAGTAGCAGAGGAAGGCACTTGGAAGGGAGGTGGAGAAATATTGCCAGCAGATGTGCTGGAAAATAGTAAATGAAAACAGAAAGTGTCCGCAGGACAGACAGGCAACTGAATCATCCTACCACAACCAGAAAACAGTGCCGAAAGGGTCTTTGGTGACCCTTGGACTATCCTTGATCAGACTTTGCTGGCTTTTCCTTGCACTAAATGTCTTTCCCTTACACTGTAAATGGCTCGGGTGTAATCGTGTTTTGTTTTTCTGCTGTCGGGATAGCTAGCAACAAAGGTTTTTCACTGTACCTCGGGACAGGTGACAATAAACTAAACTGAACTGGCAGTATCTGCGAAAAGAGGAACAGTTTCAGTCTGAAACATTGGAACTTCAGAACCGGAATCACACACACACTGAAAAATATGACTGAGGCAGCTTAACTGTCTGTCAAAATCTTTATATTTTAATGTCAGGGACATTCATAAGCAGTCAAAATTTATCAAGAACCTAATTAAAAACAAATGAACTGAACTAAGACAAATAAGAACATATAAAACAATTTGTGTAGGAAGGAACTGCAGATCCTGGCTTAAACCGAAGATAGACACAAAAAAAAGTTGGAGCAACTCAGTGGGTCAGACAGCATCTCTGGAGAAAAAGGAACAGGTGACATTTCAGGTTACATAGAAACATAGAAAATAGGTGCAGGAGTAGGCCATTCGGCCCTTCGAGCCTGCACCGCCATTCAAAATGATCATGGCTGATCATCCAACTCAGTATCCCGTACCTGCCTTCTCTCCATACCCCCTGATCCCTTTAGCCACAAGGGCCACATCTAACTCCCTCTTAAATATAGCCAATGAACTGGCCTCAACTACCTTCTGTGGCAGAGAATTCCTCAGATTCACCACTCTCTGTGTGAAAAAAAAAAATCTTATCTCAGTCCTAAAAGACTTCCCCCTTATCCTTAAACTGTGACCCCTTGTTCTGGACTTCCCCAACATCGGGAACAATCTTCCTGCATCTAGCCTGTCCAACCCCTTAAGAATTTTGTAAGTTTCTATAAGATCCCCCCTCAATCTTCTAAATTCCAGCGAGTACAAGGTTGAGACCCTTCTTCAGATTGAGAGTCAGGGGAAAGGGTAATGAGAAATATTGATGTCGATGTAGAGAGATATAGAACAAATGAATGAAAGATATGCAAAGAAGTAACAATGTTAAAGGAAACAGGCCATTGTTAGCTGTGGGCTCGGTGAAAACGAGTTACAGGCAATGAGACTCAACAAGACGACCTTGAAGCTGGTACAACTTGGGTTGGGGGAGGGATGGAGAGAGAGGAGAGGTGCAATGGTTACTTGAAGTTAGAGAAATCAATATTTCAACTTATTAGATTAAACTCAATTAATTACAGCGGTGAAAATTACTTATTCTTTACTTCAGTCCTTCACGTGCATTATTGTCGACTCAGATAAATGGATCCAATAACAGACATGATAACAGTTTTTTTCAGACAAATGTCCTTGTGTAAGTGCTGCGGAATTGCCACAGGTTTGTGCCTATGGACAACAGTCTGGCAGAATCTGTTGTAAGGTTGTAAGTTTTGGACTTACTGGAAGTGCTCCTGAACCTGGTGGTTTGCATGCAAGGGAATCTGACTGAGATTCTGGGAAACGGCTTGTATTTCTCTATAAAATTAGGACTACTGTGCCCCAAAAGGTACAAATTGCTTTCTGCTATCGACTTTATGCTACAATTGCATTCTGTAGCGCTTAAGAATCACACGTGATATGTAATTGAATCCCTCAGCCACAATTTCAAAGATCATCATCAGCTCTGAAGTAATGGTTCCATTTAAAAAAAATTAGATTGGTATTATTTGCAAAGCATGCTGTAGTTATTTAAAACATCTTGTTGGCAGCATGCAAATGTGAATCAATGCCTCACTGTAATCCTCCAAAACTTGGACATTTTTCACAGTTCAGGTTGCACACTCACAACAGAATGCAACTAGGATGTTGAAAATCCATAACAACAAGCCTTGCAAGTGTGCAACGAGTTTCACACTTCACCAATGCGTAAGGAAAAAAAAAATGATTACAAGCTTGCAACAACTGAAGATTGTGCCTGAACCAAGTTTCAAATGAACTGGGTCAACTTGTCCAGTGCATGTAATTGAAATTTTACAACAAAAGTAACAATTTTACTTTCCTTCCTCTTCTGAAAAGGAATGTCTGACGTTGGAGGACAGATTGACATGCACTTGTTCTCCAGTACTTGTTCTCCAAGCACATGCTATTGAATGCAGATAAATGGTTGATTAACGACCCAACTACTCAATGTACTTGAAGATAGACACAAAAAGCTGGAGTAACTCAGCGGGTCAGACAGCATCTCTGGAGAGAAGGAATAGGCGACGTTTCGGGTCGAGACCCTTCTTCAGACCGAGAGTCGGGGAAAAGGGAAATGAGAGATATAGATGGTGGATATTTACTCCAGGTTACACCAGCATCTACACAAGGTACTCAATATGCATTGCCCTTCAAAATTGTCCAGCTGCCCAAATTTGGGAAGGCACACATCTCTGTTTGAGCCACAGAAATCACCTCTGGTGTAATTTGAACTCAAAAGATATTTCAGTGAGCATTGCCCCAATGTGCACTTTATTTGCCAGGAGATTTTAAATGAATGAAAATATCATTGAAAATATTATTATTTTTTAAAATACCGACCATGGGACAGAAGTAAGGACAAGGGCAGTGTGAGACAAACGCACCAGAAAATGCAGGAAACGCTCGGTAGATCGGGCAGAACCTGTGGAAACGGAGACAGGGTTAAAATGTCAGATTAAACACTCTTTATCAGAGCTGGGAAGCAAGTTAGATTTCAGCTGCAGAGACGTTGTAGAGAAAGACAGACAGGACAAAAGGAATGTCTGTGAAAGTGTGAGGCCAAGTTCAATGGGTTAATGAAGGCAGTTAGAGCAGATTATACTACTTTTTCTGTTTTATGTGTTATTAATAGCAGGGTTGGAAGTAGTAACGGAGAGAGAAAAACTGACATAAAATCACAGATGTACAGTTTAGGCAGGATGAGACTTTGGACTCTTTGGAAGACACACTGACAGTGAGTACAAGCTTTACATAAATCGCTATTAATACAGAACCCACCTTCCATCCCCAAGAAGATGCTGGAAGTAGTCAGCAGGTCAGGCAGCGTCAGCAGAGCGAGAAACAGAGCTAATGTTTCAGGTCCGAGATCCTATGTCGGAGCTACTGGAGGGAGATCAAGAGCTTGGGTTTGTTGTGGCATGACACTCAGCACGGATCTCTGCATGGGATGTGGGCTGTCATTAGAGTACTTCTCGGAGCTGCAGCACTCCATCTCAGGCGACTACCAGTTATTCGCTTCAGCATCCTTTTTTGGTGCAATTATGTCTTCCCACAGCATGTCGGAGGACCATAGCCAGGAACAAAAGGAGGACCCGGCATGGGGAGACTGCCGTGAGGGGAGGGGGGAGGAAGAACGAAGGAGGACTTGGCATGGGGGGACGTTCGGGAGGAAGGGAGGGAGGAGGGGAGGGAGAAGAACAAAGATGGACCTGCCGCAGACCTGACTTTGTCAGCGTCCTTTATGTGGCGACTATTGCATACCCTGGAATTTCACTGTGTCCTGTCACATGTGACAATAAAGCTAGATAGAGCTCTTAAGGATAGCGGAGTCAGGGGGTACGGGGAGAAGGCAGGAACGGGGTACTGATTGAGAATGATCAGCCATGATCACATTGAATGGTGGTGCTGGCTGGAAGGGCCGAATGGCCTACTCCTGCACCTATTGTCTATTGTCTATCAACAATGAACTGTACACAGTAATCTATCCATGGTGTGATTGATGTTTTACATATGTGTCGGAAGGAACTTCAGATGCAGGTTTACACTGAAGATCGACAACAAATGCTGGAGTAACTCAGCAGGACAGAGAGCATCTCTTATACTCTAACCTCCATGCTCATATGCAGTGCCAAAATAATATCCAGTGTACCTTCTTAACCACTTTATCTACCTTTGCATGTCTTCAGTGATCCATAGGCATGTGCACCAAGGTCATATTTTTCCAATAACATCCCTGCCACCAACATTTGATTCACCGGCCTGTAATTATCTGCCTTATCCCTGTTGCTTTTCTTGAATAAAGGTATTGCTCTTCCAGTTATCTGACACCTCTTAGTGGAATGAGAACATTTGAGAATTTCCATCAGAGTCCCAGCAAACTCTTCCCGATAAAAAAAACTGGAATACATCTTGTTAAGCCCTGGGGATTTATTCACTTGATGTCCACTGAGACATCCAATACCTCCACCTTTTTTAATGGTAATTTGATTTTGAATTTCATTGTCCTCTCTCTGAATTCCCCAACTTCCTTCCCTGCAAGTCCTTCTCTTTCGTGAATACAAAGGCAAAACACTCATGTGCAGAACAGGCAAAAACAGAAGTATTCATCTGCATTCATGAGATATAGTAACTTACACGGTGTGAATAATTATACATTTCCAAAGGCAATTAATACTATACGTGTACCTTCAACCTGATTAACATACATAGGGATGAATTTTTATGTATTTATTAAATGGAATATCTTAATTTGAACTATTTCATTTTACTTTATGCATTTTGTCAGAAATTGGCCAGTGGACAGAAAGCATAGTGGCGGCTATTGTAATTTTAGTATAAACTAGACCAAGTGGACCCATTGGGCCCAAACCTCTCCTGCATTGGTGCAGCACCCTCTCCTCCCCCACTCCCCCCTCCCCTCTACCCCCCACCGCCCCCCTCCATTCCCCCCCTCCCCCCCTATCTCCCGCCTCCCCACTTCCCCCTCCCCCTCCCACCCCTCCCCCTCACTCCATCCCTCTCAACCCCCCCTTATCCTCCCTCCTCCCCCTCCCTCCCTAGGAGATAGACTTAAACTTTAAAATGTGAATAACTTAAAAAATATAACACCGATTTCAATGAAACCTCTTCCCTTAGCACCAATGGGATGACAGTGAGTAAAGTCGGCCTAACATTGTCACGCTATCGTGTACCGTTTTGGCTGTAGTTCAGGAACAAACAAACAAACAAACGAGAGTTTTCGTATATAGATTACTGAAAATGTAGATTTTTTTGTGTGTAATGCATTGGGAGAAATGGTTTGTTTCTGCAACACTGGCGGCCCTGCAGCAGCCTGGGGTTCAATTAGGTCGGGCGCTGTTTCAAGCACCCGAGTATGGAGGTCGGACACTGCCTGCAGCTGCAGAGTGGCGGAGCAGCGGTGGAGAGCACCAACAACATTGCCAGACCAGGCCGGCCCTGCAACCCAGTGCTGCTGCCAGGACACCAGGCCTTCATGGCCACGTTAAGCCTCTACATCTTTTAACAACTTCGGACTTGAATCGTATCAAATGGCACGGGAAACATGGCGACCACTGCTGGCTGTCTCAGTGTGATCGACCACTCTTGTACTTAAGTATGATTGAGCCTACCTTTAGTAAGATTATTTCTGAACTGTATGCAAAACAGGAATTTCACTACACAAAGATACATGTGGAAATAAAGTACCATTGAACCATTGATATATTTAGTTTAGTGTAGAGGTACAGCGCGGACACAGGCCCTTCGGCCCATCGAGTCTGCACCGACCAGCGATCCACGCACATTAACACTATCTTATCTATAGATCTTATCGAAACGTATAAGATAATTAAGGGGTTGGACACGTTAGAGGCAGGAAACATGTTCCCAATGTTGGGGGAGTCCAGAACAAGGGGCCACAGTTTAAGAATAAGGGGTTGGCCATTTAGAACTGAGATGAGGAAAAACTTTTTCAGTCAGAGAGTTGTGAATCTGTGGAATTCTCCGCCTCAGAAGGCAGTGGAGGCCAATTCTCTGAATGCACTCAAGAGAGAGCTAGATAGAGCTCTTAAGGATAGCGGAGTCAGGGGTTATGGGGAGAAGGCAGGAACGGGGTACTGATTGAGAATGATCAGCCATGATCACATTGAATGGCGGTGCGTACAGGCTCGAAGGGCCGAATGGCCTTCTCCTGCACCTATTGTCTATTGTCTATTGTCTATTGTCTATTGTCTATCTTACCTACACACACCGGGGACAATTTACGCTTATACCAAGCCAATTGACCTACAAACCTGTACGTGTTTGGAGTGTTGGAGGAAACTGAAGATCTTGGAGTAAACCCACATGGTCACCGGGAGAACGTACAAACTCTGTACAGACAGCACCCATGATCGGAATCGAACGCGGCTCTCCGGCGCTGTCAGGCAGTAAGTTTATCGCCACTGTGCCGCATGAATGACCACATTCGATGCTCGCGAGCCTGATGCTCCTACAGCAAGAGTTTGTTGAGGGGCTTGACACAGTTTGGCTGCTGCATGAACCAATCTGTCACATTCGATTCTGAAGAGGGAGGGCTCTCTTTTTGCTGCGACACTGTAGCAGAAAATCTCGCCCAGTTATTTTTGAAATACTCCAGCTTGAATTTTCACATATAGTTGTGAGCAAGCCATATTTAAACAGAATCAGCGAATTGGTAGGCAAAGTCGTGAAACTGCAGAAGTGAAATAAGTGAATGAAAGATTGATCTTTGTTGAGGGATTCCTGAGCGATGGCCGCAAAAGGAGCCAGTACTGGGTTACTCAACAACAGGCATCAACAACAGGGTGGTAAAATGGAGTGGAAAGCTTTGTCCAGCTGTACCATAGAATATGCTTCAATGTTGGTAGTTTCATAATTCTTGCTGAAGGCATCCAAATGCATTAAGATCCTCTGATGACAATAGAACCTCAATTTGCATGTGCAAATGAGATGCCTGTCTGCTCTTGGCAGCTCTTGTCAATTTTAGGTCTCGTCATGTTATGGGGGTGGGTGGGAGAGTCGAAGGTAAGTAAGCAGGAATAACGTTTCATTGCTTCCCTTCTTCCTTCTTCGACATCCTTCCCATTGAGTATTACTTGCTTATACTCTAACTCCATGGGTCATGAGGACACTGTCACAGGTGGGGCAGGAGGTGTTTGACGGGAAAGTTGGAGGGTCTTAGCCTCTGGGTCTGAGGAAGGGTCGCGACCTGAAACGTCACCGATTCCTTCACTCCCGCTGAGTTACTCCAGCATTTTGTGTCCACATACAGCATAGTTAGCCTGCTGATTGAGACCATATAATAGAGTCTTGATGCTGTGGCTGCAGTCCTGGGAGGGGACATTGACGTTCAATGCTAATGCTATAAGGGGAATTGGAGGATTTGATGGAGACAGCATTGGTGGGAACTCTTCAGTGCTTGGAGATGACTTCTTTAGGTTGTCAAGATCTCCAAAACATTTCAAGAGGGTAGGCATCAAAGCTGCCTTGTAGGCCAAGAGTTGGTGCTCAAGCTGAAGTCTTGGTCATTCCCATCCATATTTCCTCAGAAGGCCAAAGGCAGACTGAAGGTGGTGGTGTATTTCATCATCAACGTCAGCTTTTACTGAGAGGTTACTTCCAAGGTTTGAAAATTTCCTGCCACTCACATGGATCTTTGGTGGACAATATTGGGAGGCAGGGATATGCTGGTAGGCAACCTTCATCTCAAGGATGTTTAGAGCCAGGTTCATTTTCCTGTAAAGCTTCAGTAAGAGAGTGAACAATAAGAGAGCCTCTGAGGGTGCCCAAAGACCAGTGTTGTTTGCCTCCTGCAGCTGGATGTCTGAGATTGGACCAAAGATGGACACAAAATGCTGGAGTAACTCAGCGGAACAGGCAGCATCTCTGGAGAGAAGGAATGGGTAACGTTTCGGGTCAAGACCCGTCTTGGAGTTGTCTTGGTTTTGGAAAGGGAGATGACATTCATCCTGTATCTTAGCTAACCTCCAATGGAAACGTCATAGGAGGCCAGATGCAAGGGAGACAGTCATAGAGTCATAGAGCATGGAAACATCTCCTACACCTCAACTTGTCCACACTGAGATTGACAAAAAGATTGACCCAACTGCCCTGACTATGAATCTGTGTGCAAGAAAATAACTGCAGATGCTGGTACAAATCGAGGGTATTTATTCACAAAATGCTGGAGTAACTCAGCAGGTCAGGCAGCATCTCAGGAGAGAAGTAATGGGCGACGTTTCGGGTCGAGACCCTTCTTCAGACTGATGTCAGGGGGGCGGGACAAAGGAAGGATATAGGTGGAGACAGGAAGACAGTGGGAGATCTGGGAAGTGGGAGGGGAAGAGAAGGACAGAGGAACTATCTAAAGTTGGAGAAGTCAAGATTTGTTAGTTAAAATCACCACTTCCATATTGCAGACAGAGACCTGAGACAAATGTTGTGGGCTGGCGTTTTGAGAAGGAGTCTCTATAATCCCTCTCAGTTGACAGAGTCATGGGGCGGCACAGTGATGCAGCAGGTAGTGCTACTGTTTCACAGCTCTTAGGACCTTGGTTCGATCTTGACCTCAGGGGTTAGAGTGTGTGGAATTTTCATGTTCCCTTTGTGATCTCATGGATTTCCCTGGAAGCTGTGGTTTACCACTCACATCCCAAAAAAATCAATAGTAGGTTAATTGGCTATTATAAACTCCCCCTGGTTAAACGCAGGAGACTTGGAGGGAGTTGATGTGACAGAGAATAATTTACTGGAAAATAAGTGTGGTTAAGGGATTGATGGGATTTCTCCAAGAGCCAGAGGAGAAGAGAGTCAACGGGATGAACAGCTTCCTTCCACGTCACGAGAAATGCATATGACAGCAACAATACGGCATGCAATATTTACTTTAGTTTAGTTTAGAGATACAGCACGGAAACAGGCCCTTCGGCCCACCGAGTCTGTGCCGACCAGCGGTTCCCAAACACTAACACTATCCTACGCACACTAGGGACAATTTACAATTTTACCGAAGCCAATTAACCTACAAACCTGTATGTCTTTGGAATATAATTTATGCTCTTTCCAACAGTTTTCTTAAGGTTGTGAGAACATTGTACCTCTCGATGGATAGAATCTGCGCTGGAACCTGGGCCATTGGGAAGAAGTGATTGAGGACTTTCTCCGCACAGACTGCACACACACCCCTCTGTAGTTACTGCAATTGTATGTGTCTCCTTTGTTGAACGAGGTCTGATTTACATCACACCACTGCACAGTCCTTGTCACGCAAAGGAGGTAAAGAATTGTAGAGCATGAAACTAATTTGTTCTGTTTTGATTTCAAATTTTTAGATTTAGAGATACAGTGTGGAAACAGGCCCTTCGGCCCAACGAGTCCGTGCCGCACAGCGATCCCCGCACATTAACACTATCCTACACACACTAAGGACAATTTTTTACATTTACCCAGTCAATTAACCTACAAACCTGTACGTCTTTGGAGTGTGGGAGGAAACCGAAGATCTCGGAGAAAACCCACGCAGGTCACGGGGAGAACGTACAAACTCCGTACAGACGGCACCCGTAGTCAGGATCCAACCTGAGTCTCCAGCGCTGCATTCGCTGTAAGGCAGCAACTCTACCGCTGCGCCACCGTGCCGCCCGTATGCGCCCGTATAAAATGCTCTATTTATTTGTGTATGACCAGCATGAGAGCAACTAAAGATGAACAAAACAGTTCTGCCAACACTGGTCATGTCCCATGCACAAACAACAGAAACACAAAATTATAATTTTTTTCCTGGATGTTACAGAAGCTTTATTACTGAAATGGTCAAAATGTTCGTACGACAGTGAATATATTAAATTATTTTGAAAATTGTGCTATCGTGGAGCAGGCTACTGTTGGTGGATTAAAACCAAGTGCAGCTTATTTTAAATAAAAGGTGTTAAGATGAGAGTATAACTTGTTAATTCCTGTGGAATAGAAACATCAGCAGTCAACAGGATTTCTTGGTGAGGAAATGATACCGTATGACTGGCCAAGATTATATTGAAGGAAATGCGATCAAACATGAGAAGCTACCATATGCACTTGCTCATGTGGCAGTGTAAATATAATTTTGTTATTTAATCATTGAATTGAAGAGCAGATGGGAAGAGTACCTGTTTCTGATCTCCATTGAATGCTAATGAATGAATGAATAAGTTTATTGGCCAAGTATGCATATACAAGGAATGTGCCTTGGTGCACAAACACACAGTTAACAATTAAGAATAAAGCACAACCACATCAAAACAATAAGGATACACCATTACGGTCCAAACATGTGGGTGAAAATAAACCAGAGCAAAAAAGACTTTGGTTATTGAATAGAACGATCACTCGTGGAAAAAAGCTGTTTTTATGTCTGGCTGTGGCTGCTTTGGCAGTCCGGAGTCGCCTTCCAGAGGGAAGTGCTTCGAAGAGTTTGTGGCCAGGGTGAGAGGGGTCAGAGATGATCTTGCCCGCTCGCTTCCTGGCCCTTGCAGTGTACAGTTCGTCAATGGGGGGGAAGGTTGCAGCCAACAACCTTCTCAGCTGTGCGAACGATCCGATGCAGCCTCCGGATGTGGTGCTTGGTGGCTGAGCCAAACCAGACCATGATGGAGAAGGTGAGGACGGACTCAATGATAGCAGTATAGAATTGGACCATCATTGCCTGTGGCAGATTGTGTTTCTTCAGTTGCTGCAGGAAGTACATCCTCTGTTGGGCATTTTTGACTGTGGAGTCGATGGTGGCCCCCCATTTAAGGTCCATGGAGATGATGGTTCCAAGGAACTTAAATGACTCCACAGATGTGACTGTGGTGTTGTTGATGGTGAGTGGGAGGAAGGGGAGGGGGAGCTCTTTGAAAGTCTACAATTAGTTCCACTGTCTTGAGAGCATTGAGCTCCAGGTTGTTGCGATGGCACCAGGACGCCAGCTGTGTCACTTCCTGTGCCACTTCCTGTCGCAGGAATCTTGGAAGGTGACAATAAATTAAACTAAACTAAACATTATGCTACCAAAAAAGATATGATGTTCATTATATGAATAAATAGCAAATTGTGTTAATTTTTTACGGTTTGTCCATAAATTGTTAATTCACGGTGAACAAAATCTTATAATGACAAAAAATTATTGTGATCCTTTCCCTTCCATGAGCAAAAGGGGAATAGAAATGACAATGTCTCAGCTTATGTTGCTGATTTTCTCAATTAATTAGGAAACAATGAATTACCAACAGTGCAACGAGACCTTGGTGTCCTTGGTCACCAGTCACTGAAAGTAAGCGTGCAGGTACAGCAGGCAGTGAAGAAAGCTAATGGCATGTTGGCCTTCATAACAAAAGGATTTGAGTATAGGAGCAGAGGTCCTTCTGCAATTGTATAGGGCCCTGGTGAGACCACATCTGGAGTACTGTGTGCAGTTTTGGTCTGCTAATTTGAGGAAGGACGTCCTGGCTATTGAGGCGATGCAGCGTAGGTTCACGAGGTTAATCCCTGGGATGGAGGGACTGTCATATGAGGAAAGGTTGGAAAGACTGGGCTTGTATTCACTGTAGTTTAGAAGGATGAGAGGGGAATCTTATAGAGACGTATAAAATTATAAAAGGACTGGACAAGCTAGATGCAGGAAAAATGTTCCCAATGTTGGGGGAGTCCAGAACCAGGGGCCACAGTCTAAGAATAAAGGGGTGGCCATTTAAAACTGAGGTGAGAAGAAAATCTTTCATCCAGAGAGTTGTGAATTTGTGGAATTCTCTGCCACAGAGGGCAGTGGAAGCCAATTCACTCGGTGAATTTAAAATAGAGTTAGATGGAGCTCGAGGGGCTAATGCAATCAAGGGACATGGGGAGAAGGCAGGCACGGGTTACTGATTGTGGATGATCAGCCATGATCACAATGAATGGCGGTGCTGGCTTGAAGGGCCAAATGGCCTCCTCCTGCACCTATTGTCTATGTTTCTGTGTTTCTATGTTTCCAAAACCAACAAAAAACTGTCACAGATTTTCATCCCAAAGAGGAAGAAAGATTCTAGTTGGAGAATGAAGGGACCGTGGCTGACAGGGCAAGTGAAAGACAGCTTAAAACTAAAAGAGAAGGCATATAATATTGCAAAGATTAGTGAGGAGCCAGAGGATTGAGAAGCTTTCAAAAAACCAACAGAAGGTAACTAGGAAGGTAATAAGGTGAGAATAGATTAAATATGATGGTAAGCTGGCCAATATTATGAAAGAGGATAGCAAAAGTTTCTTCTAACATAACATAACATAACAACACTTTATTGTCACTCGGCACAACACCGAGCGAAATTTCAGCAGTCACACAAAACACAGCAAAAAAGAAAAGAACACAGGACACCCGACCCCAACACAAACATCCATCACAGTGACTCCAAACACCCCCTCACTGTGATGGAGGCAACAAAACTTCCCCTCTCTTCCCCCCGCACCCACGGTCAGGCAGCTCGACCCCTACCGAGGCAAACGACACGCACAGCCCCCGCAAGGGGATGGAAGGCCCCCTGGCCGAGCCGCCCCGGGCACCGAAACGTCCCGCGGCCACACCGGGCGATGTTAAGTCCAGCGGCCGAGCCGCACCGGGCACTGAAACGTCCCGCGGCCGAACAGCGCTGACGATGTTAAGTCCAGCGGCCAAGCTGCACCGGGCACTGAAACGTCCCGCGGCCACACCGTGCGATGTTAAGTCCAGCGGCCAAGCCGCACCGGGCACTGAAACGTCCCGCGGCCGAGCTGCACCGGGCACTGAAACGTCCCGCGGCCGAGCCGCACCGGGCACTGAAACGTCCCGCGGCCGCACCGGGCGATGTTAAGTCCAGCGGCCGAGCCGCACCGGGCACTGAAACGTCCCGCGGCCGAGCTGCGCCGGCGATGTTAAGGCCCGCAGCCGAGCCGCGCCGGGCGATGGAAGGCCCTACGGGCGAGCTGCGCCCCGGGGAAGAGACCTAATAAAAGAAAGGTTTCCCCCCGCCCCCCCCCCCACCCCACCCCACCCCACCCCACACCCCCACCACACATACACAGCCAAAAACAGAAACAAAAACCATCCCAAAACCGACACAAACAAAAAAAAAGAAAAAAAGACAACAGACTGCCAGAGAGCCGCAGCCGTTAGGCGCAGCCAACTCCTTCTGATATATAAGGAGTAAAAGAGAGGCAAGAGTGGACATTGGACCGCTGGAAAATGACACTGGGGAAGTAGTAATGGTGTATAAAGAAATGGCAGGTGAACTGAATACGTTTTTTGCATCAGTCTTCACCACAGAAGACACCAGCAACGTGCCAGAAATCCAAGAGAATCAGGGGCAGCAGTTAGTGGAGTTGCTTTGACTCAGGAGAAGGTACTTGGGAAGTTGAGAGGTGTAAAGGTGGATAGGTCACCTGGACCAGATGGACTGCACCTCACCGCTTCTGAAAGAGCTAACTTTAGAGAGTGTGGAGGCATTAACAGTGATCTTTCAAGATTCACTAGAGTGATTACCAGAGGATTGGATAATAGCAAATGTTGCCCTGCTATTCAAGAAGGGAGTGAGGCAAAAGAGGGAAAACTATAGGCTGGTTAGCCTAAATTCAGTGGTTGGTAAGATTTTAGTCTATTATTAAAGATGTAGTTTCTGAGTACTTAGAAACACATGAGAAAATAGGCCAAAGTCAGCATGGTTCTATGAAGGGGAGATCTTATCTGACAAATCTGTTGGAATTCTTTGAGGAAGTAAATAGCAGGGTAGACAAAGGATATTGTTTGCTTGGATTTTCAGAAGGCCTTTGATAAGGTGGCGAACAAGATAAGAGCCCAAGGTATTAGAGGGAAGGCACTAGCATGGATAGAATGTTGGCTGAATGGCAGAAGGCAAAGAGTGGGAATGAAGGGAGCTTTCTC
This sequence comes from Rhinoraja longicauda, assembly GCF_053455715.1. Taxonomy (NCBI): domain Eukaryota; kingdom Metazoa; phylum Chordata; class Chondrichthyes; order Rajiformes; family Arhynchobatidae; genus Rhinoraja; species Rhinoraja longicauda. Next base: position 6,918,738 of record NC_135964.1, read on the forward strand.
TGGCTGGCTGCTGTTGTGATATTGCTGGGACTACTTTGTGTATCCAAGGACTACTTTGTATGCCTGTGTATATAAGTGATTGGTGTGATTAGGCGGTCACTCTGGATCCAGGCGGCCTTGGAATAAACAGCCTGGAGTTAAGCTCCACCATGATAACATCTTAAACATGTGTACTCGTGGTCCTTCCAGAGTCACAACAAAGGTACAACAAGTACCGGACCACGAAGTACAACATGGTGGCAGCGGCTTGGTGTTTCGCCTAGGGAGGGAATGAAGCATGCCCGAGCAGAAAAGGTTAAAAAGAAGAAAAAAAAGAAGAAAAAAAAGCCCTGAAGGGAAACAAAACAAAAGAAAAGTTTCCAGCTCGGTACGGGACGTTTGGAGTGCATCCCGACAGAGCCAGTGTGAGTTGGTGTAGTTACCTGCTCAGTAGTCGGCGCCGAGTTGCCGACGTGACGCTGCAAGCTGCTGGGGGAGGTGCGTGTAGGCCCACATCGCGCCCCAGCACCTGTGTAGGCCCGAGATTAGAAGCCTGAGACTGCTTCGCGGGGGAGAGACCGGGAGACCCGACACACACGGAGATGTGCGGTGACCGGGGAAGACCGGGAGACCCGACACACACGGAGATGTGCGGTGACCGGGGAAGACCGACACCCATGGAGGTGTGCGGCAACAGGGGAAGACCGGGAGACCCAACACACACAGAGGTGTGCGGCAACCGGGGGAGGCTGACACCCACAGAGGTGTGCGGCGACCGGGAGAGCCCCGGAAGAGACCGACACCTACGGAGGTGTGCGGCGACCGGAGGGGGTCGGCGACCGGAGGGACCGACCACCCGCGGAGGTGCAGCAGCCGGTAAGGCCGAGGCACTGCGTACTTACCCAGGCGCGTCGACCGTAGAGTCGGGAGGCCCTGGGCCCGAGGCAGCGGCAGCGCGTTCGAATTTGAGCGGCAGCTGCCGGGAGCACCTATGGGCGGGGCCAGCGGCAGCGCGTTCGAAAAGTTGAATGGCAGCTGCCGGGGAGCATTTGTGGGCGGGACCAGCGCACCGCGATTACAGCAGTGCCAGCCCAGCAGTGCCAGCCCAGCAGTGCCAGCCCAGCAGTGCCAGCCCAGCAGTGGGAGCCCAGCAGTGAGAGCCCAGCAGTGCCAACCCAGCAGTGGGAGCCCAGCAGTGAGAGCCCAGCAGTGCCAGCCCAGCAGTGGGAGCCCAGCAGTGAGAGCCCAGCAGTGAGAGCCCAGCAGTGAGAGCCCAGCAGTGCCAACCCAGCAGTGGGAGCCCAGCAGTGGGAGCCCAGCAGTGCCAGCCCAGCAGTGCCAACCCAGCAGTGAGAGCCCAGCAGTGAGAGCCCAGCAGTGGGAGCCCAGCAGTGCCAGCCCAGCAGTGAGAGCCCAGCAGTGAGAGCCCAGCAGTGAGAGCCCAGCAGTGCCAACCCAGCAGTGGGAGCCCAGCAGTGGGAGCCCAGCAGTGGGAGCCCAGCAGTGCCAGCCCAGCAGTGCCAGCCCAGCAGTGGGAGCCCAGCAGTGCCAGCCCAGCAGTGCCAGCCCAGCAGTGGGAGCCCAGCAGTGCCAGCCCAGCAATGGGAGCCCAGCAGTGCCAGCCCAGCAATGGGAGCCCAGCAGTGCCAGCCCAGCAGTGGGAGCCCAGCAGTGGCAGGCAAATCATGGTGGTGGAGCATCTAGAGCCTACACTACGTTTGATCTACACAGCACGTCTTCTTGAGGGGAAGATATGGAACAAAATAAATATTTTGTGTTTAATGACCTGTGTAGTGATCTGTGTAATGAAAGCTTAATGTATTATATTTGATGCTTTTGTATAAATGTATATATCTGTGGAGTGACCACACGGAGATGAGTGACCACCCGGCGATGAGTGAAATTCCGCAGAGGAGTGACCACCATGATGGCGAAAAAAGCAATTGTGTTTAGTTGTGCTATTGGTTTTGTTTGCAAATAGCAATGGTGTTTTGGTTTTGTTTGTTAAATATATTTTAGCCCTCGAATGGTAAAGAAAACAATTTTATATAAGACAAGGGGGATGTTGTAATATGTAAGACAAGGGGGATGTTGTGATATTGCTGGGACTACTTTGTGTATCCAAGGACTACTTTGTATGCCTGTGTATATAAGTGATTGGTGTGATTAGGCGGTCACTCTGGATCCAGGCGGCCTTGGAATAAACAGCCTGGAGTTAAGCTCCAGCAATGTAACCTTTTATACACGTGTACTTGTGGTCCTTCCAGAGTCACAACAAAGGTACAACAAGTACCGGACCACGAAGTACAACAGCTGCCAGTAACCAATGATTCCACAGGGGTTGAGGTTGGGGCTGCTACTCTTCACATTGTATATCAATGATCTGGATGATGGAATTGATGGCTTTGTAGCCAGATGAAACAAAGGTAGGTAGAGGGGCAGGTTGTGTAGAGAAAGCAGGCAGTGTACAGAATGACTAATAAGGGCCTGTCCCACTTAGGCAATTTTTTAGGCGACTGCCGGCGACTGTCATAGTCCCCCGCTACAACAATGTCTACGACAAGCTACAACAACCTACCACCTAGTCAACGTCAAGCTACGGCAAACTACCGACAACCGGCGACCCAATCGTCGCATGTAGGACGTCCACCTACGACCGCGCCTACAACAACCTACGACCACACAGGCGAGAACCTACGACAACCGAAGTCAACCTACGTCCACCCGCTTCAAGCTACGACAAGCTACAACCCTGTCGGCGACAACTGAAGACAACTGAAAACAATTCACGTCATTTTGGCCTCTGGTTTTGACGCCGGTACCTGTCGCCGGTTGACGTAGGTAGTCGCCAATTGAATTTACCGAAGTCAGCACCGGCGACAACCTACGTCACTTGGCGACAACCTGGCGACAACCTACGTCAGGAGACGTCAAGCTACGCTCATTGGCGTCAAACCCACTGTCGCTGAAAAATGTTCAACATTCTGAAAATCCAGCGGCGACCAGAAAGACGCTACGACTCTTTGGAGACGACTCACGACCGTACAGGCGACACCCCGGCGACCATTGTAGTGACAGCCTAGTCGCCTGTAGTCACCTAAACAATCACCTAAGTGGGACAGGCCCTGACAGGTTGGGAGTGTGGGCAAAGAAGTGGCAGGTAGAATACAATGTTGCAGAGTGTGCGGTCATGTACTTTGGCGGTAGGAATAAAGGCAGAGACTATTTTGTAACTGGGGAGAAGATTCCGAAATTGGAGGTGCAGAGGGACTTGGGATTGCTGGTGCATGATTCCCAAAAGATTAATTTGCGAGTTGAATCAGTATTAAAGGAGGCAAATGCAATTTTAAGATTCATTTCACTAGAATACAGAAGCAGGGATGTCGTCTTGAGGCTGTACAAGGCAGTGGTCAGACCTCATTTGGATTATTGCGAACGGTTTTGGGTCCCCCATCAGAGGGGGGATGTGCTGGCGTTGAAGAGGGTCCAGAGGAGGTTTACGAGATGTTCCTGGCGTTGATTGGGTTAACGTATGATGAATGTTTGACAACTCTGGGCCTGTACTCACAGAAGTTTAGAAGGATGAGGGAGGACCTCATTGAAACTTACCGAGTAGTGAAAAGCTAGGATAGAGTGGATGTGGAGAGGATATTTCCACCAGTGGGTAAGTCTAGGACCAGAGGGCACAGACTGAGGAAAAAAAGGACGTTCCTTTAGAAAAGCGATGTAAAGGAATTTCTTTAGTCAGAGGGTAATGAATCTGTGAAATTCATTGCCACAGAGGGCTGTGGAGGCCATGTCATTGGGTATTTTATAGCAGAGGGTAGTGTTTTTCAGATCCATTAAATCATTGCAAAACGAGTGTGATTTCTACAGATATGGTAATTTTGGAATGGGTTATAACAGTGTAAAAGGGTTCATAACTATCAAGAGCTGAAGATCACAGATGTCTGAGTGCATAACGCTGGTAAATGAGAAAAGTGATGTTTAATTCAGATTCCAAAGTGAATTTATATTAGTTTGCCTACTGGACCAAAACATGTAAGGATCCTCAAAGATTTTGATTAATATCATGCCATAATTTGAGCTCAAAGAATTTAAACTCAAAACTGCAGTTCCGTTAATCTGTCTGAAGAAGGGTCTCGACCCGAAACGTTACCCATTCCTTCTCTCCAGAGATGCTGCCTGCCCCGTTGAGTTACTCCAGCATTTTGTGTCTACCTTCGATTTAAACGAGGATCTGCAGTTCTTTCCTAAACCTTATATCCATGTGCTGTTTTGTGCTGATTTGTGCTCTGTTGGGTGCACTGGGAGAGTTTTAATCCCTGGTGCATTATTCAGGTAATGGCACAATTTTACCTTCAGTTCTGATGTGTTAAAACCTAGGAAATACATCATAGGGGAAGATTTAAGGAGCTACCATATTTAGTAGATACTGGTAGCAAAGATGGAGAGAGCAGGTATTGAGGGAGGTTGTTCTGGGATGCCAGAATCAACTGTTGAGCCTTCCTGAGGTGTCGTGGGCCTAACTCAATGAAACATCAGTGAATGAAAATGCCCGCTTGATAACCCCAATGATATACTTGCATCTGTCTGATTAGTTTCTTTTAAAGAGCTAGTTAACGTGTAGGTAGCTGTTATTTTGCATACGGAGTTATTTATTGTCCATGGCATAATTTAGATAATAAGTTAAATAGTTAGACAATGCTTCGGCTTTGGCCTTAGTTGGTTCTAGGTTGAGCGCTTATCCTGGAGTTATACCACAAATAATTTGTATTTTAATTGTAATTTACCTGTCGTGATTTAGTGAGGCAATGAGTTCCATCTCTTTCTGCTCACAATCAAAAAGAGACGTAGATTTAAAAAAAGGTACAAATGCTTTTGTTCTAAATTTGGGCTGGTTAGACATGGGGGGTGACCAGAAACAAGTAGCCGTGTTCACAACGTGGCTTCAAGAGCAGATCTGAGGCATGGAAGCCCACATGAAGTGACTCACCTCCTCCCTCCCCAAAGCCTACCAGTCATCGACAAGGCTCAAGTCAGGTGTGTGATGGGATGCTCCCGGCTTGCCTGGTAGAGTGCAACTTCAACAACACTTCAACAGCTCACACCACACCAGGATGAGGGTTGATCCTATGGAGGTGTACATGATCATGAGAGGAATAGTTCGGGTAGATGCACAGAGTCTCCTGCCCAGACTAGGTGAAACGAGGACCGGAGGACATAGGTTCATGGTGAAGGGGAAAAGATTTAATAGCGCACTGAGGGGTAACTTTTTCACACAAAGGGTGGTGGATGTGTGAAACAAGCTGCCAGATGAGGTAGTTGAGGCTGGGACTATCCCGACATTTAAGAAACGTGGATAGGACAGATATGGAAGGATATGGGCCAAATGCAGGCAGGCGGGACTAGTGTAGCTGGGACATGTTGGCAAGTTGGGCCGAAGAGCCAGTTTCTCCGCTGTATCACTCTCTAAACTCTTCTACTATATCACTATCATAAAACAAGACATAGGCATCTCCTCCACCTCAAGGCATGGCACAGTGGCACAGTGGTAGAGCTGCTGCCTCACAGCGTTGAAGACCCAGGTTTCATCCTGACCTTGGGTGCTGTCTGTTTGGAGTTTGCACGTTCTCTTTATAAACAAAAAACTAATATGAACTGGTGATCAATGGACTTGGTGGGCAGAAGGGTCTGTTTCCATGCTGTGTCATAGAGTCTTAGAGTGATACAGTGTGGAAACAGGCCTTTCGGCCCAACTTGCCCACACCGGCCAACATGTCCCAGCTACACTAGTCTCACGTGCCTGCGCTTGGTCCATATCCCTCCAAACCTGTCCTATCCATGTGATCCATGTGGTTCCTCTTCATCAGATTCAGGTTCATCAAATCCACATACTCTTAGGGCTCCCTTCGTACCTATCTGTCTGGGCTTCCAAGATACCAACCATTCCAAAAGACTCCTGAACATATAACAGCCATTGGATGACAGTGTCAGGAGGCAATGTAATGAAATTCACCACATTTTTCTCTGAGACTGCCTTGCAAACATTTCACAAATGAAGAAGCCTTTTGGGCTCGGAAACAAGACGTATAAAAGACAAATCCTCTTTCATCCCATTCCAGTGAGTTTGACTGTAATGTGTTTTTTTTTTTTTTTTTTTTTTTTTTTTTTTAAATAAAATTTTATTGGGGATAGGTACATAACCTGTTTACATCTTTACAGTCATACATTTTTGAATTGATAATATTGTCAATTATTATTATATACCTTTTACCCCTTTTTTTTAATTTATTTTATATAAACTAAATAAAGCTAACGAAGTAGATGAAGTGAAGAAAGAAAAGAGAGAGAAGAAAACTAAAAACAAAAACCAATTTAAAAGAAAAAATAACTAAAAACAAAAAAAAAAAAAAATAAATAAATAAAAATAAGGAAAAAATTAGTTAAAGAAGAATGGAAAAATTTATTAAAATAACAAAAACTTCATTCGAGATATATTCGTACATTCCAAAGTATAGCATTTCATTCATTCTTTAGTCCGAGTGCTAGTCAGGTTCCTGTGCTGAACTATTCTGACCCTTTAAGTAATCAATAAAAGGAGACCATGTTTCAATGAATAATTCCTGTTTGTCCAACAGGGAAAATCTGATTCTTTCCACGTTTAAGGTCTCCGTCATTTCTATAATCCACATTTTAATTGTGGGGGCCGTAGGGCCTTTCCAAAATTTTAGAATTAATTTTTTTCCTGTTATTAAACTATAATCAATAAAGTTTTTTTGTGTTGTTCTGAATGTTTTATTTAATTCTAATTCTAATATTCCGAGTATAATTAATTTTGGATCTGGGTCCAATTGTGTGCTGGTTATTTTAGATATTATACTAAAAATATTTACCCAAAATTTTTTAATTTTTATACAGTTTGCAAACATATGAGATAATGTAGCTTCTAAATGTTGACATTTATCACATTTAGGTGAAATATGTTGGAAAATTTTATGTAGTTTTGTTTTTGAATAATGTAACCTATGTAATACTTTAAATTGTATTAGAGAATGTCTGGCGTTTAGTGAACACTGATCTATATGTTGCAAACTTTCTTCCCAAGTATCTTTCGTTATTACTTGATTTAATTCTTTTTCCCATTTTTGTCTATATAAATCCGTAGAAGGCATGTCACTGTCTAATAAAATATTATATATATAAGATATTAATTTTTCTGTATTAGGATGTTTGTTCCAACATTCGTCAAGAATTTCTGAATTTCTAATTTGAAAATTTTGGGAGTTCGACTTTACGTAATCTCTAAGTTGAAGATATCTGAAATAATCATTTCCACGAAGACCATAAATCTGTTGCAACTCCTGAAATGTCAGAAAGGTGCCTTCCTTATAAAGTTGTCCCATATTTTTAATTCCATAATTCTTCCACTGTGTAAAACCCCGGTCTAACCATGAAGGCTTAAACAAAGGATTATTCACAATTGGAAGAAAAAGCGATAAATTATCTAGTTTTAATGTCTTTTTTAATTGTTTCCAAATTCGTATAGCACTAAATATTATAGGGTTTTCCCTATAAATTTTTTTGTTTAATTTAGACGTGGCAAATAATATCGAACCAATATCAAAAGGCAAACAATCTTCCTTTTCCATTTTTAACCAGTCTGGTTGAAGATCTATTTCTTCCAACCAGAAATTCATATTTTTAATATTAACTGCCCAGAAATAAAACAAAAAATTGGGTAAAGCCAGGCCTCCATTTATTTTTGATTTACACAAGTGTCTTTTATTTATCCTATGATTCTTATAATCCCAGATGAAATCATTAACAATAGAGTCCAATTTTTTAAAAAAGTTTTTTGTCAAATATATCGGAATTGTCTGAAAAAGGTATAATATTTGCGGTAAAAAAATCATTTTTATGGCATTAATTTTGCCTACCATTGAGATGGGGAGTGTTTTCCAGTATTGAATATTCTTATGTAGTTTGTTCAGTAACGGGGGGAAGTTTGCTTTAAATAATGATGTATATATCTTAGTTACATAGATACCTAGATATTTAAATTTTTCATTTACTATTTTAAATGGAAATTGTTGTATTATCTGTTTGTTATGTTCCCTTATTGGCATAATTTCGCTTTTATTCCAATTTATTCTGTATCCTGAAAGTGATCCAAATTGGGTTATTAGCTTTAATAAGTTTGGAATACTAATTTCTGGTTTTGTGATGTAAATTAATACGTCATCTGCATATAGAGAAATTTTGTTCTCTGTGTCCTTTGTGTTATATCCATGTATTTCCGGATGCCCCCTAACTCTTTCTGCCAGTGGCTCAATAGCAAGCGCAAATAATAATGGGGATAACGGGCATCCTTGTCTGCAACCTCTAGCTAGGCTAAATTTCGATGACAACCTTTGGTTTGTAAATATTCTAGCCGTGGGATTTGTATATAACAGTTTTATCCATGTACAGAATTTCTCCCCTAGCTGCATATTTTCCATCACCAAAAATAAATAAGACCATTCCACCTGATCAAATGCTTTTTCAGCATCTAGTGAGATTATTGCTAGATCTTCATTAATAATTCTCTTGGAATATATAATATTAAATAATCTTCTTAGATTATAGTATGAGTATCGTTTCTGAATGAAGCCTGTTTGGTCAGGGTGTATTAATTTATTCATCACCGTACTTAATCTATTCGCTAGTATTTTAGTTAAAATTTTTTGATCTGTATTTAAAAGTGCAATTGCTCTGTATGATCCCGGGTCTTCCGGATCTTTATCAGCTTTAGGAATCAGTATTATTATAGATTCATTTAAAGTATCTGGAAGTTTCTGTTGAGTATATATATACTCATACAGTCTATGTAAACGTGGGCTAAGCAAATCATAGAATTTTTTATAAAATTCGGAGCCTAAACCATCTGGTCCTACTGCTTTACCGTTTTTTAAAGAACCAATAGACTCCTCAATATCCTTTATCGTAATCTCCCTTTCTAATAATTCTCTATCGTTTGAATCTAAACCTTTTAAATTACATTTTTTTAAAAAGTCTGCTATTCCTTCTGATTGTGCTACGGTTTTAGTTGAATAAAGGTTCTGATAATATTGAAGAAATCTATCATTTATGTCCTTGGGCATTTTTAATAATTCTCCTGTCTCTGTTCTAATTTTATGAATTATTTTTTCCCCTTCCATTTTTCGTAATTGACGTGCTAATAGTTTTTGTGGTTTGTCTCCAAATTCAAAATGTAATTGTTTTGTTTTTTGATAAAGTTTTATTACTTGTTCTGAATACATTTTATTTAATTTATATTTCAATACAGCAATTTTATTATGTTTTAAAGTAGATGGCATTCTCGCATTTTCTATATCTAGTTGTTTAATTTCACTTTCCAATGTATGTTGCTTAATCCTGTTCTCTTTATTATAAAATGCTTGAGCAGAAATTAATGTACCTCGAACATACGCTTTAAACGTTTCCCACATAAGAGAAATAGGTGTGTCAGGGTTGTCATTTACCTCCAAAAATATTTGAATCTGTTTAATAATATATTCCTGGGATGACTTTTCGTTCAAAATTTGTGGGTTAAATCTCCAATATGCTTGTTTCTCGGACATTCCATTTAATTTAATCATGAATGTTACAGGTGCATGATCCGAAATTATAATGTTATGGTATTTTGAATTATAAATAAATGGAATAAACGTAGAGTCAACTAAAAAATAATCTATTCTTGAGTATGTTTTGTGTACTGGTGAGTAAAATGAATATTCCCGTCCAGTTGGGTTTTCTATTCTCCAGACATCCTTAATATTAGTGGTATTAATAAATGAATTTAAAAATACACTTGATTGAGATTTTTTTTTTTTTTGCATTGATGATCTATCTAAGTATGGATCTAATGTACAATTGAAGTCTCCTCCAATTATTAATTTATATTGTGTGAATTCAGGAATTTTATTAAATGTTTTATTAAAGAACATAGGGTTATCAAAATTAGGCCCGTAAACATTAAGAAGAATCACTTTTTCTCCATTTAATTCTCCAACTAATATAATATATCTGCCATCAATATCCACTATTGTTGAGGAGTTCTTAAAAGGTATTCCTTTACGAATTAGTATTGCAACTCCTCTAGACTTGTGGGAAAAGGAGGAGTGATATGATTCAGCAATCCACTTAGCTTTAAGTCTATGTTGAGATTCCTTCTTGAGATGTGTTTCTTGAAGAAATATTATATCAGTTTTGATTAAATTTAGATGTGCCAAAACTTTACCTCTCTTAATTGGTTCATTGATTCCCTTGACATTCCAACTACAAAATGTTATTCCCTGACCCCCACTTGTCATATTAATGTCTTGCATATTGTTTCTAAGGTGGTCTATAACCGAACAGAAGGTACAACACACAGAACCTGACCCTGCTCCCGAACCTCAAATAGATGAATTTAAAATCATATACAACGCTCTTCCGAACACATCTCCTTGTATTTGTCTTATTTTCCCATTCTAACATTAAGTTACAAAAATATTTAAAAAGAGAAAAGTGATAGAGTTGATTAATATAGGGTGAAAGAAAAGAAACTACCTCTACAATTAGTGTAGTTAGTGATAGCCACACTAACGTGGCTAGAATTCTAAAGACTTCCGTAGCCTTTGTAAAAAAAAAAAATTCTAGCTCCGTGCGCAAAGAAAATAAAGGGTTATTTCTAACATTCATATATCTTCTTTGGGATTAACAAACTTATTTACATACCCATACATACACACACACGATATACCCCTATATATATATATACATACCCGTATGTATGCATACATAAGCACATAACCTCTACATATCTCTACATATCATATTAATTTTTCCACTAAATCTATCATAAATTTAATTTTAAATTGAAAAGTAAAGAGAAAAACGGTCAAACTTTATTATGACTTAGGCTAATTTACCTCTTGCATATCTTCCTAAATAATATAATTGTGTAATTCATTTCTATGTTAATCGAAGACTATTGATTATTCATCATTGTTATCAATCATATACAGTATTAAATTTATATGATTTATGTTAATGTTAATAATTTTATTAATAATTTTTAGTGGTAATATAGATATTTAATAAATATTGGTTATTACATATATAGTTATATATGAGTATACAGATAATAATAATGATTAGTAAACAGAAAAAACAGAAAAGATCACGGTTTTCTCCAATGTCCTCCATCCATTTCGGTTTCCGGATCTCCTCAAAGCTCTTGAAAAAACTTTAAAGGTCTTTTTAGATCTGGCGGGACTCCTAAAGGGTAATGTGAATTCTTCAGTCTGTCATGTTTCCGACTTCTTTAGCATATTCCATTGCTTTTTCATGGTCTGTAAAAAAGTGTACCTTGGACTTGTAGGAGACTCTTAGTCTTGCGGGATAAAGCAAGCTGTATCTCAGATCAGGTACCTTCTTCAAAATTCTCTTTGTCTCAATGAACTGCACTCTTTTCTTGTGAACTTCTACCGGATAATCGCGGTAAATACTGAATCTCGCACCTTCAAAAAGGAGCTGTCCGCCTCGAACCATTTTCCTCATTATATCATCCAATTCATGATCCAATTGCACCTTTACAATAATTTGTCTTGGGTGGGCATCATCCTGTATACGTTTTTGCTGCACTCTATGGGCTCGACCGAGTAAAGGTTTATGATCCAATTTTAAGGCTTTATGTAAAAGGTCTGCCACAAAATCCCGAGTACCCATTTCTTTCTCACCTCCTTCTTTCACCCCTACAATCCTTAGATTCTTACGTCTTTGCCGCCCCTCCAAATCGGTACATTTCTCATTTAATTTGATCACCATATCTGAGAGACGTTGGTTTTCAGTAAGGAGTCGACTTGCCATTCCCTCATTTGACGTCGCCCATTTCTCCAGTTCGGTTAACGCTATTTGATGTTGACCAAGTTCATAATGAACGGGGTCCATCTCCGTTTTAACCTTCGTTTCCACCAAAACCAGCCTGGCTTCCAGTACTTCCATTTGCGCTTTGACCTCTTCCTCCCTCGTCCTCTTCCAACTTTCCAGCATGAGCTGAACGGTAGAAAGCATTTCTGTTTTAAATTCCGACCTAAAAGAGTCAAGTTTCTCACCAAAGGTTTTTAATTCGGCAGCAAGAAAAGTTTTAAAATCCTCCATTTCGGACTTTTTCATTCTCTTCGAAGGGTCTTCCTGGGCCCTCGTTGTAATTGCGGCCGAGGCCTCTAAAGGGCCTTCCTCTTCCATCTGCGGTTTTTTACCGGCTTTTTTTTGTGCCCCACGGGGGGGGGGGGCTGCGTTGTAACGACATATCTTAAAGTCGCGCGCCTGATGACGTCACGCAGGCAGCCGTTCAGATTGCGATCGCTGCAGGTAAAACCCAATTTTCTCCCGTTTTTTTTTCCCTCGGCACGGAGCTAGTTGGCGCTGGACTCAAGCCTCCATAGCGCCACCGGAAGTCTTGACTGTAATGTGTTGAACTGAATTTATTTCAGAGCTTGTGATAGACTTTTTTCGAATTAGCTATAGTTGACCACAATACTGTCAATGGTTTAAAACTGCTCTTGGGGAAGACAGTACATTCAATTTGATGAAGAGGGACCACACAAAAATAATATATTTTCCCCGACAAGTATAACCCACCGAAATGAATGACAAAAATGACCAGAAGGCCAGACTGGTCTAAAAAAGATCATCGGACCACAGCTGGTCGGTGGGAGTGGGCCTTTTGCATTTTACACTGTCATCATATTGGATTTCTGGACTTTGGCATAGACCGACTGGATGATTCTGATGTAAACTAACCACAGCAAACTAACAGTTTGTACAGGTGTAAAACCTCCTATTAAACACAAACAATATGTATTCCTTGAACATTTTTTAACAAATAACCACCTGAAAGAATTTTACAAGATTATTAAGGAACAACTTTTAACATTGAGGCACAGAAGGAGATGTTTAGTACTTGTTGATTGGTATGGGTGTCAGGGGTTATGGGGAGAAGGCAGGAGAAAGGGGTTAGGAGGGAGAAGGCAGGAGAATGGGTTAGGAGGGACAGATCATCCATGATTGAATGGCAGAGTAGATTAGATGGGCCGAATGACCTAATTCTGCTCCTGTCACTTATGACCTTATGTTGAAAGAAATAACCATGAGCTTGGTCAAAGCAACATGGATGCCAATGGAAAAGCAATCAACATTGGTGACACTCATGAGGCCAGAACTGGAGGTGTACAAAGATCTTGGAAGGTTGTACTGATCATCACTAACATTAAAGTTGTATGAGCTGTCACACTAGAACCTGTGGTTCTTGGAAGGTGTCAGATTAGGACAGAGGTTCTTCTGTACTCCACAGTAAAATGTGACTCTTGGCTTATGAAGGAACATGTATCTCAGCTGAAAGGAAAACCATGGGGAGGCTGTCGGTAAAGATTTCACGATCTGTGAAACGATCATTATCTTCTGACGACTTGTACACCCGGATAATTCATGGCACTGATTTTTCCTGAAGATAGACACAAAAAGCTGGAGTAACTCAGCAGGTCAGTCAGCATCCTTGGAGAAAAGGAATAGGTGCCGTTTCGGGTTGATACCTTTCTTCATACTGATGTTTCCTTTTGGATAAGGGCCAAGTTTGGGGCATGGAGATGCAGAAGTATAATTGAAAGGAGTAGAACAAAATGCAGAGCCCAGGATGACTGCTGTAAAGAGGATTTAGAATTTGGTCTCTTCCTTTCATGTTGTAGGCGTTGAAATGACTCAACACCAGATGTACTGGACCAGTCAAAGCCCAAAACAAACACATTTTCTCCTTGGCCTTTTTGCACAGCTACCAATAAGATCTTGGTTTGAGATTTGGCAGAGTAAATGGGGTTGTGGATGCAAAAAGCTACAAGGTCAAGATTGGCAGCACATTGGTGTAGCGGGAGAGCTACTGCCTTACAGCGCCAGAGTCCCGGGTTCGATCCTGACTACAGGTGCTTGTCTGTATGGAGTTTATACGTTCTCCAAGATGTTCGGTTTCCTCCCACACTCCAAAGACGTACAGGTTTGTAGGTTAATTGGCTTGGTGCATATGTAAATTGTCCTTGGTGTGTAGGGTAGTGTTAATGTACGGGGATCGCTGGTCAGTGCAGACTCGGTGGGCCGAAGGGCCTGTTGCCACACTGTTTCTCTAAACTAAACTGAAAATCACAAACCAGAGGTTAGGAAGTAAAGCAGGTCTGCTCTGGGCTCTGAACACAAAGCAGGCAATTGGTAAAGTGAAATAGAACATTGGCCTTTGGTGCAAGAGGAATCAAAGATACCAAAGGAGCAAGATGAACCACCCCGTTGACATTGCCTACACTGAAGTGTAGTACGCAAAGGAGCGGAACGTCCGCCATTTTAGTAAGCAAACCCCGCCTTCCGCGATGCCTCTCGCAGTGTAATGAGTGTTGTAGGGGAACAGTATGTGTGATGATATCATAAAAATGCAGAATATATCTCATCTATCAATTCACAGATTTTTGTTGTTTTTCCTTTTAAATGTTTCTGCAAGTTTCTGCCTACTAAAATGGCACCGTGACATACTATGGTTTTTAGGGTCGAGTCGTCTATCTCGCTCTGCTCTATTATCTTTGAGAGGAATGGAGGTGATCTCATTGAATGATTCTTCAATGGCTTTTCTTTATGGATGGTGAAAAATGTTGAACTGGGGACATGGTTTCAGGGAGGACTCTGAGTAGGACATTCGTGTTTGTTAATGTGTGATTGCTGGGTCTGGGCTGACTTCAGGGTCTCCTCTGCCTATTTTGGCAAAGTCCAACTAATTCTACAGCAATGCCCATGCTGAATGCTTGAGGAATGGCACAGAGCCAGAAAGTATAGAGTACTCAGGAGCTTGATTAAACTGGGGGTGAGTTGATATGTCATGAAGATGATGCAGAGCTAGCACTGGTGTTGATTCCGTATTTGCTGCTAATGGGCGATTTGTTCACGTAACTTGGCAGTGGAATAGTTTCTCACAATCCTTCCATTGAAAAGCTTTGATCACTTTTAGTGATGGGCTGAAACATGAACTGTGGAAACTGTGTTGCAACTGAGAAGGCAGCCGGCATCATCAGAGACCCACACGACCCTGGCCCCACTCTCATTTCACCCTTGCCATCGGGAAGAAGGTACAGGAGCCTGGAAATTGGAACGTCCAGATTCTGGAACAGCTTCTTTCCTGCAGCCATGAGGCTATTAAACACTACAACCTCAAATAAGCTCAACATAGACACATAGACTATTATTGTTATTATTACACTATTATTGTTGGTTTGTTTTTTATGTGTGTGTGTGTGTGTGTGTGTGTGTGTGTGCGTGCGTGTGTGTGTGTGTGTGTGTGTGTATATGATCTGTATATGTGAGCATGTGTGTGTATATAGACACACACTGAACTTTTTTTCTTGTTTATTATATTGTTTACAGTGTATTATGTTTACATATTCTGTTGTGCTGTAAGATTTTCATGCAAGTAAGATTTTCATGCAAGTAAGAATTTCATTGTTCTATCTGGGACATCTATATACTAAAACTCTCGTTTGTTATCTTGTTTGTGACGGAACTTCAGCCTAAACGGTACACGATAATGCGACAATTCTAGGCCCACCTTACTCATCGTCGTCACTTTAATGGTAAAAATTGTAGTTTTATTGAAATTGGTGTTATATTTTTTAAGTTATTCACATTTTAAAGTTTAAATCTATATCCAAGGGAGGGAGGAGGGAGGGGATGGTGGGGGGGGGGGAGGGGAAGGGGGAGGGGGCGAGGGAGGGGGGCAGGGTGTGGGGAGGGGGAGGGGGAGGAGGGGGAATCTGAGGATGGGAGGGGAGGGGAGGAGGGAAGGGGATGGGGGAGGGGGGAAGGGGGGAGAGGGGAATGGGGAGGGGGAGGAGGAGGAGGAGGAGATGGGTGCTGTACCAATGCAGGAGAGGTTTGGGTCCAATGGGTCCACTTGGTCTTATGACAATAAAACTCTTGACTCTTGACTTTTAAAAACAGAAGATTGCACTGCAGAGTATCTCAAGGAGGGCCAGGAAAAGGCTGCAATTCAATTTAAAAAATAATAATTTGTTTGATTCAACCAGACCAACCCACTAATGTGCAGACACAGAAGATATTCATTTTGTTTTCTTTGTGAAGATAAATCGTGTTACCAACTCCAACACTGATTGTTCTTTTGCTGTGAAGTGAAGCAGTTGAACAATTTGAATGTAACTCCATATTAGCGTGTTTTTGTTTGGTTCTGCTGTCAGAGAGGTTGGAGGTGTGAAACACACCCAGACAGCTGGATCAGATCGGAATGGCTGCAAAGATGATTCTGATCACATGCATTCACAAAATGCTGGAGTAACTCAGCAGGTCAGGCAGCATCTCAGGAGAGAAGGAATGGGCGACGTTTCGGGTCGAGACCCTTCTTCAGACCCGAAACGTCGCCCATTCCTTCTCTCCTGAGATGCTGCCTGACCTGCTGAGTTACTCCAGCATTTTGTGAATAAATACCTTCGATTTGTACCAGCATCTGCAGTTATGCTGTGGACGGACATTAGTGAGGTGTCGGGATGAGAAGAGCCACTGGTTCAAACTTTGTGACAGACGTAATCATTGGGCCACCTCAGGAGTTAAAGGGAAGATAGACACAAAAAGCTGGAGTAACTCAGCGGGTCACACAGCATCTCTGGAGAAAAGGAATAGGTGGCGTTTCGGGTCGAGACCGAAAGGCCACCCATTCCTTCCCTCCAGAGATGCTGTCTGACTCGCTGAGTTACTCCAGCTTTTTGTGTCTATCTTCAGTTTAAACCAGCATCTGCAATTCCTTCCTCCACAGGATTTAAAGGCTTTGCCTGTCTTTCAAAAAATAATAACTTTTTCAGTCAGAGTTGTGAATCTGCGGAATTCTCTGCCTCAGAAGGCAGTGGAGGCCAATTCTCTGAATGCATTCAAGAGAGAGCTAGATAGAGCTCTTAAGGATAGCGGAGTCAGGGGGTATGGGGAGAAGGCAGGAACAGGGTACTGATTTAGAATGATCAGCCATGATCACATTGAATGGCGGTGCTGGCTCGAAGGGCCGAATGGCCTCCTCCTGCACCTATTGTCTATAATGTTTGCATATATTTGTGTACACACACACGCACACGCGCACGCGCACACGTGCACGCACACACGCGCACACACACACACACACACACACACACACACACACACACACCCGTGTATATATACAGCATAATAAAAAGGGAGCCCAGTGGCAGGTAGTATGGTTGCCCCACAGATCCAAGGATCTGGGTCAATCCTGACCTCCAGTCATGTTTCTGTGGAGTTTGCACATTTGGATTTCTGCTGGGCACTTGGTTTGTTCCAATATCCCAAAGATGTGCTGGTTAGTAGATCGCAGATCGTCTGAAGAAGGGTCTCGACCCAAAAGGTCACCTCTCCCTTTTCTCCAGAGATGCTGTCTGTCCTGCTGAGTTACTCCAGCATTTTGTGCCCATCTTCGGTTTAAACCAGCATCTGCAGCTCCTTCCCACACATACTGGTTGGTAGACCAATTGATTTCTGCAAATTACTCCTTGTGTTGGTAGGTGGTAGGAGAATCAGGGGGCCATTTTTGAGCTTGTGAGAGAATAGGTTACAGTGGAGGAATGGGGGAATGGAACTGATTGGATTATGCTGAGAGCTGGCAAAGACTCTTTGGACCACATGGCCCCTTTTCTCATAAGGAAATATGAAAGAAAACAAAATTACTTGGCATAAAGAGAATAAACGTATTTTAGTGCAGAACTGTCATGGCAGAACTGTCATTTGCTTCATGTGCATCGTAAATATGTTCATACAAAGTGTTTCCTTCGTGAAATAAATCACATTTGCACCACCAAATGGGAACATTATCCACGCTGATAGACCAGATTTTATGCAGTGCCTTAAAAGAAGAAAGACAGTTAGAGAGGTTTGGTAATTGAAAAGCTTTTACCCATATCCGAGCCCATCCCTGATGCACTTAAATTATTCCAATGGGATTCTTTGTTTGGACTAAGTTTGAAAACATTAGTAAAAAGCAAAGAAGTAGCACATCTATAGGCACACCAACTGGCGTTGAGTACATTATTCTTGCAGGCTGTCAGAGTGGCACTGGAGATAGTGGAGGTCCCAAATGATCTGAATGCTGCCTCGCGGGAGTTTGCATGTTCACATGGCTTTCGCCTTAGTGTTCTACTTTCCGACCTCTCCTCAAAGAAACACTATACGGAAATTATCTACTATAAATGGAGAATGGAAGCTTAGTAGAATGAGGGGGGGCCTCATTGAAACGTACAGAATAGTGGAAAGTTTGGAGAGAGTGGAAGTGGGGAGGATGTTTCCACTAGTGGGAGAGTCTCGGACTAGGGGTCGTGGCGTCAGAATTAAGGGACATTCTATTCAGGAGGAGACGAGGAGGAATTTCTTTAGCCAGCGGGTGGCGAATCTCTGTGATTCTTTGCCACAGAAGGCTGTGGAGGCCAAGTCAATGGATATATTGAAGGCAGAGATAACTAGATTCTTGACTAATACAGGTGTCAGAGGTTATGGGGAGAAGGCAGGAGAATGGGGTTAGGAGGGAGAGATAGATCAGCCATGATTGAATGGTGGAGTAGACTTGATGGGCCGAATGGCCTAATTCTGCTCCGATCACTTATGATCTTATGATCTAAATAGTCACCAAGTAGGTGAATAGGTAGTGGTGGTGGAAGGTGATACTAATTGGCATGTCGGAGAGAATACGTTACAGGAAAGCAATGGGTGAATGGGAGTGATGAGAATGCTCTGACAACTGGCATAGACTTAATGAGAGGAATGGCTTCCCTCTATGTTGCAAGAAAACAAAACAACACTAGTTTTGCGCATTTTTTATCCATATCCCTGAATGTAGACAAATGAAAACTTATTGGATGTTGGAAGCCAACTCTCAACATTGACTGTGTTTTCCTCCAATGGAATTTAAGCTACAACAGAATGCATCTTGGAATTTGAACCGCAATGCTTCAATCTCAACGAGCAAAGCATGCAAAGGAAATGTCCCAATTGTACTGTTCTGGTTCAGTATGTAGTCCTCGCTACTGAGACCTCTGAAATTGTGACATGCTCAGCAGCAGAACACAGTTGATCTACTGTATTTATTTTCAATATGAATTTTCAAAAATGCGATTCGATTCCAACCCACGGAGTTCCCCAGTCACAATGCTGGAATGGCTCAGTCGTGGAATGCAGGAGCAACCAAAATCCAGGGGGCAGACTGAACCTTCATTCTAATTCCGACGGAGCCTTCTCAAAGAACGCTCCGACTGTCCATTCCAACCCTGAGCTCATTGACTCAGTCCATAGAACCTTTCTTAATTGTATTTTTACTTGATGCTCCAAAAGTATACAATGCCATCTGCTTTGAGTGAAAATGGTGAGAGTTGCTCTTTGGGTTTTATTAAAACGTGATTTTAGATATCAACCGTCAGCTGGGGCAGAGGCTACCCCGGCTTACAAAGTCATTGTGCAGCGCAGCTCGTCGCTTGCACTGGGATGGACTCTCGGCTGCCTGGGATCACACCAGTGAGCTGGGAGCAGCCTCCACTGGAAGACTATCTTCTGGATCATGCTGGAAGAAACAATGTGCTCCAGTATGTAGATTGAATGTAGATGTCAGGCAAACTCTAGTCAGTGGAAGATCTTCATCCTTTTATTGCACAACGGCAATTATTTGGAGCAGCGCTTTTGCATTTCAACGAATGAATGAATAAGTTTATTGGCCAAGTATGTACACATACAAGGAATGTGCCTTGGCGCTCCGCTCACAAATGAAAACACAAACATGCAGTTAACAATCCTCAAAGAAACACTATGCGGAAATTATCTACCATAAATGGAGAATGGAAGCTTAGAAGAATGAGGGGGGACCTCATCAAAACACATCAAAACAATAAGGATACAACGTTACGGTCCAAACATGTGGGTGAAAATAAACCAGAGCAAAAAAGAAACCTCAGACTTTGGTTATTGAGCAGAACGATCACTCGTGGGGAAAAAAGCTGTTTTTATGTCTGGCTGTGGCTGCTTTGACAGTCCGGAGACTGTGCAAAATCACCATTGTAAAACTGGAACCTTGTAGCGTGTTGATAAAGGCAAGGAGCCAGGTATTTTGGGAAGGTATATTTATTGGTTCGTGGGTCTCAGACGGGTCTAGTCTGCCGGAATGGCTTGGCGCCCAAACCTTGTCCTTTTATACCTGAGTCCAGGACCGCCTCCCGGGACTGGTCCATTCCCGTGCCGAGGGGTCGGTAGTAGTATGGCCCGACCCTTGGGAGCCGCCACAGTACCCCCCCCCAGATCCGGAGGCACGAAACGCACTGGTGGTCGCACAACCCGACCGGACCGCGTACGGTAATCGGTTGACAGAGGGGCCGGCGGAGGCACAGTTGGAGAGACAGGCGGTGGGACCCGCAAAGGGGGGCGACCTCGTGGCCGAGGCTGGGCCACCCGTACCGGTTGGTCGATGTCTAAGTGGGCCGGCTTCAGGCGGTCAATCGACACGGCCTCCGGCCGGCCCCCCATGTCCAAAACAAAGGTTGTCTGCCCGTGCTCCAGCACCCGGTACGGGCCTTCATACGGCCTCTGGAGTGGCGCCTGGTGGGCGTCACGGCGCAGGAACACAAAGGCGCAGTCCTGGAGGGCCGATGGCACGTAAGGGCGGAATGTCCCATGGCGGGACGTCGGCACGGGTGCGAGCTTGCCAACTCGCTCTCGGAGGCGATGTAGGGTGGATGAGGGCGGTTCCTCTCGCCCCGGCAACGAGGGCACGAACTCCCCGGGCACCGTGAGCGGAGACCCGTAGACGAGCTCCGCTGAGGATGAAGCCAGGTCTTCCTTGGGGGCAGTCCGGATGCCCAGCAGCCCATGGGCATCTCCACTCCACATGGTCCCCAAGGCAAACGGGGGCTGGAGCACGGGCAGACAACCTTTGTTTTGGACATGGGGGACATGGTTCGTGGGTCTCAGACGGGTCTAGTCTGCCGGAATGGCTTGGCGCCCAAACCTTGTCCTTTTATACCTGAGTCCAGGACCGCCTCCCGGGACTGGTCCATTCCCGTGCCGAGGGGTCGGTAGTAGTATGGCCCGACCCTTGGGAGCCGCCACAACCTTCAATATAATTAGTAGCCTAGAAAATCTTCATATTCTCAAAACAAATGCTGCCTCTTAAATCCTTTCTTGCATTACTTGAATGTTATTCAAAAGGTATTTTAACAAAATTACAGCAATCTTCCAGGATGCTCATCTAACCCTAACGATGCTATCCACAATGTGTCAGGTGAGAAGTGGGGTTCATGTGAATTTTCATAGTATTCTTTTGTCACATTTAATGCAGTTTTCAAAAAAAAAAAAATATTCTGACCTACTTGAGATTTTTGTGCATTTTCAGACCAAAAATAAGTTGTTAGGTTTCACGATACAAACCTTTTAGTCCTGCTGTTGTTTTAAATCAACTGTAGTTCACAATGAAGGAAATATGTTTTATTCCCATGCAAATATGGCTGATGCAAAACAGGCTCCTAGAAAGGGAACATTAGCACTGTAGAATTGGATAGGGGCATTTCAATTTAGTTTAGTTTAGTTTAGTTTAGAGATACAGCGAGAAAACATGCCCTTCGGCCCACCGAGTCCGCACCGACCTGCGATCCCCACACACTTACACCATCCGACACACACTTCTACACTCATACCAAGCCAATTGATCAACAAACCTGTCTATCTTTTGAGTGTGGGAGGAAACCGAAGATCTCGGAGAAAACCCACGTGGTCACGGGGAGAACGTACAAAGTCTGTACAGACGGCACCCGTGGTCGGGATCGAACCCGGGTCTCTGGCGCTGTAAAGGAGCAACTCTACCACTGCACCACTTAGCATGTGTCTTTTGTTTGTGTCTTGCCACGTAAAACTTCCTCAGTAGCAGAACACAGATCAAATCGATCACATTTGAACACCAAGCTGGAAGTTGATAATAAGCTCACAAAATAAGTCTAAAGTTTCATTCAAAGTCTTAGAGAAATAGGAGATCAAAAATACCGATAGCTATTTTTAGAATGGTACTTAATGCTTGTTGCTAAAATAACATTTAAATTAGAATGAAATATATTTGCTTTCCATCCAAGTTTCACATTCAAATTTCCGGTTGATTAAATTATTAAAAGGAGAGCGAACTTTTGGAAAATGCTATGCTCTGTTGCCAATTACTTTCAGTTTCATTAAAAATAGCATCCGGCAGCAGGGTGAAAGTGAGATTTTGCTGATAAAGGCGGCAGCATAAATGAATTTTATGAATTTCCACAGCACATTTGGCTGAACATTTTCTAATTTCAGCACTCTCGAAACTGCAGCTTTCTTAGTTTAGTTTAGTTTAGAGATACCGCGTGGAAACAGGTCCTTCGGCCCACCGAGTCCACACCGACCACGGTCCCTGTACACTAGTGCTGTTCTCCAGACTAAGGACAATTTGGAATGTGGGAGGAAACCGGAGCATCCGGAGAAAGCCTAGGTGGTCAAGGGGAAAACGTACAAACTCCAAACAGATGGCACCCCTATTCAGGATCAAACCCGGATCTCTGGCGCTGTAAGGCCGCAACTCTACTGCTGTGCCACCGTGCTGCAGATTATTGATGCCTGTCAGAAAACAACTGTCTCAATTATTCTGATAAAGATATGTTCAATTTTAGGCAAAGATTTGGGTTAAAAAAAGCCACGTTTCATAAAGGCATTACTGCACTAACGACACAGGTTACATTTAAATGATACGGTGCACAATTTAGAACCAGATAAATCCAAAGAAATTGTATTTCTTTACCCAATCTCTGAACCATACAAAATGGAAAGATTGTAGCTTCAGTCAGAGTCAATAGACAATAGACAATAGGTGCAGGAGGAGGCCATTCGGCCCTTCAAGCCAGCACCGCCATTCAATGTGATCATGGCTGATCATTCTCAATCAGTACCCCGTTCCTGCCTTCTCCCCATACCCCTTGACTCTGCTATCCTTAAGAGCTCTATCAAGCTCTCTCTCGAATGCATTTAGAGAATTGGCCTCCACTGCCTTCTGAGGCAGAGAATTCCACAGATTCACAACTCTCTGACTGAAAAGGTTTTTCCTCATCTCTGTTCTAAATGGCCGACCCCTTATTCTTAAACTGTGGCCCCTGGTTCTGGACTCCCCCAACATTGGGAACATGTTTCCTGCCTCTAACATGTCCAACCCCTTAATAATCTTATACGTTTCGATAAGATCCCCTCTCATCCTTCTAAATTCCAGTGTATACAAGCCTAGTCGCTCCAGTCTTTCAACATTGTCGTTGTTATACAACACAGAATCACAATATCGCAGACAATATCGCAGTGTGAGCGGGGGATCCTTGTAACATGATCACATTGAACATGTGTATGAAGGAGCTGGAGACGCTGGTTTAAACTGAAGATAGACACACAAAGCTGGAGGAACTCAGCGGGTCAGGCAGCATCTCTGGATCTCTGGGGAAAAGGAATAGGTGACGTTTCGGGTCGAGACCCTTCTTCAGACTGAGAGTCAGGGGAAAGAGAAAGGAGAGATAGAGACGGCGATATAGAGAGATATAGAACAAGTGAATGAAAGATATGCAAACAGTAACGATGATGAAGGAAACAGGCCATTGTTGGCGGTTGGCTTGATGAAAACCCAAGCCCACCGACAAAATCCAAAGATGTACGGGTTTGTAGGTTAATTGGCTTGGTAAATGTAAAAATTGTCCCTAGTGGGTATAGGATCGTGGTAATGTGCGGGGATCGCTGGTCGGCGCGGACCCGGTGGGCCGAAAGGGCCTGTTTCCGCGCTGTATCTCTAAACTAAGCTAAACTAAAACGAGTTACAGACAGTGAGACTCAACAAGACGACTTTACACTGAACTTACTTGAGATAAATGTTAAAAAACAGTTAACTGGTAATTATGAATTATGCCTTATAACCATTCTTAATGTTAATGCATGGGTGGTTTTACACAGAGAGACATTTTGTCAAATTTTGTTTTTGTTATCCCTGCATGATATATTTCTAAATCTGATTTAACTTGACACAATGTGACATACTTAACCACATTCACTTCATCTGACCAATGTACATGACATGTTGTCAAACATCCTTCACCCTGAATAAATAATGACAGGCACAAATTCTTTCTTGGGCAGTAAGTCGATCCTGAAGGCATTATTCTTTACGCTTTTCAATTATGTTTTTTTTTTACAGTCAGAGACCTTGCACAGCTCATCCTTTGAAATATTGCAATCCTGATGTCTTTTAGAAAGAGAACAGATTTGGTGCTCTGATCAACACTAACCTTAGCATTTTATTTCATCCTGAGCAGAGCACTTGAATCGAGAGCATCAAAGCTGCCTGCTTCTTCCTGCGTACCACTGGCTGTCTGTATCCTTGCCTCGGCACATCTGCTGCCTAAAGCCCTCACCCATATTTTTGCTACCTCTGCACCTCAAAGTTTCAATGATCTCCTGTCGATGGTCTGCACAATCTGAGCTCATTGGAAACTCTGCCGCCTGTACTTTACCTGGCGCCAAGTACTGTTTCCAATCTGCCGCACCATTCTGCACTCTCTACTACATTGGCAACACCACAATTATAACATTTTCACCCTTGTAACTTCACCTCGTGAATGGTTCTCATCCTTCAGCTCACAGAGAACACTGTACTCTGCCACATTCGGTGCCTTGTATATCCCAATTTTAATAGCTCCATTTGAGAACAGTGCCTTCGGTTGCTTGTCGCCTAAGCTCTGGAGCTGCTTCACCAAATATTATTCATATCTCTACATTTCAATCTAAGATGTTCCAGCAGGCAGTGTCAAATGTAGTTTGGTAGTATGGGAGACAAGGGTTATGGGGAGCAGGCAGGAGAATGGGGTGAAGAGGGAAAGATCGATCAGCCATGCTTGAATGGCGGAATAGACTTGATGGGCCGAATGGCCTAATTCTGCTCCTGTCACTTGTGAGCTTATTACTTCTGCAAAGCAGCCTAGAGCACTTCATTACATTGAAATGGGAATGGAAAGACAAGTTGATGTGTTGTATCAGAATGATTTTATCTTATGGGAAATCTTAAGCCATTCTATCTTCAGTTGCTTCATCAATATCTTCATTATAAATTCAGAACTGAGCATAGTCACTATTAATTACACATATTGTTCAGTTCATTTTGTCAATCATCAGATCATGAAACGACACAAGCCTCATGCATTAAGGAATGAAGCCCAGAGGCTTCCACTGAGAAATACCAGTAATGTTTTCACCTGACAGTTGACATTGTCAACAAAAAACAGTCTAACCGCCTCTCCTAAACCTCAATGGCAGCACATCACCAACTTCTACAACATTCTGGGCTTCACTCTGATAAATCAAGTTCCGTATGTTGAAAGACTGGAGCGAATGGGCTTGTATATTGTGGAATTTAGAAGGATGAGAGGGGATCTTATTGAAACATATAAGATTATTAAGGGATTGGACACGTTAGAGGCAGGAACGGGGTACTGATTTTGAATGATCAGCTATGATCACATTGAATGGCGGTGCTGGCTCGAAGGGCTGAGTGGCCTACTCCTGCACCTATTGCCTATTGTCTATTGGCCCTTTGAGTGTATATAAGTAGATCTTATAGAGTTGTCAGGAGCACATTATGATTAAGTGTGTGGAAGTTATTTTGACCCACACGCCCTCAGCGATGAATTAATTATTCATGCACAGCAATTAACCCCTGTTTTACCACTCCTGCATTCCCAGGTACAAGAGGCACAGAAGCCACTAGTTAATTAAAGATATTGATATTTTGTTGTAGATGGGTGAAGATGGTTTATTTTGTTGTTGTTTTAGCTAATATAAAATGAATGCTTATTTTCAGTAGAAAGCAGTAAGATGGATGCTTGTGGCAGAAATGTTATCCTTGGGAATGGAATGTGTTTGTCCCTTTATGAATGATAAGGAGTAGACAGAGGAGTAGGGGTTCCTTGTTCTTAAATTACTCCCTTACTCCCTTGTTTGATAGTGTGAGCCCTGTGTATTGAAACAGTAGAGCAAGGTATCTCTAATTAACTATATCAGCTAATAGCATAGATTCTCAACTCCATTGACCAGAAATTTCAAGTGGACAAAGCACAATGGCTACAAGTGCTAGTCAGTGGTTGAAATGTTCTGGTGAACGATTCACCTCCAGAATCCCAACGTCTTTCCAGCAACTACTTGGCATGTAGAAGTCTGGAGTGTGACGGAATACTCTGCAGCTGCCTGGATGAACTTCAGCCACACTCAGGAAGCTCAGTGTCATCCTGGACAAAGCAGCACATACACTTGGCACCTCGTCCTTCTCTCTCTGTAGTCAGTGCATCCCCCCCCCCTCCTCCCACCTCCCCCCTCAACTCCATCCAAGGACCCAAACAGTCTTTCCAGGTGAGACAGAGGTTCACCTGCACCTCCTCCAACCTCATCTATTGCACCCGCTGCTCAAGATGTCAACTTCTTTACATCGGCGAAACCAAACGCAGGCTCGGCGATCGCTTCGCTCAACACCTTCGTTCAGTCCGCCTTAACCAACCTGATCTCCCGGTGGCTGGGCACTTCAACTCCCCCTCCCACTCCCAGTCTGACCTATCTGTCATGGGCCTCCTCCAGTGCCATAGTGAGGCCCACCGGAAATTGGAGGAACAGCACCTCATATTTCGCCTGGGCAGCTTGCAGCCCAGCAGTATGAACATTGACTTCTCCAACTTTAGATAGTTCCTCTGTCCCTCTCTTCCCCTCCTCCTTCCCAGATCTCCCTCTATCTTCCTGTCTCCACCTATATCCTTCCATTGTCCCGCCCCCCCCGACATCAGTCTGAAGAAGGGTCTCGACCCGAAACGTCACCCATTCCTTCTCTCCTGAGATGCTGCCTGACCTGCTGAGTTACTCCAGCACTTTGTGAATAAAAACCTTCGATTTGTACCAGCGTCTGCAGTTATTTTCTTACACCATGGTTACTGTATGTACAATCAATGAGACTGGCAATGTGCATGGAAATCCCTTCTAAACGTGACATCTGTGACTTTGAAGAACTAGGGCTACAGACACATTCCACCATCCTGACCTGATAACATTAAACAATTCCTCTGTGTTTACCATGTTAAAGTTTTGGAATTCCATAACCATCAGCAGTAGAGTTCAGAATATGAGTGACCATCTCCAAGAAAAGCTGGCCTGAACAACAGAATGAATAAACAATTGGACAATGCAGGCACAAGGAACCGCACTTTGCACTCAAATGCCTACATTGGTAAGAGACATACAGGTTTGTAGGTTAATTGGCTTGGTAAGTGTAAAAATTGTCCCTCGTGGGTGTAGGATAGTGTTAATGTGCGGGGATCGCTGGTCGGCGCGGACCCGGTGGGCCGAATGGCCTGTTTCCGTGCTGAATCTCTAAACTGAAAAGAAGTAAGGTGCCTAGTGACAGCTCCGTAACGATGATTGACTCTGGAGAAAAAATCGACGTCAGACTGATGATAGGATTAAATTGCTAGATTAACCTTCCTGTGTAGCTCTAGACGTTTACTCTCTCGGTAATAAAGCTTCTCCTGGTGTGTGTTTTTCCTATTGCTCGATTTTCAGCAAACCTCACATTGGGTTCTGTGGGCTGAGCAACGAGAAACAATGCCACGATCCACAAAACGCATGTTCCCAGTGAACAACCAAACAAAACCATGAACGTATTCCCGTGAACAAGGTAAAATGCTGCACAGCGTAGGCAGGTTAACCTTAAAGAAGAAGGTTAATCTTCCTTCTACACAGGAAGAATATGTTTAACAATGATGTCATATGCAAAGGTCAAACAAATAACTCCATGCCACACATGATGCATTTATAATTGTTATGTAATTTTAGTTTAGTTTAGAGATACAGCACGGAAAAAGTCCCTTCAGCCCACCGAGTCCGCGCCGATCAGCGATCCCCGCACACTAACACCATCCAACACATACTAGGGACAATTTACATTTATACCAAGCCAATTAACCAGCAAACCTGTAAGTTTTTGGAGTGTGGGAGGAAACCGAAGATCTCGGAGAAAACCCACACAAGTCACGGGGAGAACGTACAAGCACCGTGCAGACAGCGCCCGTGGTCAGGATCGAACCCGGGTCTCTGGCACTGCAAGGCAGCAACTTTACCACTGCACCACCTTTAAAGAAAAGGGCAGCATCTCAAATCGTTTGAAGAAGGTTCCTGACCCGAAATGTCATCCATTCATTCTGTCTGCTTGACCTGCTGAGTTACTCTTGTATTTTGGGTTTTACCCCTTGTAAATATATGCACAATGTCACACTGACAAAGTAACATTCTGAGATAATCATTGGGCTTTCCTGTCAAAGAAAATGTTACTGCTTGAGGTACTATAATTGCCTGGGAGTGTGTAGCATTGTAACGTGTAATTTCTTCAGATCTGTTACCCAGGCAAAGTGGTTTAAAAAAAATCAAGTGGAAGCAGAAACTATCACAAGATATGTAGGAAGGAACTGCAGATGCTGGTTTACACTGAGGATAGACACAAAATGCTGGAGTAACTCAGCGGAACAGGCAGCATCTCTGGAGGTGACCTTTTGGGTCGAGACCCTACTTCAGAGACATTCCTTTTCTCCAGAGATGCTGCCTGGCCCGTTGAGTTACTCCCGCATTTTGTGTCTATCTATTACGATAGATACCCGCAGAGCAAACTTCCATCATTTTTTTCTTAATTAGTTCATTCAGTGAAACTTTGTCAAAGAAGAAGGTAATTAAGTTTTCTGGCTGATGGAGATGGGAAGATGGATAGTCACGTCATAAATGTTAGAAGCAGAATTAGGCCACTCGGCCCATCAAGTCTACTCTGCCATTCAACCATGGCTGATCTATCTCTCCCTCCTAACCCCATTCTCCTGCCTTCTCCCCATAACCCCTGACACCCGTACTAATCCTATCTATCTCTGCCTTAAAAATATCCGTTGACTTCTGTGGCAAATGATTCCACAGATTCACACCACCCTCTGACGAAATAAATTCCTTCTCATCTTCCTAAAGGAACGTCCTTTAATTCTGAGGCTATGACCTCTAGTCCTAGGCTCTCCCACTAGTGGAAACATTCTCTCCACATCCACTCTATTCAGGCCTTTCACTGTTTGGTGTTTCAATGAGGTCCCCCCTCATTCTTCTAAACTCCAGCGAGTACATGCCCAGTGCTGACAAACGCTCATCATATATATATTAACCCACTCATTCCTAGGGTCAACATTTGCTCTCCTGGCTGATGTGAGCGCTTGATCAATGGAGAGATTTCAGGAGCTGCATGAACCTTGGCTGAAGATTTTCCTCCACTTACCCTTGTGTTGCTGGATATCAGTGGACTGTTGACCTCACACCACCTAGCGCAGATTAACATGCAATGTCCTAGGTGGGAGAATACTGCCGGTTTGGAGATGGAAAATGAAACATCATCAGGGCCAAAGCATAAAGGCTAAAACTGGTTGAACAATAGAAAAGTAAAGAGAAACAACAGGGATGTTCAATCAGCAGACTGAGAAACAGAAAAGTCAGGAATGGCCTTTCGGCCCACAATGTTTGTGCTGAACATGAAGTCAAGTTAAACTAATCTCATCTGCCTGTGCATGATCCATATCCCACCATTCCCTACACTTCCACGTGCCTATCTAAAAGCCTCTTTAATGCCACTATTGTATCTTCCTCCACCATCACCCCAGACAATTTTGGGCCCCCACCTCTCTCAGTGTAAAACACTTTATCCCGGACATCTCCATTAAACTTCCCCCCTCCCCCCTCCCCTCCCCTCTCACCTGATAACTTTGCCCCCCAATGTTGGACACTTCCACCCTGGGAACAAGATTCTGACTGCCTACACTTCAATCCACCATGGTCGGTATTCATTTTCTAGGGTACATTCCTTATAATCATAATAACAATTCCTCCTAATGGAACAATTTATTTAATCATCCAACACAATGGCCTTTGAAGCTTGCTTCAGCTGAAGTTCGCTGTTCTGTGGAAATTCTGCATGTGCAGAAGAAAGATTCCTCTTACAGAAGTTCATTGGTCTTTTCCTAGCATGGAAAGTTATCATGTAAGGTAGTTATTTCCTGCTAAGATGTCCCTTGTACATGAGAGGCATTTTCTGATCACACATCTGATTTGAAGGTGGAGTAATATTCTGAACGGTTACAATTACCCATTTCAAACATTGGTCATCAATGATAATCAATAAAAATCATGGAGCAGCCAACACTAGACATGTGCATGCTAGTCTTGAGCATAACATAATGTGGTGGAGTAACTTAGCAGGTCAAGCAGCATCTGTGGAGGGAGTGGATAGGTGAAGCTGTGGGTTAGGACCCTTCTTCTTGTTTAGTTTAGTTCAGTTTAGAGATACAATGCGGAGACAGGCCCTTCGGCCCACCGAGTCCGCATCAACCAGTGATCCCCGCCCACTAACACTATCCTACACACACGAGAGACAATTCACACTTATACCAAGCCAATTAACCTACAAACCTGTACGTCTTTGAAGTGTGGGAGGAAACCGGAGCACCTGGAGAAAACCCACGCAGGTCACGGGGAGAACGTACAAACTCCGTGCAGACAGCAAGCAGTCGGGATCAAACCCGAGACTCTGGCGCTGCAAGTGCTGTAAAGCAGCAACTCGACCGCCGCGCCTGCTGTTTGTAGGGCCGGCTACACAATGTCTTTGAAGAGCCACCTTTTGCATGTTGATCTGGAGAAAAACTGCAGAGAGAGTACAGGCGCCAATATCTGTTAGGCGCGTTTAATGGAAAGCATCAGCTTTTGCGGCATGCTTTCCTCCTTTTGTGCGTCTCTTTAATTCTAGCTCTATTTATACAGTGTTTCTAAGTGGCAAAGCGAGCAGGAGCCGAAGGAGAAGGCAGTGGCAGTGTTATGCTCTCTCACAGTCACAGTCCATTAAATAATGTGCCAGTTGCTGTCAGCCCCAGTGGGTAATGGTGAGATTCTTCTATCACTGGGGATCCCTGCGCACAGGAAGAGAGTGAAAGAGCTTTGTACTTTCCGTGAATCGACGGCAGCAGTGGCGTGGGCTGGGTAGCAGGCCGGCAGCCTACACATTTAGGAATGAATGATTCAGAATGAGAATGGTCACATTATCAAACATGTGAAAAATTTGTAAAATGGGACAGGAGTTCAAAGGAGAAAGGAAATGTAGGTTAAAAAGCGCTGGACATGGAAAATCCTGTAAATGGTCCTGAGAAGCACATCATTTCATATCAGCCGGCATTTCTCCTGAAAATAAAGCCAGACACCTATCCATAGTCATAATATAAGAAAATAACTGCAGATGCTGGTACAAATCGAAGGTGTTTATTCACAAAATGCTGGAGTAACTCAGCAGGTCAGGCAGCATCTCAGGAGAGAAGGAATGGGTGACGTTTCGGGTCGAGACCCTTCTTCAGACTGAAGAAGGGTCTCGACCCGAAATGTATCCATAGTCATAGTCGGTACTTTCAGTGCCGAGCAGATAAACAAGATACGGAAGCAGAGTTAAATGATTTTCTTTTATATAAATGGGGTTGTCATGGTTACAGTTCAATTACACAAAAACAAACATTAGGCCCCGCACAATTGCAGACTAATAACATACTGTAGAAAATCAGAGCACAAGATCATCCTCACTGGCAACCGACAGCTGAACTGATTTGAAAGTGAGAAGGAAGGAGCGGCAGATGCTGATTTAAACCGAAGATGGACACAAAATGCTGGAGTAACTCAGCGGGACAAGCAGCATCTCTGGAGAGAAGTCTGACGTTTCGGGTCTGAAGAAGTGTCTCGACCCGAAACGTTACCCATTCCTTCTCTCCAGAGACGCTGCCTGTCCCGCTGAGTCACTCCAGCATTTTGTGTGTACCTTTGATTTGAAAATGAGTTTGTGTTTATCTGAACTAAACAGTCTGACATCACCATGGGCGGCACGGTGGCAAAGCGGTAGAGTTACTGCCTTACAGCGAATGCAGCGCCGGAGACTCAGGTTCGATCCTGACTACGTGCGCCGTTTGTACGGAGTTTGTACGTTCTCCCCGTGACCTGCGTGGGTTTTCTCCGAGATCTTCGGTTTCCTCCCACACTCCAAAGACGTACAGGTATGACTGGGTAAATGTAAAAATTGTCCCTAGTGGGTGTCGGATAGTGTTAATGTGCAGGGATCGCTGGGCGGTGCGGACTCGGTGGGCCGAAGGGCCTGTTTCCGCGCTGTATCTCTAAATCTAAAAAAACCATCGTGTTGCCATTGCTGGGATCCATGGCTTTGGAGAAAATCTGTAGTTTCTCTCCAGAATCAATGATATTTGTAGATGGTTTCCTGTTTGACTATTAACTTGTCCAATCACTCTTGCTCCACTCTAAAGCCATAGAGTTATGCAGCACAGAAATAGACCCTTTGGCCCAGCTCATTCAATCCAAACAAGATGCTAACCTGAGCTCGTCCCATTCGCCTGTGCTTGGCCCATATCCCTCCAAACCTTTTCTATCCATGTACCTGTCCAAATGTATTTTAAACATTGCAATTGAACCCGTCTCCACCACTTCCACTTGGAGCACATTCCACATACCCACCTGTGCAAAAAAGATACCCCTCTTAAATCTTTCCCTCTTCATCTTCAATCTGTGTTCCCTTGGTGTAGACTTCCCATCCCTGGGAGAAAGACCGTGTCCATTCAACCTTATTTATGCCCCTCATGAGTTTGCAAACCTGCATAAGGTCACCCCTCAGCCACCTTCACTTCAGGGAAAAAAGTTCCAAACTATCCAGTCCCACCTAATAATTCAAGCCCTCTAGTCCTGGTAACATCCGTTTGAATATTTCCAGCACCCTTTCCAATTTAACGACAACCTTCCAAAAGCTAAATGACCAGAACGGCACAGAATATTTTCCAAATCTGATCTCACCAGGCAGTATCTTGTACAATTATAACATGTCATCTCAACTCCTGTACTCAGATTGATGAAGGCAAGCATGCCAAACATCTTCTTCACCTCCCAGTCTACCTCTGTCGTCACTTTAGGGGGGACTTTATACGTACCCCTCGATTTCACTGTTGTACAACATTCTCTAGGGTCCTGCGATCTACCATGTAAGTCCTGCCTTGGTTTAACTTCCTAAAAATTGCAAACTTCTCACTTGCCCAATTTATATTCCATCTGGCATTCTCTGGCCCACTTTCCCAGTTGATCTAATCTTAGATAAACTTCTCAGCCTCCATTCACAATGTTTAAATAATAGTTTTATTCTCTCACTGTTTTTGTGTGCCAAAAAGACAATGAATATTGGAAAACACTCTTTAGTTCAAGGATTTAAGGACTCTGAACTAAAATCAGTGCATGTAATCATGAGGGGGATAGATAGGGATATATATATATATATATATAAGACAATAACTGCAGATGCTGGTACAAATCGAAGGTATTTATTCACAAAATGCTGGAGTAACTCAGCAGGTCAGGCAGCATCTCAGGAGAGAAGGAATGGGTGACGTTTTGGGTCGAGACCATTCTTCTGACTGAATACTTATATGCTTGTTCCATATATATATATATGGAACAAGCTGCCAGAGGAGGTAGTTGAGTCAGGTACGATAACGATATTTAAAAGACATTTGGACAGGAAAGGTTTAGAGGGAGATGGGCCATATGCAGGCAGGTGGGACCAGCAAAGATGGGGCACTTTGGTCAGCATAAGCAGGTTGGGCCGAAGAGCCTGTTTCCCCGCTGTGTAGCTCTATGACTCCACAACTACTACCAAGTAAGTTAAACGACAGTTTGCCTTTCAAGGTTATTTTGCTTGGGACTTGCCTCTCAGATTCAGTGCAGGCCTGGCACAGGATGCAAAACCCCATTGATTTCCATATTGGCCTGCAGATTGGAAGGCAAAGGGAAAATATATCATATTTTAATGATATTATCTTATTTTGAGCATTCTTTATCATAATATTTTCATAATGGTTCTTATAGTTTTTGAATGTTGGAGACTTTTAATAATGACTAAAATCAGGGACAACGTTTAAGGACAAAGATCCCAGTTTTGCCTTCTGTCAGAAGTTGCCGGGTCTTCCAGGAGCAGAGGCACCACGCTCACAGCCTGAGGCCTACTTACCTGTTAGACTTTTCCATGCCAGCCAGTGAGACTATGTCTCCAAATTCAGCTCAGGTGAGGCTTTGGATGAGGGTGTCCTTGGAACAAAACCTGAAACTTGGTGCAAAAGGAATACTGGCTCTGTCCTGGGGGTGGAGTTGGATTCATGGGAGGTGAGTCTTGGAGGGGAGGATGCTCCTCAAACTGTGGAGCATCTTGGACAATACAGCTCACTCCCTCCATAACACACTGGTCAACCTGAGGAGTACCTTCAGCAACAGACTGGTTCCACCAAGATGCAGCACTTAACGCCACAGGAGATCCTTTTTCCTTGAGGCTATCAAACTATACAACTCCTCCCCCTTCTGTCGTGGGGTAGACTGACCACCCCCCCCCCCACCTCCCCAATCTGTGCACATCCCCAATCCTTTCCCACATGGGATAAATAAATCTCTATCATATCGTATCATAACAATACAAACGCTAACCATCATTTACAGAATGGACACTGATTTTGTCAGACATCTTGAAATCATGCACGCCATCATGGTGCTTTAGAAAAAAAGAATCAAATTGCCTTTTACAAATGGAGCCAGTTGCATGATTTGTGAGTGTTTTCAAAGTGCAGTCCCCAACGTAATGTGTCAGAATGGAGCCCCAGATTTATTCATGGCAAGGTGCCGCAACCTATAATCACATAAACAGTACAATAACCTTATATTTGGCAAAAATATTAAGAATGAAACTGCAGCCATTCCTTGATTTACAAAAGGAATACATTTGTGGAAAGCATTTTGTTAGGCATAACTTCATGAATGGAAAAGGCGACTGAAAAGCCTTGTGAGCATTTGGGGACAATACGTTCAAATGAGCAAAGGGTAGAGCACTATCACGCCCGGGAGATATGTCTGGCAACTGATTAGAAGGTCGCTGAGCACAGCCTTGATAGCTTATGAGGCCCTGCCCACAGCTTCACTGGTTGTTAGGGCTGTCCTCACTTAAGTTTACGTTATTGCAAATTATATATTTTTTTGCAAAGCACAAAGAAAAAGAACAACAACTTAAAAACACTACAAAGCTGAGAAATATTTGCACGCACTTAAAACAAGTAAATGCATCTAAATGATCAAATTAAATCAAGTAAGAAAGGAAAGTGACGGCCATTTTCTGTGCAGCCATTTTGTCCCATTGATTTCAAGGAGCCAATGGCAAGCCTTTGCTGGTGTGTTGGTACAGACTCAGTGGGGCTGTTCCCCAGCCCAAATGCTGGTATACAGTATCTGAAACCGTCTGAGTTGCTCTATTGATCTCCAAAGGCGCTGCCACATTGAGCTGGGCTAAATAATCCTGAGCTTTTGCACTGTAAAGTGACTAAAACCAACAGTTTCAAATAATTTTTCCTGAGCTTTTAACCAGAAGATGGTGGCTATTTTGTAATAGTACACTTTGTACATTGTTGGCACACTGCTTCTACAGCATTTAGAGTTTAGAAGAAGCATGCAATAGTTCTTCAGCTTAAAGAAATAAAAATTCCATCCTGAAAACTTCCAAAATAAAAGCATTCACTTCAGGAATAGCATCCGATCCCACCACATAATGATAAAAAGGCCACCAATCTGTCTGGCTGTAACCTTTCCAACTGCATCAGCACAACGCATACCCTACATAGTTTTAAGAGGACAGACAATATTTTATTGGTTTTAATAATTTATAAACGGAATATTCCAGGGCTGCAGTGAAACAGCATTTTACCAGAAATAGCAGCCATGCACTGTGCCCACATTTGGACTGCCAGTTAGGTAAACTAGCTATTTTATTATTTAATTAATGGTATAAATTCTAGTCTGTGGTCTGGGCACTAACCTCCATCTCAATATATAGCAGATCCAGAACCTGCAGCCTCATGCTGAGGCAAAAAGACTACATACAGCTCCAGCCAACCAAAAGCACTCAGGACTATTTAATGTTATAGTGCAGAAATCTAGTTACTTTATATTAACTCTATTAAGACCAAAAAAAATCCGAGCTCCAAGTATTTCAGTAACTTTCTGAAGAGCTGCAAGGCTCAAAGAGTGATAAGTAAAATGTTAGTGATAAGATTCAGATAATTGTCATCAATTGGTGGAATAGTGAGTAAATGCAGCAAAACTACTTGTGGAAAGGAGGTAACTAGAAATAAAGGAGAATGTTCTGACTGAAATAACCTTGTCATTGGCATCATGCAAAACATAATGACTTAAAGTATTCTGACAGAGTTGTGAAACCTCCTTTCATGAACTGCAGCATGGAACAGGGCACTGATATCTTTTAGAGTATCGTGTTCAGTTCTGGGCACCATGTTATAGGAAATATGTTATCAAGTTGGATAGGGTACAGAGAAGATTTACGAGGATGTTGCCAGGACTCGAGGATCTGAGCTATAGGGGGAGGTTGAGCAGGCTGGGACTCTTATTTCCTGGAGCGCAGGAGAATGAGGGATGATCTTATTAAGGTGTATAAAATCATGAGAGGAATAGATCGGGTAGACGCACAGAGTCTCTTGCCCAGACTAGATGAATCGAGGACCAGAGGACAAAGGTTTAATATGAAGGGGAAAAGATTTAATAGGAATCTGAGGGGTAACATTTTCACTCAGAGGGTGGTGGTTGTATGGAACAAGCTGCCAGAGGATGTAGTTGTGGCTGGGACTATCACAACATTTAAGAAGCAGTTAGACAAGTGCATAGATAGGACAGGGATATGGACCAAACGCAGGCAGGTAGGACTTGTGTAGCTGGGACATGTTGGCTGGTGTGGGCAAGTTGGGCCGAAGGGCCTGTTTCCACTATGACCTCTGTAGATATTGTGTGGCATCAAATTAGATTGACTGTTATTAAGCTGCAAGGGCACCTCAGTTTAAGAGACGTATGAAAGATATTATCAAGCTGGAAAGGGTACATCGCTAACCATTTGGAAATACCTGACAACATTCTGCTCACATTTCAATGAACTGAGTAACGAGAGGACACAGAGCTCTCTGTGTTACGGCACGGTAGCGCAGCGGTAGAGTTGCTGCCTTACAGCGAATGCAGCGCCGGAGACTCAGGCTCGATCCTGACTACGGGTGCTGCACTGTAAGGAGTTTGTACGTTCTCCCCGTGACCTGCGTGGGTTTTCTCCGAGATCTTCAGTTTCCTCCCACACTCCAAAGACGTACAGGTATGTAGGTTAATTGGCTGGGCAAATGTAAAAAAAAAAAAAATTGTCCCTAGTGGGTGTAGGATAGTGTTAATGTGCGGGGATCGCTGGGCGGCACGGACTTGGAGGGCCGAAAAGGCCTGTTTCCGGCTGTATATATATGATATGATATGATAAATCATTTGCGGTGTTCCAGTGCAGATAATGTGTTAACCTCGGTTTCAGTACAAACTGGAGGAAAGATGCAGAAAGTCTAATTCTGCTGCAGTTATATACAGAAATTAAAGCTCAGAGTGATGAGGGAATAAACTGAATGGTTCAAAGTGTCTTCAGACTTGATATGACAGCACAGTTACTTGCTTGGCACATACACAGTGTATTCTTTATATGTGTTATCCCTCCCACTTTGTACTCACTTACACCACCCACACGCTTATTCTTCTCCTGCCTCCATGCAAATTATAATTCTCATGATAATTACCTGGGTACAATGATTCACGCAGGCAGATGACGCACAAAACCCTTTATCATCACGGTAATTGTAGTTCACACGATGTGCAATCAGGGAAAAGAAAAAATATATAGTGTGACCAAGGTCCATTTGGCAAATGTGTCAGAAATTGCAATATAGATCATTGCGGATTCTGTGTGTGTGTGTGTGTTTTTTTTAAAATGATCTCTCATTTCTCATGAAAGTTACAGTGAGATGAATCCTTTGCCACACTACCCCCTCACTTGGCTGAAAATGTTACCACACCCACACTTTCACCTTTGATAATGGTGCTGCTGAGACTAACGCCCATCTAGGCAGTCCTCTTTGTAAATGTTGGCCTCCTGGGCCACCGAGTACATGAGGGAAGGCAGCAGAAGAGAGCTATTTCTAATCACCGGCTCGTTTTCTGTGGTGTTTTCAGAATTCCTTCAATAAATGCTCCTTGACAACTGTGTCACGTAAGATTCCTTCTGTGCGAAGACATAATGGCACTTCGTTGTAAGTGAGGAGGAAGAATTATCAGGAGAAAAGATCTCGCTCTATAACGTCATTACCTGGGTCACTGCGGGGTGGATTTTGGAAAGCTCCAAGCAAGTTATCGTAATATTTTTATAATTGCAGTAATTGTGCCAATTATTTGTGATTTCCCTGCGAGAATAAGTAACGATGCTGACTGATGCTCATCAAAAACGTTCTGCTGCTTAAAATATGTTGAGGACTATGTCAGGTCCCTATTTTTAGTGTCGATTTAGTATCACGTGCCTTAATAAATGCTTGGCAGATCCCGCTGCTGGGTGTACTCTGGCTCTTAAGCATACATTGTGTGTTTTAGAAAGCCTCTTCAGCACCATTGCACAATACATACTGAAATTTATCTCGGTATCGCAGACTCAATCTCCTGAATATGCCTTTTGCCAGTGAAAAGGATCAAAAAATATATTCATGCTATTTCAGAAAGCTAATTGCAGAGGTAATTTAATTTGGTAAAGAAATCCTACTTGACCCTTGGTTGGTTTCCTTGCCAGTTATATGGGATGCCTTTCGTCTCATTGAGGACATTCCATAGCACTTCAACTAAAAGCCAGTGACGTTTTCATTTGAAATGTCGCCACCATTGCAGTGCAGAAAGAGGCCATTCCTCTTTTCTACCTCCATCAAACCCTATCAGCATACTTTTCCATTATTTCTCCTTTTCCCTGCTTAGCTTCCCACTAAATGCATTGTTGTTAGCTTTATCTCCCATGAGCTTTATCTTTTCTATCTCTTTTTATCGCCCATCTCTCCTTGTGGATTCAAGTTTCACATTGTATCCACTCTATGCTTCACCACATTTTTCCCCAATTATTCACTGGATTTATGAATAACATAAGGGACATTAGTATGAGGAGGCTAATCAGGCCCTTGGTCATGCAATAGGGTCTTGGCCATCCAATCTTAACTTTAGCACCACTTTCCCATTCCGCCCATACTGCTTGACTTTCCTGCAGTTCAAATATGCGTCAGACTCCACTGTGAATGTATTTGATGACTCCACCTTCAAAAATCCAAAGCTTCACAACTTCAGAAGAGAAGAAATTCCTGTAAAGGAGGAGAAAAGAACTGCAGATGCTGGGTTAAATTGAAGGTAGACACAAAATGCTGGAGTAACTCAGCAGGTCAGGCAGCATCTCTGGAGAGAAGGAATGGGTGACGTTTTGGGTCGAGACCCTTCTTCAGTCTGAAGAAGGGCCTCGACCCGAAAAGTCACCCATTCCTTCTCTCCCGAGATGCTGCCTGACCCGCTGAGTTTCTCCAGCATTTTGTGTCTAAATTCCTGAAAATCACAGTTTTCAATTTGCAAACCTTTCCTTCTGAAACACTGGCCCCCAAATTCTAGATTCCCCAACCACGGGAAACATCCTCCGTTCATAAGTGATAGGAGTAGAATTAGGCCATTGGGCCCATCAAGTCAACTCCGCCATTAAATATTAGGCAAGTTTTCCGAAAGATGTTGCCCAGCTGAAAAGGGTGCAGAGAAGATTTATGAGGATGTTGGCAGGGTTAGATGGTCTGAGCCTGCTCAACCTCTGCCTATAGCTCAGACCATCTAGCCCTGGCAACATCCTCATAAATCATCTCTGCATACTTTTCAGCTGGGCAACATCTTTCCGAAAACTTGGTGCCCAGAACTGAACACAATACTCTAACTGCAGTCTTACCAATGCCTTATACAACTGCAACATGACCTCCCAACTTTTGTACTCAATACTCTGACTGATGAAGGCCTATGTGCCAAAAGCTTTATTGACCACCCCATCAACCTCTGATGCCACTTTCAACAAACTATGTACCTGTACTCCTGGATCCCCCTGCTCTACAACATTACCCAAACCCGACCATTCACTGTGTAGGTCCTGCCTGTGTCAATCTTCCCAA
Source organism: Rhinoraja longicauda (assembly GCF_053455715.1). Taxonomy (NCBI): domain Eukaryota; kingdom Metazoa; phylum Chordata; class Chondrichthyes; order Rajiformes; family Arhynchobatidae; genus Rhinoraja; species Rhinoraja longicauda. Next base: position 6,959,066 of record NC_135964.1, read on the forward strand.
AATGCAACACCTCACATTTCTTTGCATTAAATTCCATCAGCCATGCCTCAGCCCATCTGGCCAGCTGGTCAAGATCCTCCTGCAATTTTTGACAACCATCTTCACTATCTACAATACCACCCACTATAGTGTCATCTGCAAACTTGCTAATCACGTTATGTTCTCATCTAAATCATTGGTATAGATGACAATCAGCAACGGGCCCAGCATTGAACCCTGAGGCACACCACTAGTCACAGGCCTCCAGTCTGAAGAGCAACCTTCCACTACCATTCCTTCATTGCAGTCTGCACTAAAAACATCACCCAACGTTTTTCTCCAGAGTTGCTGCCTGACCCACTGAGTAACTCCAGCACTTTGTGTCCATCTTCCACTGTCACGCTCTGCTTCCTTCCATGAAGCCAATTTGCTATTGGACGAGGGAATTGAATGCAACATCTCTAAGTTTGCGGATGACACGAAGCTGGGTGGCAGTGTTAGCTGCGAGGAGAATGCTAGGAGGCTGCAGAGTGACTTGGATAGATTAGGAGAGTGGGCAAATGCATGGCAGATGCAATATAATGTGGATAAATGTGAGGTTATTCACTTTGGCGGCAAGAACAGGAAAGCAGACTATTACCTGAATGGTGACCGATTGGGAGAAGGGGAGATGCAACGTGACCTGGGTGTCATGGTGCACCAGTCATTGAAAGCAAGCATGCAGGTGCAGCAGGCAGTGAAGAAAGCGAATGGTATGTTGGCATTCATAGCAAGAGGATTTGAGTTTAGGAGCAGGGAGGTTCTGCTGCAGTTGTACAGGGCCTTGGTGAGACCGCACCTGGAGTATTGTGTGCAGTTTTGGTCTCCTAACCTGAGGAAAGACGTTCTTGCCTTAGAGGGAGTACAGAGAAGGTTCACCAGATTGATCCCTGGGATGGCGGGACTTACATATGAGGAAAGACTGGATAGACTGGGCTTGTACTCGCTGGAATTTAGAAGACTGAGGGGGGATCTTATAGAAACATATAAAATTCTTAAGGGGCTGGAGAGGCTAGATGCGGGAAGATTGTTCCCGATGTTGGGGGAGTCCAGAACCAGGGGTCACAGCTTAAGGATAAGGGGGAAGTCTTTTAGGACCGAGATGAGAAAACATTTCTTCACACAGAGAGTGGTGAGTATGTGGAATTCTCTGCCACAGAAGGTAGTTGAGGCCAGTTCATTGGCTATATTTAAGAGGGAGTTAGATGTGGCCCTTTTTGCTAAAGGGATCAGGGGGTATGGAGAGAAGGCAGGTACAGGCTACTGAGCTGAATGATCAGCCATGATCATATTGAATGGCGGTGCAGGCTCGAAGGGCCGAATGGCCTACTCCTGCACCTATTTTCTATGTTTCTATGTTTCTATGCTATCGATTCTGCTATCTCTCCTTGGATCCCATGAGATCTAACCTTCCAGAGCAGCCGACCATGCGGAACCTTGTCGAATGCTTTATTGAAATCCATACATACAACATCTACAGCTCTGCCTCCTTCGACCTTTTTGGTCACATTACCCCAAAAAAATGATTTGTGAGACACGACCTCCCATGTACAAAACCATACTGACTATCCCTAATCAGTCCTTGTCCACCTAAATGCATGTATATTCTACCCTTCAGAATACTCTCAAATAACTCCCTGACCACAGATGTTGAGCTCACCGGCCTGTCGTTCCCAGCCTTTTCTCTGCAGCCTTTCTTGAAGAGACACACAACATTTGCTACCCTCCAGTCTTCTGGCATCTCATCTGTATTTTATGGCAATTCATAAATCTCAGCCAGGGCTCGTGCAGTTTCCTCTCTAGTTTCCCCAGAGTGTCCTCAGATATATCTGATTTGTGTATGTGATGCTGCTGCATGCAAGCTTTACACAGTACCATCCTTGTGCACATGGCAATTAACTCGCCTTGACTTCAGATTAGTTTAGTTCAGTTTAGAGATACAGCACGGAAACAGGCCCTTCGGCCCACCGGGTGCGTCCGACCAGCGATCCCCGCACACTAGACACCATTCTGCTTTAGTTAAACATTTTGTTCAAGATGGCCGCGCCGTTGTGTTTGGCTGCCTGCCACTGTATGTTTTTTGTTTGTTTTTTTCCTCTTTTTTTTTCCTCTTTTTTTTCTTTTTTTTTTTCTTTCCTAATCAGATATGCAGCACTTTGGTCAACGTGGGTTGTTTTTAAATGTGCTATACAAATAAAATTGACTTGACTTGACTTGACTAACACTATCCTACACCCACTAGGGACAATTTTTACATTTGCCCAGCCAATTAACCTACAAACCTGCACGTCTTTGGAGTGTGGGAGAAAACCGAATATGACGGAGAAAACCCACGCAGGTCACGGGGAGAACGTACAAACTCCGTACAGACGGCGCCCGTAGTCAGGATAGAACCTGGGTCTCCGGCGCTGCATTCGCTGTAAAGCAGCAACTCTACTGCTGCGCCACCGCGACCGCCCTTGACTTGACTGCATTCAGGGTGAATATCTCCTTGCAGCGCCGGAGATGGTGGAAGCAAGAAATCTTTAGAATTCACTGTTTCAGAGAAATGTTGATGCTTGTGTGTTGTGTGCATTCAAAGTAAAGAAGGGAATGCTGGGAACACTCAGCAAACTCGACAGGCTCTTTGGAGAGTGAAACAGAGTTAATGCTTCAATTCAAGGTGAGATTGTTGGACTGTTGGACTGAGGGAATTGGAGGTTATGGAGATTGGGTGGGAAAGTGGACTTGGGGGACAGGATCAGTAGTATTTGTGTTAAATGGAAGAACAGGCTAAAAAGGATGCATTGACGTACTAGTTATTCTACATTTCTATCTTATTTTCTAAGCCAGTGGGGAATAGACGGAGAGCATCCAAGTTGTGGGGTTGACAATAGACAATAGACAATAGACAATAGGTGCAGGAGGAGGCCATTCAGCCCTTCGAGCCAGCACCGTCATTCAATGTGATCATGGCTGATCATTCACAATCAGTACCCCGTTCCTGCCTTCTCCCCATACTCACTGCTCTATCTAGCTCTCTCTTGAGTGCATTCAGAGAATTGGCCTCCACTGCCTTCTGAGGCAGAGAATTCCACAGATTCACAACTCTCTGACTGAAAAAGTTTTTCCTCATCTCAGTTCTAAATGGCCTACCCCTTATTCTTAAACTGTGGCCCCTTGTTCTGGACTCCCCCAACATTGGGAACATGTTTCCTGCCTCTAACGTGTCCAACCCCTTAATAATCTTATACGTTTCGATAAGATACCCTCTCATCCTTCTAAATTCCAGTGTATACAAGCCTAGTCGCTCCAGTCTTTCAACATATGACAGTCCCGCCATTCCGGGAATTAACCTAGTAAACCTACACTGCACGCCCTCAATAGCAAGAATTAGTTGACTGGAGGAAGCAAAAAGATAACAGGCTGTTGGTGGGAAAAGTGGAAATTCAAACTTGGGGATGTAAGCGGGTGGTGAGTGAGGAGTGAACCCTGTTGAGTTCGGGAAGGCAATCAGAGGTGGGTGGGATGGAATTCACTGGCATCATTGGGAGCTTGGTTGTTCAAAGGCTGAATAGAATATACATGCATTTAGGTGGATAAGGACTGATTAGGGATCGTCGGTATGGTAGTCAGGGAGATTATTGGCGTAGCTCCAGCTGATGATTGGGGAATTAGCAATTTAGTTTCGTTTAGAGATAGAACAGGGAAACAGGCCCATCGGCTCACCAAGTACAGGCCCACCAGCGATCCCCACACGAGCACTATCCGACACACATTAGGGACAATTTACACTGATACCAAGCCAATTAGCCCACAAACCTGGACGTCTTTGGAGTGTGGGAGGAAACCGGAGCACCCGGTGAAAACCCACACAGGTCACAGGGAGAACGTACAAACTGTGTACAGACAGCACCCGTAGTCAGTAATGAACCCGGGTCTCCGGCGCTGTAACTCTACCGCTGCGCCACCGTGCTGCCCTATGGATGATGGGAGATGATTAGTAATGGGTGGTGGATAAGAGCCTGCAAAACCGAAGCTGGGAGTGGAAGAATTTGGAAAGTGGGATGATCAGCAATAGCCAAAACAAAGACGGAGCAGGGCACTTTAATTACCAATGAGGAAGGCCACAGTTAACTGTTTAAGGCTAGCATCTATGTTTGTGACCAGTATCGCTGAGGTACAATTTGAGTCAGGTGATGCTAAGACATGTACTGCCACCATTTGTGTCATTGTGTTTCCTCAGTGGCCTCCATGTACTGAGTGGTACAGAAAAATAGCATGCCTTTGTGAAGATAGAATTTTATCCAGGATGGAAGAGAAGAACTGTAACCTTTTCCATCAATACGGGATCCGAGGGTTCCAGATCAAGCAACTATCAGCCATGGGAAAATATTTCAGGTCTGCAAGCCATGATTATACTGGATTTTGAATCTATTGAGTTTGTGTTAGACAGGGTGAGTGGATGTAAAATAATGGGGACACATGACTGAAGCAGAACATTGACAAACATTGTCCACAAACAACTATATGGACATACGTGTAGGAAGGAACTGCAGATGCTGGTTTACACCGAAGATAGACACAAAATGCTGGACTAACTCAGCGGCACAGGCAGCATCTCTGGAGAGAAGGAATGGATAACGTTTCGGGTTGAGACCCTTCTTCAGTTAGAGAGTCAGGATTTTCAAGAGAGTTGGATTTAGCTCTTTGGGCAAACGTAATCAAGGGATATGGTGAAAAAAGCAGGAACGGGGTACTGATTTTGAATGATCAGCCATGATCAGCAATGGTGGTGCTGGCTCGAAGGGCCGAATTAGCTACTCCTGCACCTATTTTCTATGTTTCTAGTCTCCTGCGCTCCAAGGAATAGACTCCCTGTCCACTCAACCTCTCCCTGTAGCTCAGACCCTCTGGTCCTGGCAACATCCTAATAAATCTTCTCTGTACCCTTTCCAGTTCTGTCATGAATAAAAGCATGGTTTCTGGAATACTGAGGTGGATTGGTGTAGACTGGTGACGAACATTGCAGATGGCACAGTGATTGAAGTGGGTATTAATTTTTTTTTTAACTTCAGTACAATTGAAGGGATTTTTGGAGAATACTGGTGATTCTTAGATTCCAGTGTTGGACTTGCCTGCTAGGTTTTTGTGATTATGCACACTCTCAGGAACCAGTACTCCAGAACAGGCCATAAGTACCATTCCTCCCAAAACAAGTGGAGTTGATTTTGCTCCCGATGATTACAAAGTGGAGTTGATGTTGCTCCTGATTATTAAAAAGTACTTTGGAGTTGGGCAGAACTCGGAGGCAAGGGCACTCGGTGGTGCAGCGGCAGAGTTGCTGTCTTACAGCACTGACAGCGCTGGAGACCCGGGTTCGATCCCGACTATGGGCGCTGTTTGTGTGGAGTTTGTATGTTCCACCCGTGACCACGTGGGTTCTCTCCAAGATCCTCGGTTTCCTCCCACACTCCAAAGACGTACAGGTTTGCCGGTTAATAGTCTTGGTATAAAAGTAAATTGTCCCTCGGGTGTGTAGAATAGTGTTAATGTGCGGGGATCGCTGATCTGAGCGGACTCGGTGGGCCGAAGGGCCTGTTTCCGTGCTGTACCTCTGAACTAGAACAGCGGAATTCACACGAGTTGGCCTTGTGTACAGATCACCTTGAATTAGAAGCAGAATTGGCACAATTGAGCAAAGATTTCTTTAAAGATAGAAGCACAGACATGTTGTTGGAGGGAGAAATCCACAGGTGGCTCATCCTTTCCCCAAACCACAATCTAAAGGTGCCAAGGTTGACTGTGAAGCATGAACAGTGATATCAATAATATCAAAGAAACACCTTGTGAGATGGAGTGATTTTGCTTCATGTACCATCACGAAATGGAAATGCTAAGTGGGTGATGCATGGTAGCAGATGGGGCGGCCTGTCGCTGTGCACTCAACTTGGCTCCATTACCAATTGAAGTTGAGTGAAGTCAGGAAAAAGAATTAGGAATTCAAGGGCAAGCAACTCTCTTCAGAATTGTTCAGAATTAAAGGACGTTCTTTTAGGAAGGAGATGAGGTGACTTCTCGAACTTCAAGTAATCCTAGCTTTCATCTCTCTCCATCCTTCCCCTTCCCCGTCCCAGTTCTCCGACCAGTCTGCCTATCTTCCTGATTAAACGTTTTCTCTGGTTTCCTCCCACACTCCAAAGACGTACAGGTTTGTAGGTTAATTGGCTTGGTGTATTTGTAAATTGTCCCTAGACTGGACTGTCTAGAGTGGAGCAACTAGGCTTGTATACACTGGAATTTAGAAGGATGAGAGGAGATTCCTTCCATCGGCCGGCGTGGCTCGGCCACGCCGCTGGACTTAGCATCGCCGGCGCGGCTCGGCCGCGGGACTTGGCAGCGCCCGGGGCGGCACGGCCGCGGGGCCTTCCATCGCCCGGCGCGGCTCGGCCGCTGGACTTAACATCGCCGGTGCGGCTCGGCCGCGGGACGTTTCAGTGCAAGGTGTGGCTCGGCCGCGGGGCCTTCCATCCCCTTGCGGGGGCTGTGCGTGTCGGTCGCGTCGTTAGGGGTCGAGCTGCCTGTCTGTGGGCGTGGGGGGAAGAGAGTGGAAGTTTTGTTGCCTTCCATCACAGTGAGGGGGTGTTTGGACTCACTGTGATGGATGTTTGTCTTGGGGTCGTGTGTCCTGTGTTCTTTTTTCTTTTTTTTGTTGTGTTTTGTGACTGCTGTAATTTCGTTCGGTATTTGTACCGAATGACAATAAAGTTCTATACTATACTATCTTATCGAAACGTGTAAGATTATTAAGCGGTTGGACACGTTAAAGGCAGGAAACATGTTCCCAATGTGGGGGAGTCCAGAACAAGGGGCCACAGTTTAAGAATAAGGAGTAGGCCATTTAGAACTGAGATGAGGAAAAACTTTTTCAGTCAGAGAGTTGTGAATCTCTGGAATTCTCTGCCTCAGAAGGCAGTGGAGGCCAATTCTCTGAATGCATTCAAGAGAGAGCTGGATAGAGCTCTTAAGGATAGCGGAGTCAGGGGGTATGGGGAGAAGGCAGGAACGGGGTACTGATTGAGAATGATCAGCCATGATCACATTGAATGGCAGTGCTGGCTCGAAGGGCCGAATGGCCTCCTCCTGCACCTATTGTCTATTGTCTATTGTCTAGTGTGTGTAGTGTAGTGTTGGTGTGCGGGGATCGCTGGTCGGTGCGGATTCAGTGGGCCGAGGGACCTGTATCCACGCTGTATCTCTGAACAACTTTAAAAAACTAAATATGAAGCCACTGGGAGGCTGGAGGTGATGAAGAGGGAGGGTACCCATAGGGCTGGGCAAGGTTTGGATCCGCAAGTCAATATTAACCTTTGATTTCTTCATTAGGTAAAGTTCTTCATTAGGATGGAGAGTGACAAAGTCAATACAGAAACAAGTGTGCTGAACTTAAAGAAAGGTAACTTTGAGGGTATGAGGCTTGAATTGTCCAAAATAGACTCGCGATTGATGCTGAAAGGGTTGACGGTGGACATGCAATGGAAGGCATTTAAAGGTCGCATGGATGAACTACAACAAGTGTTCATCCCAGTTTGGCAAAAGAACAAACCAGGAAAGGTAGTGCATCCGTGGCTAACAAGGGAAATCAAGGATAGTATTAAAACAAAAGATGAAGCATACAGATTAGCCAGAAAAAGTAGCATACCAGAGGACTGGGAGAAATTCAGAGTCCAGCAGAGGAGGACAAAGGGCTTAATTAGGAAAGGGAAAATAGATTATGAGGGAAAACTGGCAAGGAACATAAAAACTGACTGCAAAAGCTTTTATAGATATGTCAAGAGAAAAAGATTAGTTAAGGCAAATGTAGGTCCCTTGCAGTCGGAAACAGATGAATTGATCATAGGGAACAAGGAGATGGCAGACCAATTGAACAAATACTTTGGTTCTGTCTTCACTAAGGAAGACCTAAACCGTCTGCCGGAAATAGCGGGGGACCGGGGGTCTAATGAGATGGAGGAACTGAGGGAAATCCAGGTTTGTCGGGAAGTGGTGTTAGGTAAATTAAATGGATTAAAGGCAGATAAATCCCCAGGGCCAGATAGGCTGCATCCCAGAGTGCTTAAGGAAGTAGCCTCAGAAATAGTGGATGCATTAGTGATAATTTTTCAAAACTCTGTAGATTCTGGAGTAGTTCCTGAGGACTGGAGGGTAGCTAATGTAACCCCACTTTTTAAAAAGGGAGGGAGAGAGAAAACAGGGAATTATAGACCAGTTAGCCTAACATCGGTAGTGGGGAAAATGCTAGAGTCAGTTATTAAAGATGTGATAGCATTACATTTGGAAAGTGGAGAAATCATCGGACAAAGTCAGCATGGATTTACCAAAGGCAAATCATGTCTGACGAATCTTATAGATTTTTTCCAGGATGTAACTAGTAGAGTGGATAAGGGAGAACCAGTCGATGTGTTATATCTGGACTTTCAGAAGGCCTTCGACATGGTCCCACATAGGAGATTGGTGTACAAACTTAAAGCACACGGTATTGAGGGTTCAGTTTTGAGGTAGATAGAAAATTGGTTGGCGGACAGGAAGCAAAGAGTAGGAATAAACGGGTCCTTTTCGGAATGGCAGGCAGTGACTAGTGGGGTACCGCAAGGCTCAGTGCTGGGACCCCAGTTATTTACAGTGTATACTAATGACTTGGACGAGGGAATTGAATGCAACATCTCTAAGTTTGCGGATGACACGAAGCTGGGTGGCAGTGTTAGCTGAGAGGAGGATGCTAGGAGGCTGCAGAGTGACTTGGATAGATTAGGCGAGTGGGCAAATGCATGGCAGATGCAATATAATGTGGATAAATGTGAGGTTATCCACTTTGGCGGCAAGAACAGGAAAGCAGAGTATTACCTGAATGGTGACCGATTGGGAGAAGGGGAGATGCAACGTGACCTGGGTGTCATGGTGCACCAGTCATTGAAAGCAAGCATGCAGGTGCAGCAGGCAGTGAAGAAAGCGAATGGTATGTTGGCATTCATAGCAAGAGGATTTGAGTTTAGGAGCAGGGAGGTTCTGCTGCAGTTGTACAGGGCCTTGGTGAGACCGCACCTGGAGTATTGTGTGCAGTTTTGGTCTCCTAACCTGAGGAAAGACGTTCTTGCCTTAGAGGGAGTACAGAGAAGGTTCACCAGATTAATCCCTGGGATGGCGGGACTTACATATGAGGATAGACTGGGCTTGTACTCGCTGGAATTTAGAAGACTGAGGGGGGATCTTATAGAAACATATAAAATTCTTAAGGGGTTGGAGAGGCTAGATGCGGGAAGATTGTTCCCGATGTTGGGGGAGTCCAGAACCAGGGGTCACAGCTTAAGGATAAGGGGGAAGTCTTTTAGGACCGAGATGAGAAAACATTTCTTCACACAGAGAGTGGTGAGTCTGTGGAATTCTCTGCCACAGAAGGTAGTTGAGGCCAGTTCATTGGCTATATTTAAGAGGGAGTTAGATGTGGCCCTTTTTGCTAAAGGGATCAGGGGGTATGGTGAGAAGGCAGGTACAGGCTACTGAGCTGGATGATCAGCCATGATCATATTGAATGGCGGTGCAGGCTCGAAGGGCTGAATGGCCTATTCCTGCACCTATTTTCTATGTTTCTATGTTTCTATGATTTAACCAGAGGGATTATCACGCGAGACAAGAACCATTTGATATCTTCACACTAGATAAGAATAAATTCAAGCAGAATTTCTTCACCAGCCCATACATATCTTTGCAGGTTTCAGCTGTGCACAACTGAGAGAGGTTTCACAGGAGCATTGTGCAAGGTATCCCAAGGTATCTCATGGGAGGGATAATGGCTCAAGAGACTGCGGACTATAAATTAGTGGTTGGTTCCCTGACTAATACAGAGCAGACGGGGTGGTGAGAGGTGGCCTTTAGTCAGAGGGTGGGGAATCTGTGGAATCCATTGCCACAGACGGCTGCGGAGGCCAAGTCCATGGATATTTATTATGACAGATTCTTGATTAGTAATGGTGTCAGGGGTTATTTGAGGAAGGATATTCTTGCTATGGAGGGCGTGCAGCGTAGGTTCACTAGGTTAATTCCCGGAATGGCGGGACTGTCGTATGTTGAAAGGCTGGAGTGATTGGGCTTGTATACACTGGAATTTAGAAGGATGAGGGGGGATCTTATTGAAACATATAAGATAATTAGGGGATTGGACACATTAGAGGCAGATAACATGTTCCCAATGTTGGGGGAGTCCAGAACAAGGGGCCACAGTTTAAGAATAAGGGGTAGGCCATTTAGAACCGAGATGAGGAAGAACTTTTTCAGTCAGAGGGTGGTGAAGGTGTGGAATTCTCTGCCTCAGAAGGCAGTGGAGGCCAGTTCGTTGGATGCTTTCAAGAGAGAGCTGGATAGAGCTCTTAAGGATAGCGGAGTGAGGGGGTATGGGGAGAAGGCAGGAACGGGGTACTGATTGAGAGTGATCAGCCATGATCGCATTGAATGGCGGTGCTGGCTCGAAGGGCTGAATGGCCTACTCCTGCACCTATTGTCTATTGTCTATTGTCTATTGTTATGGGGAGAAGCCGGGAGAATGGGGTTGAGAGGGAAAGATAGATCAGCCATGATTGAATGGCGGAGTAGATGATGGACCAAATGGCCTCATTCTGCTTCCAGAACTTATGAACATGGGAAGAAGCATGAGATCTGAGAGCAGAGCGTGGCGTGGGTTCCATGCGCAGCACATGAGATCTGAGAGCAGAGCGTGGCGTGGGTTCCATGCGCAGCACATGAGATCTTATGGACCTGGACTTTAAGAACACCAAGCAGCAATTATTGTTGCACCTCTGGGAGAACCCTTATCTAGATCCCGACACATGCCAGACAAGGCACAGAACTCTTCTTACTTTAGTATAAGAAAATAACTGCAGATGCTGGTACAAATCGAAGGTATTTATTCACAAAATGCTGGAGTAACTCAGCAGGTCAGGCAGCATCTCGGGAGAGAAGGAATGGGTGACGTTTCGGGTCGAGTCCCTTCTTCAGACTGATGTCAGGGGGGTGGGACAAAGGAAGGATATAGGTGGAGACAGGAAGACAGTGGGAGATCTGGGAAGGGGGAGGGGGAGAGAGGGACAGAGGAACTATCTAAAGTTGGAGAAGTCAAGATTTGTTAGTTAAAATCACAACTTTCATATTGCAGACAGAGAGACCTGAGATAAATGTTGTGGGCTGGCGTTTTGAGAAGGAGTCTCTATAATCCCTCTCAGTTGTCAGAGGCATGGGTGGCACAGTGATGCAGCGGGTAGTGCTACTGTTTCACAGCTCTTACGACCTTGGTTCGATCTTGACCTCAGGACTAAAGTCTGAAGAAGGGTCTCGACCCGAAACGTCACCCATTCCTTCTCTCCCGAGATGCTGCCTGACCTGCTGCGTTACTCCAGCGTTTTGTGAATAAATAACTCTTCTTACTTTGTCAGCAACAAGGATTCCATAGACTGCAGTCTGTCATGTAGTGAGGGTCAGCTACACAAACAGTCTGTATGGAACATGTGAAGCAAAATTAGACACAAAAAGCTGGAGTAGCTCAACGGGTCAGACAGCATCTCTGGTGCAAAGGAACAGGCGACGTTTCGGATCGAGACCCTCCTTCAGAGTTAGAGTCAGGGGAAAGGGACACGAGATGGATAGACGGTGACGTAGAGCAAAGTGGCCTGTTTGCCAGTCTTCGGCTTGTTCACGTTGAAAGACGTTTGGGAATGAGACCTTCTGCTTGGACCCTGATCAAATCTAGTTGGCCAGCAGGACAAAGCTATGCACTGAGACTTAAACTCCAGCAGAGCTCGCAGCCGTGACATTTTACAGGGACTGTTTGGCTGAACGTGGAGGACAATTGACGGGATCGTTTGCCAACGTCCCTGCTGTTTCTGGGTCTGCTGCTCCACAAGCTGACAGATCCTGCAAGAGAGGCCCAGACGGAAGTAACAGAGGATGACAGTGACGGTTGATTGGTACCATTCCACCTTCCCCCGTCATGTCTTCTCAGAAAGCAGCCAGATATTGCAGGTGCTGAAGTGAAGCAGACTGAAAGAAGTCCGTCTGCTGCTCAAGCTGATGGAGGTGAGGGGGACACCTCCGGCCCAAATAGCCTCAAACAGAAACTGAGTTACTGCCTGTTTACCGTGTGACAGGGATTGGGGGAAGGAAGAGAATACATTGCATTTCCAGCTGCACAAACTGTGCGCAGGGAAGAAAGCATGTTTATGGCAGAGAGAGGCAGGACAAGGAACGCAAACAGGGGCAAAAGCAGAATGCTGGAAGAACTCAGTGGATCGAGCAGCATCTGCTGAGAGAATGGGAGGAGGCCGACGTTTCAGGTTGAGCTCCTGCGTCAGGTCCGAGAGAGAACGGGAAACATTGCCAGCGCACAGTGGTATGTGGGCGGGGTGGGATGGAGGCTGGTGGGTGAGAGATGGAACAAAGTGGGGAGGGGAAGAATGGCAGAAGGAACTCGGTGGCGCAGGGAGATGGGGGCCAGACGCAGGTCAGTAATAGGTGCAACAAGGTTGGGAGGGGGTGATGGATAGAAGGAGCTGGAGGTGGGAATGGGATGGAAGGGACAAACAGAAGAAGAAAAAAGAGGATTGGTAATTTTATGCATTGGAAGAGAGCACTGGGATGGGAGTTACCCACATAGAGTCAGAGTTATACAGCGTGGAAACAGGACCTTCAGCCCAACTTGCTCACGCCGGCCAACATGTCCCAGCTACACTAGTCCCACCTGCTTGCATTTGGTCCATATCTCTCCAAACCTGTCTTAACTGTCTAACTGTTTCTTAAATGTTGGGATAGTTCCTGCCTGAACTACCTCCTCTGGCAGCTCATTCCATAAACCAAAACCCCCCCTCAGATTCTTATTAAATATTTTCCCCTTAAACCAATGTCCTCTGGTCCTCGATTCACCTAGTCTGGGCAAGAGACTGTGCATCTACCTGATCTATTCCTCTCATGATTTTATACTGTATAAGATCACCCCTCATCACAAAACACACAGGATGGAATGAGGCTGCAGAGAGACTTGGTTAGGTTGGGTGAGAGGGCAGATGCATGGCAGATGCATGGCAGATGCAGTATATTGTGGATAAATGTGAGGTTAACCACTTTGGTGGCAAGAACAAGAAGGCAGATCTGAATGGTGTCAGATTAGGAAAAGGGGAGGTGCAACGAGACCTGGATGTCCTTGTGTAACAGTCACTGAAAGTAAGCATGTCGGTACAGCAGGCAGTGAAGAAAGCAAGTGGCATGTTGGCCTTCATAGCGAGAAGATTTGAGTATATAGCAAGGAGGTCCAACTGCAGTTGTGCAGGGCCTGGTGTGCAGTTTTGGTCACCTAATTTGAGGTAGGACATTCTTGCTATTGAGGGAGTGCAGTGTAGGTTCACCAAGTTAATTCCAGGGATGGCTGGACTGACATATGATGAAAGAATGGGTTAACTAGGCTTGTATTCACTGGAATTTAGAAAGATGAGAGGGGATCTTATAGAAACATATAAAATTCTTAAAGGATTGGGCAGGCTAGATGCAGGAAAATGTTCCCGATGTTAGGAGAGTCCAGAACCAGGGTGTCACAGTTAAAGAATAAGGGGTAGGCCATTTCGGACTAGGCTGAGGAAAAACCTTTTCACCGAGAGAGTTGTGGATCTGTGGAATTCTCGGCCACTGAAGGCAGTGGAGGCCAATTCACTGGATGTTTTCAAGAGAGTTGGATTTAGCTCTTTGGGCAAACGTAATCAAGGGATAGGGGGAAAAAAGCAGGAATGGGGTACTGATTTTGAATGATCAGCTATGATCAGCAATGGTGGTGCTGGTTCGAAGAGCCGAATTAGCTACTCCTGCACCTATTTTCTATGTTTCTAGTCTCCTGCGCTCCAAGGAATAGACTCCCTGTCCACTCAACCTCTCCCTGCAGCTCAGACCCTCTGGTCCTGGCAACATCCTAATAAATCTTCTCTGTACCCTTTCCAGTTCTGTCATGAATAAAAACATGGTTTCCGGAATACTGAGGTGGATTGCTGGAAACTGATGATGAACATTGCAGATGGCACAGTGATTGATGTGGGTGTTAAAACAAATGCTACTTCAGTACAATTGGAGGGATCTTTGGAGAATAAAGGTGATTCTTAGTTTCTAGTGTTGGACATGAAAAGACATTAATTGGAGTTTTGGATCGAGAGGGTGTTTTACACAAAAAGAGTGAGAAGACTTGTGTAAAGAATTATTTGTTTCACAGAGCTGTTCATTCTTTTAAACAAACTTTCACCTCAGGATAAAAATAATTTCTCAATTTAACTTTCCAAAAGAAAGCAAGACAGATGTTTGATCGGTGATAGACAGGGATAGACAGGAAAAACAGGTTTAATAAATACCATGATAAGCAAAGAGGGAGGTCAGAGGAGAGTGAGGATGGTGGCAGTAGGAGAGAGGAATCGAGATAATGTTAGTCACTCGGTATCAGTTCACAATGCACAACACCAAATAAGTCCACATTAGCAGTCAGTACACAAAGCCTGAATGTACAATCTGCCACACCAGTAGTCCCTGCCAAGATTAAGTGAACAGACTGTATTCCGTTAGCTTCATTCATGCCATGTGCCATCTTGTGTTAAAGGCTTTACCTTCTGTCCAGAAGATATTGGATCAAGGATGTGATGGCCTCAGTAGGAGCGGCACGGTGGCGCAGCAGTAGAGTTTTTAATTATTTTTTTTACAATAGGTGCAGGAGTAGGCCATTCAGCCCTTCGAGCCAGCACCGCCATTCAATGCGATCATGGCTGATCACTCTCAATCAGTACCCCGTTCCTGCCTTCTCCCCATACCCCTCACTCCGCTATCCCTAAGAGCTCTATCCAGCTCTCTCTTGAAAGCATCCAACGAACTGGCCTCCACTGCCTTCTGAGGCAGAGAATTCCACACCTTCACCACTCTGACTGAAAAAGTTCTTCCTCATCTCCGTTCTAAATGGCCTACCCCTTATTATTAAACTGTGGCCCCTTGTTCTGGACTCCCCCAACATTGGGAACATGTTTCCTGCCTCTAATGTGTCCAATCCCCTAATTATCTTATATGTTTCAATAAGATCCCCCCTCATCCTTCTAAATTCCAGTGTATACAAGCCCAATCGCTCCAGCCTTACAGCGAATGCAGCGCTGGAGACCCGGGTTCGATCCCGACTACGGGCGCTGTCCGTACAGAGTTTGTACGTTCTCCCCGTGACCTGCGTGGGCTTTCTCCGAGATCTTCGGTTTCCTCCCACACTCTCAAGACGTACAGGTTTGTAGGTTAATTGTCTTCGTAAATGTAAAAATTGTCCCTAGTGAGTGTAGGAACAGTCTTAATGTGCGGGGATCGCTGGTCGGCGTGGACCCGGTGGGCCGAAGGGCCTGTTTCCACGCTGTATCTCTAAACGAAAGTACGCAGTACTAAACTGGTTATCTGCTTCAAAGAAATTACAACTGCCGCTGAAAGGCTTGGATAGAGTGGATGTGGAGAGGATGTTTCCACCAGTGGGAGAGTCTAGGACTACAGGTCATAGCCACAGAATTAAAGGATGTTCCTTTGGGAAGGAGATGAGAAGGAATTTCTTGAGTCCGAGGGTGGAGAATCTGTGGAATTCTTTGCCACAGAATGCTGTGGAGGCTGTCAATGGATATGTTTAAAGCAGAAATAGATAGATTCTTGATTAGTATGGGTGTCAGGGGTTATGGGGAGAAGGCAGGAGAATGCGGTTTGGAGGGAGAGATAGATCAGCCATGATTGAATGGTGTAGACTTGATGGGCTGAATGGCCTAATTCTGTTCCTATTACTTATGCCCTTATGACCTTATGGTACATTTAGGGAAAATACTCAAATTGCTATGTTTCTGAGATTGAGTTTGTGGAACATGAGTAGTTGTGGTAGGGTAAAGTAAAATGTGGTCTGTATCCATCATCACTGTACCTAATGCTGGCACTGTGTGACTAAAGTGGAAACCAATCCCACATTCAGGCCTGATATTCCTTTGCTTTTGTCGATGAAGAATTACATGTGACTTTGTCCCTAAATTTAATATATGTGTACATTAACAATTGGTATGCTCACTCACTGTCTCATATGACATGCTTAAATGTGCAAGCCATAAGCAGAGTTTATTTTAATGGACAAAGAATGCATTACGATCTAAACTCAAATTAGCGGAATGACTCAGCGAGGCAACAGGGTGCAGAATCTGGTGAACGATGTAAAAATAATCACTCGAACCACTTGACATGTTACCTTCATTAAAGAGTACAAGACCAATGCAGAATTGGTGACTTGAGGCTAAGTGAAGCCCTTTGCTCCGTGTTAGATAATTAATTCAATGAAGCATCATTGATTTTTGCTCTGCTGCACTAATAACATAATCAGACTTTGGCGGCTTCAATTACAGCAGTCTTGAGAGTGCTTGCACTACAGTTTGAAATGCAATGTTTGTTTCATGATCGATAATAAATCAGCACATTTGCAGCAAAGCTTCAGCTATGTTGTGTCGATCTTCTTTAGTATGGGGCTGCACATCAATCATGCACATTTCAGTCTTAAATAACAATAGGTATCTAATTTGTAATTATTTTGTGTGGGAGGAACTGCAGATGCTGTTTTAACCGAAGATAGATACAAAAAGGTGGAGTAACTCAGCGGGTCAGACAGGATCTCTGGAGCAAAGGAATAGGTGATGTTTCAGGTGGAGACCCCCTTCAATCTAATTGTTAGTCTACATTATAGCCAGTGAACCTGGGGTGCACGGTAGCGCAGCGGTAGAGTTGCTGCTTTACAGCGAATGCAGCGCCGGAGACTCAGGTTCGATCCTGACTACGGGTGCTGCACTGTAAGGAGTTTGTACGTTCTCCCCGTGACCTGCGTGGGTTTTCTCCGAGATCTTCGGTTTCCTCCCACACTCCAAAGACGTACAGGTATGTAGGTTAATTGGCTGGGTAAATGTAAAAATTGTCCCTAGTGGGTGTAGGATAGTGTTAATGTACGGGGATCGCTGGGCGGCACGGACTTGGTGGGCCGAAAAGGCCTGTTTCCGGCTGTATATATATGATATGATATGAGATGAACTCCATTTAAATCTCACAATTGGTCTGAATCTTTCGAACAGACAAATGTAAACAATAATTCCTCAAGTTCTGATTTTTCTCTATGACTCTGCTGACTTCCTGGGGTTTGCGTCTTTGATTTGCAAAGGTATTTTTCACTGCAATGAAGACCACATCATACTTTGCCTGTGGAACAATATTGCACTAAAACTCCCTTCAACATTTTGTCTAGGCTTTTGTGTAGATGAAATTTAAATTCGCTGAATGTTTTCCAGGTACGATGACAACATTTAAAAGACATTTGGACAGGTACAGGGACAGGAATGGTTTAGAGGGATATGGACCAAACATGGGCAGATCAGACGAGCATTGATATGGGCCTCTTGGTCAGCACGGACAGGTTTGGCCGAATGGCCTTCTTCGGTGCTGCACCACTCCATGTCTTGAAAATGCATTCCTTTTGTAAATCGAGGAATTCAGCATTTACTGAATGGGCATTGCAAATGAGAACTGCTATGAAACAAATAAATTAAATAAATTATAATCATCCTGAGGACGTTCATTAAAGGATAGAAAATGAAAATTGATCAGTCATCACAGCAGCATAATTCACATCGAACTACAGATTTACAAAAAGTTTTAGATTTTAGATTTTTTTTAGAGATACAGCGCAGAAACAGGTCCTTCGGCCCACCGGGTCCGCGCCGCCCAGCGATCCCCGCACATTAACACTATCCTACACCCCACTAGGGATAATTTTTACATTTGCCCAGCCAATTAACCTACATACCTGTATGTCTTTGGAGTGTGGGAGGAAACCGAAGATCTCGGAGAAAACCCACGCAGGTCACGGGGAGAACGTACAAACTCCGTACAGGCAGCACCCGTAGTCAGGATCGAACCTGAGTCTCCGGCGCTGCATTCGCTGTAAGGCAGTAACTCTACCGCTGCGCCACCGTGTCGCCCTTTACAAAAGGTTATCTTCAGCAGCCAGCTAGTCCACTCTTTCGCCCAGGTGTTTTCAAAATGGTGAATGCTTGAAGAACTGTTGACATATTTGCTGTCAGTGACAGGCAATTAGTTGGCTGGGGTTATTTGCAATAAGCTGTTTTGGTTATTGTGAATGCAGTTAACGTAGCACAGGTTAGATGTTATACAGGTGTATAAAATCATGAGAGGAATAGATCGGGTAGTTGCGTAGTCTCTTGCCTTGAAGGAGGGGAATCGAGGACCAGAGGACATAGGTTTAAAGTGAAAGGGAAGAGATTTAATAGGAATCTTAGGGGTAACGTTTTCACACAAAGGGTGGTGGGTGTATGGAACAAGCTGCCAGAGGAGGTAGTTGAGACTATTGCAACGTTTAAGAAACAGTTAAACAGGTACATAGATAGGACAGGTTTGGAGGGATATGGGCCAAACACAGGCTGGTGGGACTAGTGTAGCTGGGACATGTTGGCCGGTGTGGGAAAGTTGGTCTGAAGGGCCTGTTTGCACGCTGTATGACTCTGTGACTATGACTCTAAGCTACATTCTTAGAGGGGCAGAAAATGCTAGTGGGAGTTGTGTACAGGCCACCTAATAGCAGTAGTGAGGTTGGGGATGGCATCAAACAGGAAATTAGAAATGCGTGCACTAAAGGTGCAGCAGTTATAATGGGTGACTTCAATCTACATATACATTTAGATTGGGTGAACCAAATTGGCAGGGGTGCTGAGGAAGAGGATTTCTTGGAATGTTTAAATGGATTAAAGGCCGATAAATCCCCAGGGCCAGATAGGCTGCATCCCAGAGTGCTTAAGGAAGTAGCCTCAGAAATAGTGGATGCATTAGTGATAATTTTTCAAAACTCTTTAGATTCTGGAGTAGTTCTGGAGGATTGGAGGGTAGCTAATGTAACCCCACTTTTTAAAAAGGGAGGGAGAGAGAAAACGGGGAATTATAGACCAGTTAGCCTAACATCGGTAGTGGGGAAAATGCTAGAGTCAGTTATTAAAGATGTGATAGCATCACATTTGGAAAGTGGTGAAATCATCGGACAAAGTCAGCATGGATTTATGAAAGGCAAATCATGCCTGACGAATCTTATAGAATTTTTCGAGGATGTAACTAGTAGAGTGGATAAGGGAGAACCAGTCGATGTGTTATATCTGGACTTTCAGAAGGCCTTCGACAAGGTCCCACTTAGGAGATTGGGGTACAAACTTAAAGCACACGGTATTGGGGGTTCAGTGTTGAGGTGGATAGAGAATTGGTTGGCGGACAGGAAGCAAAGAGTAGGAATAAACGGGTCCTTTTCGGAATGGCAGGCAGTGACTAGTGGGGTACCGCAAGGCTCAGTGCTGGGACCCCAGTTATTTACAATATATATTAATGATTTGGACGAGGGAATTGAATGCAATATCTCTAAGTTTGCGGATGACACGAAGCTGGGTGGCAGTGTTAGCTGCGAGGAGGATGCTAGGAGGCTGCAGAGTGACTTGGATAGATTAGGAGAGTGGGCAAATGCATGGCAGATGCAATATAATGTGGATAAATGTGAGGTTATCCACTTTGGCGGCAAGAACAGGAAAGCAGAGTATTACCTGAATGGTGGGCAATTAGGAAAAGGGGAGATGCAACGTGACCTGGGTGTCATGGTGCACCAGTCATTGAAAGCAAGCGTGCAGGTGCAGCAGGCAGTGAAGAAAGCGAATGGTATGTTGGCATTCATAGCAAGAGGATTTGAGTATAGGAGCAGGGAGGTTCTGCTGCAGTTGTACAGGGCATTGGTGAGACCGCACCTGGAGTATTGTGTACAGTTTTGGTCTCCTAATCTGAGGAAAGACATTCTAGCCTTAGAGGGAGTACAGAGAAGGTTCACCAGATTGATCCCTGGAATGGCAGGACTTTCATATGAAGAAAGACTGGATAGACTAGGCTTATACTCGCTGGAATTTAGAAGACTGAGGGGGGATCTTATTGAAATATGTAAAATTCTTAAGGGGTTGGAGAGGCCAGATGCGGGAAGATTGTTCCCGATGTTGGGGAAGTCCAGAACCAGGGGTCACAGCTTAAGGATAAGGGGGAAGTCTTTTAGGACCGAGATGAGAAAGTGAGCTGGATGATCAGCCATGATCTGGATACTGAGCTGGATGATCAGCCATGATCATATTGAATGGCGGTGCAGGCTCGAAGGGCCGAATGGCGTACTCCTGCACCTATTTTCTATGTTTCTATGTTTCTATGTTTCTAACATCAGCAATACACAGTGTTTCACTCATCAAAGTGTGAATACTTTTCCTGAATATTAAGGTCCGTTGTATTATAAAGATTGTTTCTGTGCAGTAAAAAGATAAATAAAGATTGTTGAGGCCCAGAAACTGTCACTGTCATGTCAGAAAAGTATGATTGAAAGGACTAACATTATGTTCATGTGCACCTCTTTGTTGTTTAAAGCTTTATAACATAACATATTTGGGGCGGCACAGTGGCTCAGCGGTAGAGTTGCTGCCATACAGCGCTTGCAGCGCCGGAGACCTGGGTTTGATCCCGACTACGGGTGCTGTCTGTATGGAGTTTGTACTAACCGTTCTCCCCGTAACCTGCGTGGGTTTTCTCCAAGATCTCCGGTTTCCTCCCACACTCCAAAGACGTACAGGCTTTGTAAGTTAATTGGCTTGGTATAAGTGAAAATGATCCCTGCTGTGTGTTTTAGATTTAGAGATACAGCGCAGAAACAGGCACTTTGGCCCACCGGGTCCGCGCCGCCCAGCGATCCCCGCATATTAACACGATCCCACTAGGGACGATTTTTACATTTGCCCAGCCAATTAACCTACAAACCTGTACGTCTTTGGAGTGTGGGAGGAAACCGAAGATCTCAGAGAAAACCCACGCAGGTCATGGGGAGAACGTACAAACTCCGTACAGACGGCGCCCGTAGTCAGGATCGAACATGAGTCTCCGGCGCTGCATTCGCTGTAAGGCAGCAGCTCTACCGCTGCGCCACCGTGCTGCCCTGTGTGTAGGATAGTGATAATGTGCGGGGATCGCTGGTGGTTGCGGAGTCGATGGGCCGGAGGGCCTGTTTCCCTGCTGTATCTCGAAACTAAACTAGACTAACATGTAGTCACACTTGCCTTGTCAACCACTTGTAATGGACATTCAGATGCATTTAATTCAGGGATTGAGTGTTCTGTAGGAAGCTCACCATTACATTTTTCCTTTGCCATGTAGTCTCTCACCTAACTGTTGACTACCTATTGTTATGTCAATCACAGCACTTGCTAGCAAGGTCGCAGTGCTCAGTTTATACAAGGGCTTAGTGCTCAGTTTATACAAGGTCGTAGTGCTCTGTTTATATCTTGAAGCCATTGAAGCTGGAACACAAAGGATGCCTCAATCAAGTGTATTTTCTATGCTGAACATCCAAACGGTATTGTGCTTCCAGACAGGACTATAAACTTAACATTGAAACAGACGACACAGAAACGGTAATGGAACATTTAGCTTCTTGTGCCTGCTCTGCCAATCAATAAGATTAGAGACGATCGGTTACTGAGCGCCATATTCCGATATCCCTGGATTCACTTAATATCCAAAAATCGAGCGGCCTCCATCTTGAGTATGGTAGACACAACATGCTGGAGTAACTCAGCAGGTCAGGCAGCATCTCGAGAGAGAAGGAATGGGGTGGCGTTTCGGGTCGAGACCCTTCTTCAGACAGAAGAGACATCTCCCGTGATACTGCCTGACCCGCTGAGTTACTCCAGCATTTAAAGGGGGGTTGAGTGGGTATGAAGTGGGTGAGGGTTGCCGGGCCCGTAGGGGAGGTTGGACGGGATGGCCGTCCGGGGCCAGGGCAGGGGTGAGTGGCTCCCTCAGGAGAGGTTTGGTCCCAATGGGTCCACCTTTTTCTAGTCTCCTTTAAACTTTGCCCCCCTCAGCTTTTCGTTAACCCCTCTAGTATTTGAGTTTTGTATCCTGGGAAACAGGTCTGACTATCTATCCCCTACAGTATGACGCTCATAATTGTATATACTTCTATCAGGTCTCCCTGCAAGCTCCGGTGTTCCAGTGAAAACAATCCAAATCTGTCCAACCACTCCCTGTAACTAATACCCCCTAATCCAGGCATCATTCCGGTAAACTGTCTCTGCACCCTTTCCAAAGCCTCCACATCCTTCCTGTAATGGGGAGACCAGAACTGCACGCAATACTCCAAATGCAGCCGAACTAAAGTCCTCTCAAGCTGCAACATGACTTCCTGACTCAAATACATAGTGCGCTGACTAACGAATGCACGCATGTTAAATGCCTCTTTTACCACTCTATCTACTTGTGCTATCACGTTCAGGGAGTTATCGACCAGGACCTCATGGTCCCTCTGTACATCAATACTGTTAAGGGTCATGCCATTAATTGTATATCTTCCCCTTACATTTGACCTCCCAAAGGGCAACACCTTGCACTTGCTTGGATGAAATTCCGTTTGCCATTTCACCACCTGATGTTTATCCCACTGTACACCTTGACAGCTTTCCTCATCGTCTGCGGCCCCAGCAGTCTGGGTGTCATCTGCAAACGACGTTTGTTGCATGGGGTACTGAGAAAGTGGGCTGTTTCGTCCAGGATAAGGTTGGGCGTCTTGAGTATTTTTGAAACTGCACAAATCAGGGCAAATGGGGAATATTCCATCACACCCATGATTCATGCCCCTCATTGAATGGTGGACAGGCAACAGAGTCCCAAATGACTTTAGTATTTTTCAATGAAGTCAACTATTTTTCATCTAAACCCTCTAAAGACGAGGCTCAGAAAGTTTATTCACAAAATGCTGGAGTAACTCAGCAGGTCAGGCAACATCTCTGGAGAGAAGGAATGGGTGACGTTTCGGTCACTACTCTGAATTGGTGGGGAAAAATCCACCCTCAATCCAAGAATCAATCTGGTGAAACTTCACAGACTCACTCGATTCCAAGTATTCCCTTCCCCGGATCATGAGAACAAACACGTATATAATATTCCGTGTAAAGGTCTATATATTTGTCATCTCACCAGGTATGAAATGATTTGTAATAAGATGTCTTTACTTTTGTACACAAGTTCTCCTGCAATTAAGATCGCCGTATTGTGTGGGAAGGAACTGCAGATGCTGGTTTAAACCGAAGATAGACACTAAAAGCTGGAGTAACTCAGCGGGTCAGTCAGCATCCGAAGAATAGTCTCAACCCAAAACGTCACCTATTCCTCCTCTCCAGAGATGCTGTCTGGCCCGCTGAGTTACTCCAGCTTTTTGTGTCTATCTTTGGATCAACATATTGTTGGGCTTCCTCATTGCTTGCTGTATCTGTATGCTGACAAGGACAAGAACATTCAGGTTTTTATGAAGATTAATCTCTAATATTTTGAAAACAAAATCATTTCTCTATCTTTTCTACCAAAATGGATGACTTCACATTTGTGTACTTTAAATATTCCTACTGCCATGTCTGCAACAACAGCAATGACAATCTTCAAAACAAGAGAGGCTGCAAACACTTTCAATGTGTATATATACACACACTGAGCTTTTTTTTTTCTCTCTCATTATTATATTGTTTACAGATTCTGTTGTGCTGCTGCAAGTAAGAATTTCATTGTTCTAACTGGGACATCTATATACTAAATTTCTTGTTTGTTTGTTTGTTCCTGAACTACAGCCAAAACGGTACACGATAGCGCGACAGTTTTAGGCCCACCTTACTCACCGTCGTCCCTTTGGTGCTAATGGAAGAAGTTTCATTGAAATCGGTGTTATATTTTTAAAGTTATTCACATTTTAAAGTTTAAATCTATCTCCTAGGGAGGGAGGGGATTGGAGGGAGGGGGAGGAGGGAGGATAATGGGGGTTGAGGGGGATGGAGTGGGGGGAGGGGAATGGGAAGGGGGAGGGGAGCGGAGGGAGAGGGGTGGGGGAGGGGAGGGGGAGGATGGAGGGGGGAGGGGGAGGGGAGGGGAGGATGGAGGGGGAGGGGGGGAGAGGGGATGGGGAGGGGGGAGGAGAGGGTGCTGCACCAATGCAGGAGAGTTTTGGGCCCAACGGCTCCACTTGGTCTTGTCCGACAATAAAACACTCTTGTCTCTTGGCATTCAATGCCTTTGCAATTACCAACATCCTGGGTCATACCATTCGGAAAAGGGGACGTACAACGAGATCTGGGTGTCCTAGTGCATCAGTCACTGAAAGGAAGCATGCAGGTACAGCAGGCAGTGAAGAAAGCCAATGGAATGTTGGCCTTCATAACAAGAGAAGTTGAGTATAGGAGCAAAGAGGTCCTTCTGCAGTTGTACAGGGCCCTAGTGAGACCGTACCTGGAGTATTGTGTGCAGTTTTGTTCTCCTAATTTGAGGAAGGACGTCCTTGCTATTGAGGCAGTGCAGTGTAGGTTCACGAGGCTAATCCCAGAGATGGAGGGACTGTCATATGAGGAAAGATTGGAAATGCTGGGCTTGTATACACTGGAATTTAGAAGGATGAGAGGGGATCTTATTGAAACATATAAGATTATTAAGGGGTTGGACGCGTTAGAGGCAGGAAACATGTTCCCAATGTTGGGGGAGTCCAGAACCAGGGGCCACAGTTTAATAATAAGGGGTAGGCAATTTAGAACGGAGATGAGGAAAAACTTTTTCAGTCAGAGAGTTGTAAATCCGTGGAATTCTCTGCCTCAGAAGTCAGTGGAGGCCAATTCTCTGAATGCTTTCAAGAGAGAGCTAGATAGAGCTCTTAAGGATAGAGGAGTCAGGGGGTATGGGGAGAAGGCAGGAACGGGGTACTGATTGAGAATGATCAGCCATGATCACATTGAATGGTGGTGCTGGCTTGAAGGGCCGAATGGCCTACTCCTGCACCTATTGTCTATTGATCAGAAGCTGAACTGAACCAGCTAACTACATACTAGGGCTTTGAGCGAAGATCAGAGGCTGGGTATCCTGCAACAAATGATTCAACCCTTGACCCCTTAATGCCTTTCCACCGTTCACATGACACAAATCACGCGTGTGATAGAATATTCTCCATTTGCATGGATTTGTTCAGTTTCAAAAATACTCCATATCATCCAGGGCAACATTTCTACTGGAATATAAGTCTCTAAACACAGCTTTGTCCTACTGGCCAACTGGATTTGATCAGGGTCCAAGCAGTAGCTCACATTTTCAAAAGTCCTTCAACCCCTACTCTACGACCACATCTTGACACAGACTCGCTACCACAGACACATCTGCTTTCTTGGGACTTGATCTCCCGGTGGCCGAGCACTTCAACTCCCCCTCCCATTCCCAGTCTGACCTTTCTGTCATGGGCCTCCTCCAGTGCCATAGTGAGGCCCACCGGAAATTGGAGGAACAGCACCTCATATTTCGCCTGGGCAGCTTGCAGCCCAGTGATATGAACATCGACTTCTCCAACTTCAGATAGTTCCTCTGTCCCTCCCTTCCCCTCCCCCTTCCCAGATCTCCCTCTATCTTCCTGTCTCCACCTATATCCTTCCTTTGTCCCGCCCCCCCTGACATCACTCTGAAGAAGGGTCTCGACCCGAAACGTCACCCATTCCTTCTCTCCCGAGATGCTGCCTGACCTGCTGAGTTACTCCAGCATTTTGTGAATAAATCGATTTGTACCAGCATCTGCAGTTATTTTCTTATACTAGATGACTGGCAATCTGGCCACTTTGATTCACATGTTCCATGCAGACTGCTCTTGTAGCTGACCCTCATGATATGACAGACTGCAGTCTATGGAATCCTTGTAATGGATTGCTGACAATGTCACCTCCCCCTCCCCCCCCCCCCCCCCCCCCCCCAACCTCCAATTTATCTGCACCCCATGCAACAAACTAAATATTGATTTCCTGCACCATCAGCTCACCCTGGCTTCAGTATCATCTCTGAAATGCACGACTATTCTCATCTCGGCCACTCCAACACCATCTCCCAATTGCTTAATGCCCACCACTAGGGACAAGAGCAGAGGGTGCAATGGGAACATCTGCAGGCTCCTCTCCACATTGCACACAGTCAACAACTTACTTGTAAAAGTAATTTGTTAACTTCTGCAAACTACATTTTGTAAACAAGTTGATCGGAATCATCTTCAGGAAACCCTAACTCTTCCATCAGTGCTAGAGTTGACAAGCAAAGGACTGGCCAATGTAAGAAATATCTTGCTATTGACCACAAGTTGCACACTGGTGGTCACTGGAACCAAACCCAGGAACCATTCTCCAACAGTACTACATGAGTATTTTCACCAGAGGAAGTGCAGTGGTACAAGTACGTGGCTCACCATTACTTTCTTAAGAGCCGTAAATGATGGTCTCGCATAACAAAAGATGATTAAATTAAACCATTACAATCTGAAGCCATCTTTAAGTGCTTTACAACCGATTAAATACTTTTACTGGGTGGTTGTTGTACTCTGTGGGGAATGGGAAAGCCAATTCGGATGCAGAGCCAGAACCACACTTGGGAAAACTTAACTCTTTTTCTTTGAATTGTGAACAAGGTAGACAGATACTATTGTAAATAGACACAAAATGCTGGAGTAACTCAACGGGACAGGCAGCATCTCTGGAGAGAGGGAATGGGTGACATTTTGGGTCGAGACCCTTCTTCCGAAAAGTCATCCATTCCATCTCTCCAGAGATGCTGCCTGTCCCGCTGAGTTACTCCAGCTTTTTGTGTCTATCTTCGATTTAAACCAGCATCTGCAGTCCCTTCTTACACAGATACTACAGATACTATTGTAATATGTTTTCCAATTTAATTTCATTGTCAGAGTATTGCACAGGAACATTTTATTTAAGATACTGCATTTGCACACAATCTTATTTTGATATAATTAAAAATATAACATTCATTGACAAGAAGTTTAAAGACAGGAGGACATAACTGGCTGAGGAAAGTTTAATGGACATGTTATTCTTACACAGAGGGTGGTGGGTGCCTGGATTGTGCTGCCAGGAGTGGTGGTGGAGGCAGTTACAACAGTGGTGTTCAAGAGGCTTTTTGACAGGTATGTGGATATGCAGGGGATGGAGGGGTATAGATTATGTACAGGCAGAAGAGATTAGTTCAACTTGGCATCATGTTCGGCACAGACAGTGTGGGCCGAAGGCCTGTTTCTCTGCTGTACCGTTCTATGTTCTATATGCATAATAGCGCAAGAAATAGAAGCAGGCCAAATGGCCCCTTGAGCCATTTAATAATATCATGGCTAATCCGACCATTAGCCTTGGCTTCATTGTCTTGATGGAAGCCCATCACACTTCATTTCCTTACCGACCAACATCCATCTTACTTCATCCTGGAATTTATTCTTGTTCTTATACATTTGCATTATAATTTTGTTCTGTTGCTGATATTACGTGTCAACTCCATTTTAACAATAAATGGTGTCACTGCCAGGTTTATGAATATCGTACATGTTCGAAAAAACATGTTAAAACATTTTTGTATTGACAGATAATGAGATTGTATTTCTTACCGAGGTTTTTCTTATTTGTTTGGATCATCAAAATAATTACAAAGTACACAAAATGAGTATGTATTATTTGCTTTGGACAGCAGCACATTACGCACGATTGGATGTATATATAGAAAATCTTCAGTAGCTTGATATGTTTGCACGTGATCTTTTTTATTTTAAGAACCTGCAACAAACTCAGCTTAAGATGAAATTCTTATCTCTAAGGCAGGCTTTGGTGGTGAAATATATTTAGGTGCTTGTGACCCAGTAGGTGTGTGCCAATGTCAACAAACTACTTTTAAAATCATTGAATCAATACATCAACAATGCAATAACAAGGCAAGTTGTGTATGTGCCGCAATGTGGGCGAAAGTCTATTGGGCTTGTATACACTGGAATTTAGAAGGATGAGGGGGGATCTTATTGAAACATATAAGATAATTAGGGGATTGGACACATTAGAGGCAGGAAACATGTTCCCAATGTTGGGGGAGTCCAGAACAAGGGGCCACAGTTTAAGAATAAGGGGTAGGCTATTTAGAACGGAGATGAGGAAGAACTTTTTCAGTCAGAGAGTGGTGAAGGTGTGGAATTCTCTGCCTCAGAAGGCAGTGGAGGCCAGTTCATTGGATGCTTTCAAGAGAGAGCTGGATAGAGCTCTTAAGGATAGCGGAGTGAGGGGGTATGGGGAGAAGGCAGGAACGGGGTACTGATTGAGAGTGATCAGCCATGATCGCATTGAATGGCGGTGCTGGCTCGAAGGGCTGAATGGCCTACTCCTGCACCTATTGTCTATTGTCTATTGTCTATTGCAGCGGTGTGGAGATTTTTGGTCTTAATTGAACTACACCTAATTATAACATCAGCTGTTTAAAGTGTTGTTAAATGGTTTGAGATTGCTGCCTCATTTTGTATTTTATATCTTATGATATAGAAACATAGAAACATAGAAAATAGGTGCAGGCGGAGGCCATTAGGCCCTTCCAGCCAGCACCGCCATTCATTGTGATCATGGCTGATTATCCACAATCAGTAACCTTCTCCCCATATCCCTTGATTCCACTTGCCCCGAGAGCTCTATATTGCAGACTCTATTCTATTAAACTTAATTTATTTTTATTTTTGTAGCCAAGTTCACGAATGGCATCAATCATTTTCTGGCAATATGATAATATGTAATATGGACATATATACGTAATATGTAATTGGTGCAGCTTTTAGAAAATAGCAAAATGACTAGAAATTGCAATGAAACATTCAGCCTTGTGGAAAGCAATTGAATCTTTCCTGCAAGTGCAAAGAACCTGCTTGCCGAGAATATTCACGAAATGCAGTGAAGTCACAATTAACTGCCTGATTTATCACCTTGCAGCTTAATCGTGTGATGTTTTAAAGGCTCGTGCTGTCAGTTTGAAGAGACTACACTGTCAGCTTAAAACAATGGTGCTTCCAGGCTTAAAAGCCCACCTCCAGAGAGTTTTCAGTGAACACTGCTGGAGCTTAGTAGGAGTACATTAGTTTCAGCAAGAGTATATTGGTTAGAGATCACAGTAACTACAATAAGAGTACAGTGAAATAAAGTAATTAGAGTTCCAAAGTAAGTGTACCCTTGCAGTTTAAGGACATTAATTACTGTAAGAGTAAAGATATAATGGACTACAGAGTATGGTAGAGTCCTAGAGTGATACAACAAGGAATCAGGCCCTTTGGCCCAACTTGCCCACACAGGCCAACATGTCCCAGCTATACTAGTCCCAACTGCCTGCGTTTGGTCCATATCCCTCCAAACTTGTCCTATCCGTGTACCTGTCTGTCTATTTCTTAAACATTGGGCTAGTTTCTGCCTCAACTACCTCCATACCTCCTCTGGCAACTTGACCATACACCCACCACCATTTGTGTGAAAAAGATACCCCTCAAATTCCTGTTAAATCTTTTCCCCTTCACTTTAAACTTCTGTTCTCTAGTCCTCGATTCCCCTACTCTGGGCAAGAGACTCTGTACATCTACCTGGTCTATTCCTGTCATGATTTTATACCTGTATAAGATCACCCCTCATCGTCCTGCGCTCCAGGGAATAGAGTCCCAGCCAACTCGATCTCTACCTATATCTCGGACCATCGAGTCCTGGCAACAACCTCGTCAATCATCTCTGTACCCTTTCCAGCTTGACACCATCTTTCCTATAATATGGTGCCCAGAACTGAACATAATACTCTAAATGCAGCCTCACCAACGTCAACTACAAGAGGGTGGCTGATAAACTGAAAGCAAGGGTCAACATCATTAGGAAACTTGCAGGCAACAGCTGGGGATCCAATGCACACACCCTCCATACCGCAAGCTTAGCCCTAGTCTACTCAACAGCCGAGTTTTGCTCAGCAGCTTAGGCTAATAGGCCAATAGCTAATGCTGTGGTCAGGCTGGACACATGCTGATAGTATTTTGGCAGCACAGTCAATAGACAGTAGACAATAGACAATAGGTGCAGTAGGAGGCCATTCGGCACTTCGAGCCAGCACCGCCATTCAACGTGATCATGGCTGATCATTCTCAATCAGTACCCCGTTCCTGCCTTCTCCCCATACCCCCTGACTCCGCTATCCTTGAGAGCTCTATCTAGCTCTCTCTTGAAAGCATTCAGAGAATTGGCCTCCACTGCCTTCTGAGGTAGAGAATTCCACAGATTCACAACTCTCTGACTGAAAAAGCTTTTCCTCATCTCAGTTCTAAATGGCCTACGTCTTATTCTTAAACTGTGGCCCCTTGTTCTGGACTCCCCCAACATTGGGAATATGTTTCCTGCCTCTAACGTGTCTAACCCCTTAATAATGTTATACGTTTCGATAAGATCTCCTCTCATCCTTCTAAATTCCAGTGTATACAATGTGTGTACGCAGAAGGGAGAGGACGTTGAAAGATTGGTGCACCATCGAGGCTAACCCTGACCTTCCCATCCATGCTGACTTGAACAATCTGCCCAACATGCGCCTGAAGTCCCGCAAAGCCTTCTGGTCTTCAGCCAAATCCCTGGAAGACTTTGACCCCAAGACTGAGTGACACAGAGCCTGGAAAGATGCCAACACCAACAACGGAGAGGTGATCACAGACCCCACAGTGAAACCACTGGGATTTGACCTCCATCGCAAGCAAAGGCTAACCCTGAACAGGATCCGCACCCTCCATGCAAGAACAGCCCATCACCTGCACAAGTGGGGGGTGACAGACAGACAGCCCTGCATGTGACTGCGGATATCCAGACCAGACCATCCCACACATCGTGAATGACCGCTCACTGAGGCTTTTCCCTGGTGCATCAAGGCCACTCACCCAGCACCTGATGCTGCCCTGGTCTGGATGTCTACCCTTGACCTACAACATTAGGCTGTGCATGCCGTACCCAAGAAGAAGAAGATAACTACAACGTGACCTCCCAACTTCTATACGGTAATAATACAATAATAATGGGCGGCATGGTGGCAGAGCGTTGGAGCTACTGCCCCACAGTGCCAGAGACTACGGGTGCCGTCTGTACGGAGCTTGTACATTCTCCACATGACCACGTGGGTTTTCTCTGAGATCTTCGGTTTCCTCCCACACTCCAAAGACGTACAGGTTTGTAGGTTAATTGGCTGGGTATAAGTGTAAGAATTGTCCCCAGTGGTGTCGGGCAGTGTTGATCTGTGGGGATTGCTGATGGGTGTGGACTCGGTGGGGCTGTCTCTCTAAACTAAAAACTAAACTGTAGTAAAAGTACAGTAGCTTGAGAAGCTGGAAAAACAACCATTGTAAAATAATTCTCAAACAAAAAAAATATATATCTTAGGTATCTTAATAAAGTGTAGTAAAGAGTAATAATGAGTAAAGTACTGAGCAATGACTTATAAATTTTTTTTAGATTTTTTTTTTAGTTAGAGATACAGCGCGGAAACAGGCCCTTCGGCCCACCGAGTCCGCGCCGCCCAGCGATCCCCGCACATTAACACTATCCTACACACACTAGGGACAATTTTTAAAAACATTTGCCCAGCCAACTAACCTACATACCTGTACGCCTTTGGAGTGTGGGAGGAAACCGAAGATGTCGGAGAAAACCCACGCAGGTCACGGGGAGAACGTACAAACTCCGTACAGACAGCGCCCGTAGTCAGGATCGAACCTGAGTTTCCAGCGCTGCATTCGCTGTAAGGCCGCAACTCTACCGCTGCGCCACCGTGCCGTCTACTCTCTGACTGAAAAAGACTTCTGCATTGTCTGTATTTTTATATTATTCATTGAGATGGTCATAGTCACAGCACAGAAATCGGCCCTTTAGCCCACCGAGTCCGGACCAACTATCAATCAATAATATATTAATCACAAACATTTGAAAATACAGAAGCAAAACATTACTTTAGGAGGAATTTAACATTGTGATAAAAAAAAAAAAGTTTCGTTTTTAGTTTAGAGATACAGGTCCTTTGGCCCACTGAGTCCGCGCCGACCAGTGATCCCCGCGCACTTACACTATCCTACACACAGGGACAATTTTTACATTTATACCAAGCCAATTAACCTACAAACCTGCACGTCTTTGGAGTGTGGGAGGAAACCAGAAATCCCGGAGAAAACCCACGCAGGTCACGGGGAGAACGTACAAACTCCGTACAGACAGCACCCGTAGTCAGGATTGAACCCGGGTCTCTGGTGCTGTAAGGCAGCAACTCTACCGCTACACCGTGTCGACTTTCTGGAGAAGTTTTCATGTGTACATTCGTGTCAGCATCAATATGGTACAAACAATTATTTATTTTTTCTAGAACCAAACAGAGAGCACTGAGGGAAATACATTTGTAATTGTATAAACTACAAGTGAAAACGTACTGCTGGGGAAAGCTAAGAAAAGGTTTAAAGCTGTTGTAAGTATCATACAGGTCTCACTGTAAAAGACGAAAGGAATGACATCCTTTTAAACAGGGTAGAATTATCCTGCATCACAATTCCTCTGGACCTGATAACTCAAACATTCTAGT
Organism: Rhinoraja longicauda; assembly: GCF_053455715.1. Classification (NCBI taxonomy): domain Eukaryota; kingdom Metazoa; phylum Chordata; class Chondrichthyes; order Rajiformes; family Arhynchobatidae; genus Rhinoraja; species Rhinoraja longicauda. The sequence goes on from NC_135964.1 coordinate 6,991,685, forward strand.
GAATGTTTCGGTCAGTATCATGGGACTTTAAGTTGCTTGAGTGTCCTTTTCTTGATATTCAAAATCACAGCAGCAATATGTAATAACTGAATGTACAACACAAAAAATCTGCAAATTCCTACATCTTTTGAAAAGATAGTTAGCTTTCAACGAGCGATGTGACCTTTATTCACATGTCAGTGTTTTCTTGTATAACTTGATTGCAATTATTTGAACATGAAGCGACTGACTTCAGATGAGCTCTTATTAAGAAACAACGATTTCTCCGCTAAATATTTGAAAATCCAACCTCTGAAGTAGGGTCTCGACCTGAAACGTCAACCATTCCTTCTCTCGAGAGATGCTGCCTGCCCCGCTGAGTTACTCCAGCATTTTGTGTCGATCTTCGGTTTAAACCAGCATCTGCAGTTCCTTCCTAAACCCTTCAAATCACAGTTTTTTTACCATTGTGAGAGTTGAAAAGAACATCCAAAGTTAATTATAAACTATTAATTATAAGCAGCACCAATGGACAAACGCCAACCCAATTTCCTCCAAATGCCAACTAAGGTTCCATTGTTAGACAAAAACTTCATACATCCGTTAGGCACCTCCACATTGAAGATGCTGGTAAAAAACCTTGGTGCAATTGAGCATTCTCACATGTTCAATGTACATTGTATAGACTGGAATAGATTGGGTGAATGCACAGAGTCTTTTACCCAGAGTTGGGGAATCAAGCACCAGAGAACATAGGTTTAAGGTGAGAGGGAAAAGATTTAATAGGAACCCGAGGAGCAATTTTCTTCACACTGAGGGTGGTGGTTCATGGATTGATCTGCCAGTGGAGGGAGTTGAGGCATGCACATAACCTTTGAAAGACATTTGGGCAGGTGCATAGGTAGGTAATGTTTCAAAGGATATGGGCCAAATGTGGGGTGGTGAGACTAGCGTAGGTGGGACACTTGTGTCAGCATGGACAAGTTGGGCTGAAGGGCCTGTTTCTGTGCTGGATGACTCTATGATTCTATGACACTATTGTACATTGGCCACAAGAGAGATCCGCCCAATGTACAATCGTATCATAGAATCATAGAGTGATACAATGAACATACAATGTTCATGAAAGATGCGAGAATGCCCAACTGCACCAAACCATCTCTTCTGATGGCCACCCAATGAATTCATTGACTTGGAACATGTAGGTTTAGTTTAGTTTAGTATAGAGATACAGCACGAAAACAAGCCCTTCGGCCAACCGAGTCCACGCCGACCAGCGATCCCCACACATTGACACTATCCTACACACACTCGAGACAATTTACACAAGCACAAAGCCAATTAACCTACAAACCTGAACGTCTTTGGAGTGTGGGAAGAAACCGAAGATCTCGGAGAAAACCCATGCGGTCACGGGGAGAACGTACAAACTCCGTACGGACAGAACCCGTAGCCGGGATCGAACCTGGGTCTCCGGCGCTGCAAGCACTGTAAGGCATCGACTCTACCGCTGCGCCACCGTGTCGCCCAGGTCCAACGTGTGTTCTTCAATTTGCTACATTGAAAGCCATACCATAGGTGCTTATCAAGTTAAGTGGTCGCAGCACAGAGCAATGAGGAAAGCCTTGTCCAATGTGCTTCAGGGGCATGGCAACACACTGGTCGAGTTATTGAACTAACGGCTAGGAGTTTGGGTCCATTCATCCAGAAACAGGCATTTGAATCCCGACATAATAGCTAGAGACGATTATACCCTTTAAATGTTACCATTCTTGAGCAGTTTCTTGGAGTGTTGCATCACTCATCAGTCCGGGAAGTTATTGTAAGGTGTGGACTTTGTCAATAAGGGCAACACCACATTTACATATTACATGAGAAAAGAAAGGACCTGCAATTTGGATATTCAGATTTTAGATTTAGAGATACAGCGCAGAAACAGGCCCTTCGGCCCACCGAGTCCGCGCCGCCCAGCGATCCCCGCACACTAACACTATCCTACGCCCACTAGGGACAATTTTTACATTTGCCCAGCCAATTAATCTACGTACCTGCACGTCTTTGGAGGAAACCGAAGATCTCGGAGAAAACCCACGCAGGTCACGGGGAGAACGTACAAACGCCGTACAGACGGCGCCCGTAGTCAGGATCGAACCTGAATCTCCGGCGCTGCATTCGCTGTAAGGCAGCAACTCTACCGCTGCGCCACCGTGCCGTCCATGAGGCACTGTAAATTATATACCCTGGAGCAATCGAATGCCATTGTGCAATGCCACTGTTATCACCAAATGATTCCTAACTTGTGTGCACAGCTGGCTAGCGTCTTCACTAATACCAGTCCCAAACTCCATAGATTGGAATAACCATCTTTGAGGTCAACATAGTTCAATCTGCCATGGAAAATACAGGCAAGTCTAACCAAACACGTGATAGCTAGTGATAAAATGGTTAAAGGAGATGCATTACATCACCTGCAAGACCCTTTTTCACTCTCTCATCATCCTGACTGCATTTATTATTGTTCCATCATCGCTGCTGGGTCAAAACAATGGAAAACTCTCCCAAATAGGTTCACCAGAATGATTGCAAACATTCATGAAGGGGCATATTACCACCTTCTCATGAGAAATGAGTGCAGTAAATGCTGGCAGTTCCAGGAATGTTCCCATCCGGAAAAAAATGAATGAAATAAAATAAATGGCCATTTATTGCCCATAAAATAAATGCCCATTGTCTTACACAAAGTGTAAGACAAAATGCCATGAGATGGAAATCTCTCAAAGCCCTGCTTGCTTTACTGCCCCCTGATGTTTGTCACCACAGATTCATGCACTTGCCTTTCATACTATTTGCACAATCAACTCAGTACAGTATGTTCAGCCTCATAATTAACAATTGAGCAACCTTTAAACAACACAATAATTGCCAATGGAATGCCAGTCAATCTCACCAGGCCAGAAAGGGGACAATTTAAACCTTTGAATTTCATTCATGCATGCACTAAATTCTCTAAATATATTTCAATGGTTTCAATTTTTCTCTTACAAAATCTTTGCTTCTTTTTCTGATTGTACTCTTTCAACCAAGTTTTAATCAGTTTATTTTTCTTCTTGTACCATATTTGATGTTCAATCCACCCATTCCTCACCACCCTCTTCCCTTATTCACCTGATTTTTCTCAATACTTAAATCTTCTCAGTTTGGTGGATTGGTCAGTGAGTCCAGTGGAATGGCAAAAACCTTGGCCATGAAGGTCCAAAATGCCCTATTGTCCGCACTGCTCCAACAACAGAACATGTTTCTGGCAAGTTGTTGCCAAAGTTTTATGTCAGCTGAAAGGTGCAGGAATAAATGTCACCACTGCAGCATAACTGAAGATGTTCGGCCCCAGTAAGTCTTGGTCCAACATGGATTGCATTGAAGATTCAAGGAAGACAATGCCAGATAATGACAACAGAATCAGAATCAGAATAACCTTTATTGTCATCCAAAAAAACATTTCTTTTGGACGAAATTCTGTTACCCACAGTCCAACAATAAGAGCAATAATAATAAAGCAATAACACACACAATCACAAACCAACATAAAACAAAAAAAGAAACAGCCATCACAGTGAGTCTCCTCCAGTCACCTCCTCTGTGATGGAAGGCCAGAATGTCTTTTTTCTTCCCCTGCCGTCTTTGCAGCTTGCAGTAAAGACCAATATATAATCACCCTCCCAATTGCTTGTGTTGTATAAGCTATTGTGCAATATTCACAATTGGTATGTAAACTTCTCACTTTCATTGAGATTCCTGTATGCACCACAATTACAAGCATCACACCATTAAAAGGCATATTCAATTTTCCTATTCTTCCTACTGAAGGGAACAACCTCATATTTCCTCACAATATTTGGATGACATTCTCAGGCAAAGTTCAGGGTGGAGGGGGTCTGTTTTCTAATTAACTCAGCATGGTGCTTGGACGTGGCAGTCCTGGTGAAAACCAACTCCCAGAACTGGAATATTGTGACATTGAAGTGTCGTCGCTGCTACCTGACATGGGGATTGACTTTGGCTATCCCAGCAGCAGTCTGCATCTCACCTCAGGCTGATCCAAGGCAAAGATTGCACTTGAGCAACTGCACTCCGTCACCGATAGTCCTGAAACTAAGTACCCCGAGGCCTTGTTCACAATAGCCAGGGACTTCAATCAGGTCAACCTCATGACTATGACTTTCTCATATGTTGAAAGACTGGAGCGACTAGGCTTGTATACACTGGAATTTAGAAGGATGAGAGGAGATCTTATCGAAAGATATAAGATTATTAAGGGGTTGGACACGTTAGAGGCAGGAAACATGTTCCCAATGTTGGGGGAGCCCAGAACAAGGGGCCACAGTTTAAGAATAAGGGGTTGGCCATTTAGAACTGAGATGAGGAAAAACTTTTTCAGTCAGAGAGTTGTGAATCTGTGGAATTCTCTGCCTCAGAAGGCAGTGGAGGCCAATTCTCTGAATGCATTCAAGAGAGAGCTAGATAGAGCTCTTAAGGATTGCGGAGTCAGGGGGTATGGGGAGAAGGCAGGAACGGGGTACTGATTGAGAATGATCAGCCATGATCACATTGAATGGCGGTGCTGGCTCGAAGGGCCGAATGGCCTCCTCCTGCACCTATTGTCTATTGTCTACTGTCTATTGACTGTGCTGCCAAAATACTATCAGCATGTGTCCCGCCCGACCAGAGGCCCAAATACGCCCGACCCGCCCGACCAGAGGTCAAAAACGCATTCCGTTCCATTAGTGACATGGTGTCAGGACAATCACCTTTCCTTCAACATCAGCAAGAGGAAGGAGTTGGTTATTAACTCCCGGAAACATGTTGGAGTACATGGCCCCATCAGTATCAACGGTGTGGAAGTGGTTGAGAGCTTCAAAGTCTTTGGCGTTAATATTACCAGTCGTGGAACAACACATTGATGCAACAACTAAGAAGGTGCACCAAGGCCTCTATTTCCTGAGGAGACTGTGGAGGATCAGCCTGACACGCTGCTTGGAGCTGTTGCCTATGGCCTCCAGCTGCTGCCAGCCCAGTTGGATGGAGGGGAGGGGGGGGGGGGCTGAGATGAGACCCCAACCCACCAGCTCATATCCCATTCAGTCCATCTGGCAGGGCAAGGTAGATTCTAAGTGGGGACTCAGCTGCAAACATCAGCTGGTCGAGCTGCTGCCTCTTGGCCCCAGAGACCCGGGTTCAATCCTGGCCTCGGGTGCTGGCTGTGTGGAGTTTGCACATTTTCCTTGTGACTCTGTCGATTTCCTTTGGATGCTCCGGTTTCCTCCAACATCCCCAAGATCTGTAATTGCCTCTCGTGTGTACAGAATGGATGAGAATGTGGGGTAACATAGAACTCGTGTGAACAAGTAATCCATTGCCTGTTTCCATGCTGTATCTTTCAATTATTTAATATCCTAAATCCCTGCCCTCAGAATATCCTGAAAGCCTTTGACAACTTGTTGAACACTTGTTCTATAGTTTATGGTCAAAGGTTCCCTACTTACTCTTACTTTTATTTTAGTTTTAGTTTAGAGATCCAGGGTGGAAACGGGCCCTTCAGCCCGCCGAGTCCATGCCTACCAGCGATCGCCCGTGCATTAGTTCTATCTGACATACGAGGAACAATTGACGGAAAGCAATTAACCTACAATCCTGTACGTCTTCGGAGTGTGGGAGGAAACCGGAGCACCCGGAGAAAGCCCACGCAGCCACAAGGAGAACGTACAAACTCTGCACTGACAGCACCCGTTGTCAGGATCGAACCCAGGCCTTGGCAACAAGGCAGTAAGGCAGCAACTCTACTGCTGCGCCACCATGTCGCACTATGTACTTTTCCTAAAATGTGTTTCATTTGCCAACATTCAATCTGTTGTGAGTATTTCATTTTCTGGGGAGTTCTGTCAGATCATGACCAAGCTAATTTCCCTTTCAGTAGTCACTCATTGTGGGATCCTTCCATCCACGCCTTCACTCCCAGGGAACACCACAATTATTTTATCTTCATCATGTTAATCATTTCGATTTCTTTACCATCAATATTTTCCCCACAGTTTATATCATGTCCGCCACACTGAAGACATACAATACATGTTCACTTCTCAAACATTTTATTTCCCACTATAATATCTTCAACCTCTGCCTCAGAGAGATGCACATTTAGGTTTAATGCTGATTTCTGTCTGATGTGGGTGTTAGAGTACATATAATTCTTTAAACCTCTCTTGCCTGATAACTCTCACGTTCTCTCTGCCTCCTTTATAAATCTTTTAGTCTTTTATTGTGTGTTTCTAAGGATTACAACTTTTCTTGTCAGATTCGAAATTGCTTCTTTTTGACTAACAGCCCAACATATTTGGCCATGAATAAATTACTTCTTTTACTCAGAAGTTTTATTTCTCAATGAGCTATACAAAATCTCATCAAATGTTGTGAAATATTTCTGAATCTTTGCTTTTGTTATAAAACAGAAAACCTTGCAATCTAATTTCTCAATTTGCTCCTGGCTATTTCTATTCACTCCCATATATTGGTTTTATGAAAGTTCAAGACTTGTGTTTCCAATTGACAAGCATTCCATCACAAGCATTCCATAAAACTCTATCTCAATGTAATCTCTTTTCCCTTCAGGTATCCTTATAATGCAATCATCAATTAACCTTATATAGTTATACAAAATATGGTATAAAATGGCCAGAACTGTACAAAATAAACATAACAACTGAATTAAGATAATGGACAAAGGAATTTCATTCAAACACAACAAGAAGTATTTGGATACTAATATTATAAAATCATATAGACACAAAAAGCTGGAGTAACTCAGCAGGACAGGCAGCATCTCTGAAGAGAAGGAATGGGTGATGTTTCGGGTCAAGACCCTTCTTCAGACCTTACAAAATCACACAATGATTCTCTGTGACAAACAGTAGGATTGTATGAGTTGGTAATAAATTGTTAAAAATAGCAGGAATATAATAGCAAATGGAGGTGACTCAACTCTAACAAAAAATTGTGTGTTGTGGCAATGTCCTGCAACTGATGAAAACATTGTATTGAGCTTTTATGAGAAAAAAAAATGACTGTTGCATCTTGGTGAGAAAGTAGAGCTTTGTGTTAAGTCCTTGAACAAGCAACAGTTCCCGTCAATTCTGAGAAGCTCGTGTGTTGCTGCAAATGAAACTGGAAAGTGAGTCATTGCGAGAAGGGAAGAGAATGTGCTGAAACAAAACCGCCCCAATGAATCAGGGATGAAAGCTTTGCTGTGAGTCATTGAGATGGGCATCAAGACCGGGTGATATCAGCGTAAAGGAAAAGAAAGGAAACAAATCAAATAACACAAAGGATTGATAAAGGGCTACACATATCAAAAGTAACAGGACCAAATATCCAGTTAAATTGGAGGAACATCATCTCATGTTTCGCTTGGGCAGCTTACAACCCAGTGGTATGAGTATTGACTTCTCTAACTTCAAGTAACCCCTGCATTCTCCTCTCTCTACATTCCTCCCACACCCTCGTGGCGCCAGGTTCTCGTTCTCACCTAGCCAACACCTAACAATGGCCTGTTTCCTTTATTAGCGTTACTTTTTTGCATATTTTTAATTTGTTTGTTCTATATCTCTCTGCATCACTGCCTGTATCTCTCATTTCCCTTTCCCCTGAATCTAGTCTGAAGAAGGGTCTCGACCTGAAACATCACCCATTCCTTCACTCCAGAGATGCTGCATGTCCCGCTGAGTTACTCCAGCATTTTGTGTCTACCTTCGGTTTAAACTAGCCCCATCTGCAGTTCCTTCCGACACAGAAAAGATACCAGCTTTATCCCACCTTAGTTAACATTGGTGACACACTAGGACTTAAATTCCCTGAACATTCAATTAATCTGTGCTTTTCTTGATCCTAATGTGTAAACCAAACCACCAGGGCAGATGTAGCCATGTTATATTGATAACATGGTCCCACATAGGAGATTAGTGGGCAAAATTAGGGCACATGGTATTGGGGGTAGGGTACTGACATGGATAGAAAATTGGTTGACAGACAGAAAGCAAAGAGTGGGGATAAATGGGTCCCTTTCGGAATGGCAGGCAGTGACCAGTGGGGTACCGCAAGGTTCGGTGCTGGGACCCCAGCTATTTACGATATACATTAATGACTTAGACGAAGGGATTAAAAGTACCATTAGCAAATTTGCAGATGATACTAAGTTGGGGGGTAGTGTGAATTGTGAGGAAGATGCAATAAGGCTGCAGGGTGACTTGGACAGGTTGTGTGAGTGGGCGGATACATGGCAGATGCAGTTTAATGTAGATAAGTGTGAGGTTATTCACTTTGGAAGTAAGAATAGAAAGGCAGATTATTATCTGAATGGTGTCAAGTTAGGAGGAGGGGGAGTTCAACGAGATCTGGGTGTCCTAGTGCATCAGTCAATGAAAAGAAGCATGCAGGTACAGCAGGCAGTGAAGAAAGCCAATGGAATGTTGGCCTTCGTAACAAGAGGAGTTGAGTATAGGAGCAAAGAGGTCCTTCTACAGTTGTACCGGGCCCTGGTGAGACCGCACCTGGAGTACTGTGTGCAGTTTTGGTCTCCAAATTTGAGGAAGGATATTCTTGCTATGGAGGGCATGCAGCGTAGGTTCACTAGGTTAATTCCCGGAATGGCGGGACTGTCGTATGTTGAAAGGCTGGAGCGATTGGGCTTGTATACACTGGAATTTAGAAGGATGAGGGGGGATCTTATTGAAACATATAAGATAATTAGGGGATTGGACACATTAGAGGCAGATAACATGTTCCCAATGTTGGGGGAGTCCAGAACAAGGGGCCACAGTTTAAGAATAAGGGGTAGGCCATTTAGAACGGAGATGAGGAAGAACTTTTTCAGTCAGAGGGTGGTGAAGGTGTGGAATTCTCTGCCTCAGAAGGCAGTGGAGGCCAGTTCGTTGGATGCTTTCAAGAGAGAGCTGGATAGAGCTCTTAAGGATAGCGGAGTGAGGGGGTATGGGGAGAAGGCAGGAACGGGGGACTGATTGAGAGTGATCAGCCATGATCGCATTGAATGGCGGTGCTGGCTCGAAGGGCTGAATGGCCTACTCCTGCACCTATTGTCTATTGTCTATTGTCTATTGTCTAATGATTCCAGGTTCAAAAGACAACAGTGTCGCTACTCAAAACTGTGTACTCTGATACTGAACGGCCAAAAAGTCACAGGATTCAAAAAGCAAATATACACGAGTTTCGAACAACCTCTTGGACTAAAATGAAGATTCTGCGAAGAATAAGAAACCTCAGCAAAGAAGATGATAAACAGTAGTGTATTTTTTACATTGGTCCAAGAGATACAGAAGTAAACTATGCTTGTGTTTGACCCCTATCCCCTGAACCGTTCCTGCCTATTTATCTGTCCAAATATATTTTAATTTATCTGTCCAAATGTATTTTAATAGGTTAATTCCCGGAATGGCGGGACTGTCATATGTTGAAAGACTGGAGTGACTAGGCTTGCATACACTGGAATTTAGAAGGATGAGAGGGGATCTTATCGAAACATATAAGATTATTAAGGAGTTGGACACATTAGAGGCAGGAAACATGTTCCCAATGTTGGGGGAGTCCAGAACAAGCGGCCACAGTTTAAGAATAAGGGGTAGGCCATTTAGAAAGGAGATGAGGAAAAACTTTTTCAGACAGAGAGTTGTGAATCTGTGGAATTCTCTGCCTCAGAAGGCAGTGGAGGCCAATTCTCTGAATGCATTCAAGAGAGAGCTAGATAGAGCTCTGAAGGATAGCGGAGTCAGGGGGTATGGGGAGAAGGCAGGAACGGGGTACTGATTGAGAATGATCAGCCATGATCACATTGAATGGCGGTGCGTACAGGCTCGAAGGGCCGAATGGCCTACTCCTGCACCTATTGTCTATTGTCTATAAATGGTGCTCTAGTTCCTGCCTCAACTACTTCCTCTGGAAGCTTGGTTCATACACACAACATGTTGTGTAAAAAAGTTGCCCCTCAGGTCCCTATTAAATCCTTCCCCTCTCACCTTAAACCTCTGCCCTCCTCGTCCTTGTTTCCCCGGTTCTGTGATTCCCCTGGGAAACTCTGTGCATTCGCCCCATCTATTTCCTTCATGATTTTATGTACCTCAATAAGATCACACCTCAGCCTCTTGAACTGCAAAGAATAAAGCCCGAGCCTGCCCCAATCTCTCCCTATAGCTCTGGCCCTCTGTCAACGCACTCGGACATTTTCTCTGCACTCCTTCTATCTTGATGGCATCATTCCTTCAGCAGGGTGACCACAACTGAACGCAATACTCCAAGTGCAATCGCACCAAAGCCTTGTACAGTCACAACATAATGATGTTTATAGCTGCCCCCCGCTGTAAGACACCTCCCTTCATGCTCTGCTGTCGAACTAGGGAAGAGCTGCACATAAACACACAGAAATAGGTGGGAGAAATCAACGGCTGATGCAAAGACGGCAAGATCTGAACGGAATCAGAATGTGGTGAACAGGTCAGTGGCCCTTCTTCCTGATTCAATGCAGAATCTGTTTAGAGTTGCTGCCCTACGGCGCCAGAGATGCGGGTTTTATCCTGACTACAGGTGCTTGTCTGTATGGAGTTTGTACGTTCTCCCCGTGACCTGCGTGGGTTTCCTCCGGGTGCTCCGGTTTCCTTGCACATTCCAAAGACTAACAGGTTTGTAGGTTAATTGGCTTCAGAAAAATCGTTAATTGTCCCCAGTGTGTGTAGGATAATGTTGGTGTATGGGGTAATCACTGGTTAGTGTGGTCTCGGTGGGCCGAAAGGCCTGTTTTTACACTCTATATCTAAACTGAACTGAGCTCTGCAAGATCCAGGCCTTTGATTTAGATTTAGAGATACAGCGCAGAAACAGGCCCTTCGGCCCACCAGGTCTGCGCCGCCCAGCGATCCCCACACACTAACACTATCCTACACCCCACTAGGGACAATTTTTACATTTGCCCAGCCAATTAACCGACATACCTGTACGTCTTTGGAGTGTGGGAGGAAACCGAAGATCTCGGAGAAAACCCACGCAGGTCACGGGGAGAACGTACAAACTCCGTACAGACGGCGCCCGTAGTCAGGATCGAACCTGAGTCTCCGGCGCTGCATTCGCTGTAAGGCAGCAACTCTACCGCTGCGCCACCGTGCCGTGCCGTGCCGCCACCGGCCTTGTTGTTGTGTGACCTGGGGAAGAGAGGGGCATGTCACACCCATTATTGATCTCAATGGAATATGTGGAAATTATCCAGCCTTCATCGTAGCTTGAGAGTTTCACTGGTCATGGCTGTCATCTGCCACAATTGAAGGAGGTATTCCTAGTTCTCCCAGCTGCTAATCCTTACAGCATGGACCATGGACTGCTTCAGAATTTTATCTTCACAGCATGCCAACAGTGGTATTTCTTTGTGACTGCGCATACCTTTAGAAAGGAGATGAGGAGGAATTTCATTGGCCAGAGGATGGTGAATCTGTGGAATTCATTGCCATGGAAGGCTGTGGAGGCCGTTATTGGGTATTTTTAAGGTGGAGATTGCCAGATTCTAGATTAATATGGGTGTCAAGGGTAATGGGGAGAAGGCAGGAGAATGGGGTTGAGAGGGAAAGATAGATCAGCCATGATTGAATGGCAGAGAAGACTCGATGGACTGAATGGCCTAATTCTACTGCTTTGACTTACGAATTTATGAGCTCATAGACAGAGGGGAAACTCTTGCACTTTCTGAGTACCGGTGGGGAGTTTGCAGGACCAGGATGTTGCAGGCAACTGTTGGGCGTGACTTTTTCACACAAAGGGTTGTGGATGAGTGGAACAAGCTGCCAGAGGAGGTAGTTGAGGCGGGGACTATCCCAACATTTAAGAAATAGTTAGACGGATACATGGACAGGACAGGTCTGGAGGGATATGGACCAAATGCAGGCAGGTGAGACTAGTGTAGCAGGGACATGTTGTCTGGTATGGGCAAGTTGGGTCGAAGGGCTTGTTTCCACACTGTATCACTCTATAACTCTATGAGAAGGGTTAATAGATAAACAGGAAGACTGGTTCTGGAAATTAGAAGGGAAATCCAATTCTTTTTTTAAATTCACGTTTTAAGAAAAAGACTGACTGTCTTAAAAAAAAGGCCAGACTATCAAACTTTACAGAATATAATGATTTGTGTACTGCTGGGGCCCTGGAAAGGTCACCTGCAAAATATAACTGGCAGAAATTGAACACAATGCTTTATGCTCTTGGAATTTTTATTTGAGTCTTGTTACTTCATTCATGAGCTTAAAAGTCCACCGAGAGGTCAGACTGAAGAATGGTCTTGACCCAAAATGTCACCCATTACGTCTATCCAGAGATGCTACTTGTCCCGCTGAGTTACTCTAGCATTTTGTGTAAACCAGCATCTGCAGTTCCTTCCCCCACAAAAGACATGGTGTACGTGGCTTTGAGCGGCTTCTGCCACATTAATCTGCAAATAATTTAGGTGAAAATGAGACCTATTTTCTGTGCTTTGTAAAGTAACTAAATTGCATTGAATTCATGGATTGTGTTTTTATAATGTTATAATGTTTTCAGTTCTTGGTTGTATTATATCTCTGTGTCATTCCTTTTGCTTCATATCTATCACACCATTTTTTTTAACAACATCAAGAGATGCCTTTTGTCCCCAGTCCTGAACACAATAATGCCAAATGTTCATTCTGTTGACATTATTAAAATGAAAGTGAGTTGAGGCACAGAACAAGCAAATGATACCCTTCACTGGATTCTGCCCTAAATATTGAACATAAAGATTTTGTTCAGTATATACAACACATTTGTATACACTGAATCAATTGATACCTCCCAGAGGATACAGAATTTCCCAACGTTGACTGGGGCTGTTTAGTTTAGTTTAGTTTGGTTTAGAAATACAGCGTTGAAACAGGCCCTTCGGCCAACCGGGTACACACAAACCAGTGATCCCCGTACACTAATGCTATCCTGCACCAGGGACAATTTTGACATTTATACCAGGCCAATTAACCTACAAAGCTGTAGGTCTTTGGAGTGTGGGAGGAAGCCGAAGTTCTCGGAGAAAACCCACGAGGTCATGGGGAGAACGAAACAAACTCCTTGCGGACAGCACGGATCGAACACGGGTCTCTGGCCCTGTAAGGCAGCAACTCTACTGCTGCGCCCCCCAAGTTGCTTGAACTCACAGGAAACCTTGACTTGAAGTCAAGGGCAGAAGACCTTCATCCTTCTGATACCAAAAAAATTTGTCGCAACGTGGAAATCACACACCCAATCGCCTTGTGCGTCTGAACTACTCTCTCAGTTATTGGACCTCCGGGTTGATAAACTGGTTCACTTATTGGAGAATGGCTTTCACCTGCAAATAATGACACCTCCATTGATGCCCCTCCTGCACTTCTGATTAAGCGCCTTTCACCATTTAAATTGGCACTGATATTATATATTGCAATCCATTCTCATTGGAGTCACAGGTGAACACAGTGATAAAGAGAGTTTTTGACCCTCTGGTCGTCACCAGTATGGGCACAAAGTATAGGAGTTCACAGAGTGATGCATCATGGATACGGGCCCTTCGGCCCAACTTGCCCACGCCGACCAACATGCCCCATCTACACTCGTCGCACCAACCTGTTTTTAGCCCATATCCCTCTAAACCTACCCTATCCGCGTACCTGTCAAAATGTGCCTTAATCGTTGTGATAGTACCTGCAAAGGAACCTGCAACGAGTTGGGACATTATGTTGCAGTTGTACAAATCATTGGTGAAGCTGCACGTGGTCACACTGCCAGAGGAGTGGTGCCATTAAGCTGGAAAGAGTGCAGGAAAGATTCACGAGGATTTTGGCAGTATTCGAGGGACTGGGTTATAGGGAAAGGTTGGACAGGCTAGGACTTTATCCCTTTGAATATAGAAGACTGAGTAGAAGATCTTATGGACAGTTAAGAAAATCAAGAGTGTTTAATTATCATAAGGGCCTGTCCCACTTTAGGCTGTCGCCGACAGTTCACGTGCATGATCGTGAGGAGTCTTCCAAGAATCGTAGTGGATCTCAGCGCGTCGCTGAGAAATCATCTGGAGTGAAATTTCTCGGCGACAGCTGGCTTGTCGCCAGGTATCGTTGCTTATTGCGGGCGCTGTCACATGCTGTCCCCAGGTTTGCTAGGTTCTCTTAGATGCATTTAGAAGCACATAATATTTAAATAAATAAAGTCATTTCAAAATACCATAAAATGCTTGTGTTTAACCAATTTATTTACCGTCAGGACATTTGACAGGTTGATTGGAGGTGACAGTTTGACGGTCAGGTAAGCGTGGGAATTTCACTATGTTTATGGCCATCAGCCATTACATTTAAAGTGGGCTCCCAACCCAGATATGCAACCCAGAAACCAGATATGCATCTCCCATACATTTTCAAAGAATGCCCACACACCTTTCACAAAAATCCACTTAACCACTTTTAACATTTTTTTATTTTTTATGCAGCTATTAGTAAACTGGAAGTAAATCCAGTTTATGCCTTGTTACAGTGATGCTTGGTTTTTAAGTAACCCATACAAGATGTTATAGTTCAAAACTCTCAAGTACTTACTGACTTGTCAGTGATTTCAGCGAAAATTAGGACACCGGAGAAGCATTGACAGCGTGGGAATTTCGCGATGTTCCCGAAGACGGTGTAATCTCGACCTGACTCGGCATTGTCGTGGTCATTGTCGTCGGGTAAAAGACAACTTCGGCGATCTGCTACGACTTTGACAGTCGCCGGCAGTCGCCTTAAAATCGCCTAAAGTGGGACAGGCCCTTTATGTATCGGCAATGGGACAATGACATTCTCACTTGCTGCTGCTTCATATGCCCATTAATACAATAACACACAAATATATATACAATTCACAAAATGCTGGAGTAACTCAGCAGGTCAGGCAGCATCTCAGGAGAGAAGGAATGGGTGACGTTTCGGGTCGAGACCCTTCTTCATACTTCTTAAAATTTGTACCAGCATCTGCAGTTATTTTCTTAAAATTTGTACCAGCATCTGCAGTTATTTTCTTACAATATATATACAATAATCAATAATACAATAAATTAATCATCAGGAATACTAGGTAACCAGCCTATAATGGTGCAAAACCCAAGCACGAAATGCAACCAAAACAAAGTCTGTATGGGATCACAAATGCTGAGGGAATATTGTTGTTGGTGTTGTGCAGTGTTCAAGAGCCTGATGATTGTTGGCAAGAAGTTGTTTTTAGAAGCTGGAGGTCATGAATTTTCAGGCTCCCGTACCTGCGTATAAAATCATGGGGAACATAGACAGGACGAATGCACATAGCCTTTTCCCTAGGGTTTTGGGAATCAAAAACTATAGGGAATAGGTTTAACGTGAGAGTAGAAATAATTAATATGAACCTGAGGATACAGTTTTCCACATAGAGAGTGGTACATAAATGAAACGTGCTAACAGAGGAAGTGATTGAGACATGTACAAAAACAACATTTAAAAGATATTTGGGCAGGTACATGGATAGGAAAGGTTTGGAGGGATATGGACCAAACACAAGTAAATAGGATTAGCGTAGTGGGCATCTTGGTCGGCGTGGATAAGATGGGCCTGCTTCTGTGCTGCATGACTCCATGAGTCTACGGTCTTTCTGTCTGTATTTCTGATGACTGGTTAGCACGCAACAAAAGCTTTTCTTTGTACCTCGGTACACGTGACGATAAGCAGAACTAAAATGGCTGCCAGGCAGGCACTTTTAATAACTCGACTGTAAATTTGTTTTAATAAGTGAACAAAAGGAGAAGGTCTTATTGGGTGCAATTCAATCACGTTGATGTCCAGAGTGGGAGATGGGAGATGGTGTAAAATGGATCTGTCACATGCAGCAAAGGCTGCCTGGAGCTGGTATCTGTTAAATATACATTGGCCCCGGAGAATAGACAAGCTGAACCCTGGCACGGTAGCTGTGCACATATTGTGAAGGCACCACTTAATTCACAGTCGCTGGCAGCAGGGGGTGTTTTATATTTCACAGCACACTCCCACTCTTCTGTATTTGCTCTTTCCCCCGGAAATTCTCTCCGGAATATTCCCACTAATATTGCCCAAGGAATTAAATACTCGTGTTTAAAATTGATTTACACCGCAAATCTTCAATAACATGGAACATCTACCACGGCTGTTGGTGTGAAGATAGCATTTTCAATACAAATTATTTATTTGTTTCAGAATTCAAGCACTGGTCTAGTTTTCTGTCAAGGAGCAGTTGCATCAGAAGGTCATAAGGTCATTAGTGATAGGAGCAGAATTAGGCCCATTCGGCCCATCAAGTCTACACCAGCATTCACTCATAGCTGATCTATCTCTCCCTCCTAACCCCATGCTCCTGCCTTCTCCCCACAACCCCTGACACCCGTAATAATCAAGAATCTATCTATCTCGGCCTTAAATATATCCACTGACTTGGCCTCCACAGCCTTCTGTGGCAAAGAATTCCACAGATTCACCACCCTCTGACTAAAGACATTCCTCCTCGTCTCCCTTCTAAAAGGACGCCCTTTAATTCTGAGGCTATGACCTCTCGTCCGAGACATCTTTACATCATTGAAATTTGGGAGGGTGAAGATGAAAACACAACTGGATCCATGGCCTGACCAAGCTTTCCAACATTCATTGTAACACAAGCATAAGTTGAGGATCTCTCTCCCTCCTCCGACATCCAACCTCACAATGCCATCTCCCTGGTCATCCCTGCTGTCTTTCTTCGGCAGGAAAGGGAAGGAAACAATCAAAATAACTTTACAGAGGGTTTATTTTTCTCATAGGTGTGTGTATTTAACCGCAAACACCCATTCTAGAATTACTTCCTTCACAACCATGCTTTCTCCTTAAAGAAAAATAAAGCACTTAGATTTCCAAAGACAGGTCAAGCGAAAAGTAAATGGTCGGGTCCTATGACTTTATTCACCTGACCCCTTAATGAGGTGATGGTGCAAATTGAAAGAAGCTAGAAAGAGATTTGCACAGGGCATAAAGATTTGCATGGACAGTTAATAATAATAATAATAATAATGCATTACATTTATATAGCGCTTTTCTAGAAACCCAAAGACGCTTTACATATTAGATCGAACATAAAGATAAATAAATAAACGAACAGAAAAGGATGAATAAGGTGGAGCGACGGTCAATGATTGAAGGCGGTGTTGAACAAGTGAGACTTCAGTGATGTTTTGAATGTGGTGAGTGAGGAGGACTCTCTGACGGTTTGGGGTAGTGAGTTCCAGAGGGTGGGAGCAGCGACGGAGAAAGCCCTGTCCCCCCAGGATCTGAGTTTGGTCCGGATGGGGGGGGACGGGACGGACAGGAGGTTAGCAGCAGCAGAGCGGAGGGTGCGGGTGGGTGTGTGTCTGTGGAGGAGGTCAGTCAGGTAGGATGGGTCAAGTAGCCCATTACTATGTTGTAAAAGAGCAAAGGTCAAGATTAAAACTCTTACACCCAGGAAGTGTTCAATCTACACAGCCCTCTATACTGCCACATTTCATCGATTTATAGATGGAGGCTATTACTTGGGTCCTTGTGGCAATGGCGTGCGAGGGAGAAATGAGTATTTTATCGCTTGTCCAAGTGTATCAACCCTCAGTTATTCTCACCCCCAAACATCTGTTCTTTGTGAAACCTAAATCCATGGAGTTGAAAACAGCAGCCAATCCTTGGATAGCCATTTAATGCCAATGGTCATTGACAATGTTAGGTGTCGATGGGTTCTTGATGGTCAGCATTGGTGACAATGTGGTCAAAGGGCTTGACACTGTGCTGCATAAAAACAGTTCACCTCTACAATGACTCAGTGGAGGACATTTTCATGAGGCTAATGCCATGTGCATCTAATGCTGGGGATGAGGCAAATGTAAAATGGGAAAGAGAGTAGATAAAAGAAAAATGGGAGATGCTGAACCTGATGGGAAATGAGTTGAATGATGTGGGGAGTGGGTGAATGAACAGGGTGATGGGGGTCGTGGAGAGAGGTATGTGGTGGGGAGGGAGGTAGTTGGAATAAGGAGGGTTGGTGGGGGTTCACTTGAAATTGGAGAATTCATTGTTCGTACGATTGTGTTGTAAGCGACCCAAGTGGAATACGAGGCCCTGTTCATCCACTTTGCATGTGTGGCGCTACTCTGGCAGTGGAGGGATCTAACGACACGTTAGAGGCAGGAAACATGTTCCCAATGTTGGGGGAGTCCAGAACCAGGGGCCACAGTTTAAGAATAAGGGGTCGGCCATTTAGAACAGAGATGAGGAAAAACTTTTTCAGTCAGAGAGTTGTGAATCTGTGGAATTCTCTGCGTCAGAAGGCAGTGGAGGCCAATTCTCTGAATGTATTCAAGAGAGAGCTAGATAGAGCTCTTAAGGATAGCGGAGTCAGGGGGTATGGGGAGAAGGCAGGAACGGGGTACTGATTGAGAATGATCAGCCATGATCACATTGAATGGCGGTGCTGGCTCGAAGGGCCGAATGGCCTCCTCCTGCACCTATTGTCTATTGTCTATTGTCTATTGGCAGAAAGGACGTAATGTGAATGAGAAGGGGAGTTAAAATGATTGGCAATCTGGAGATGCAGCAGGCCTTAGTGGACAGGGTGCAAATGCTTGGTGATATGGTTCTCTAGTCTATACTTGGTCACGCTCATGTAAAGGAGGTCAAATCAGGCGCACTGAATGCAATAGATGAGGTTGGAAGGGATGCATGGACTTCTGCATCACCTGAAAGGGCTGTTGGGATCCCTGAAAGGAGGTGAGAGCAGAGGGGAAGGGATAGGGTTTCTCGTTCCCTCTCGTGTTGTGGATGGAGCCCTCACCCGCGTCTCCTCTCTCTCCCATTGTGCTCTCGTTCCCCTCTCCCCAGATGAAGCAAGCGTAGCGTTTCCTTGGTCCTCAACTTTCAACCCACCATCCCACTTCGTCACATCATTCTCCAATATTTCTACCACCTACAAGGTGATCCCACCACCAGTCATGCCTTCCTGTCCCCGCGCCTTTCTGCTTTCTGCAGAGGTCTCTTTGCTTTGGTTCAGTCGCCCCTTCCCACCCAAACCAGCCCTCCCCAGGTGCTTTCCATGCAACTGCAGGAGATGTAACACTTGCACTTCCTCTCCAACAAAGAGTTTCTAGAATTATGAGAGGCATAGATGGGGTAGACAGTCAGAAGCTATTCCCCTGGATAGAAAAATCAAAGAGAGTTATAGCATCATACAGCATGACCAAGATGCCCCATCTACCCTAGTCTCACCTGTCCGTTTTTGGCCCATAGCCCTCTAAATCATGGGTTTCCAACCTGTGGTAAATTTACCTCAGGGGGTAAATTTCGCCTACCATTATTGTTATTTGAACTAAAAATAATAATGTTAAAAACAGTATTTTAAAATTTCCCCTTTGGCGTTTGCTTTATTATAGGAGAAGTGGAAACTCAAATTACTGAACAAAAAAGGGTGGGGGTAAATTTACTTTCGAAAAGATGCCAGGGGTAAATGGGACGATCCTATCCATGTACCTGTTCAAATGTCTTATAAATGTTGTCATAGCACATTCCTCAACTACCCCCTCTAGGAGCATGTTCCATAGACACACCATGCTCTGTCTGAAAAAGCTGCCCTCAGGTTCCAATTCAATCTTTCCTCTCTCACCTTAAAGCTATATCTGGTTCTTAATCCCTCTACTCTGAGAGACGTAGGTGGGGTAAACACTCAGAAACTTTTTTCCCAGGAACAAAAAATCAAATGGACCACTTCTCTCACCTGCCCATGTCCCTCTAAACCTTTCCTATCCATGTACCTTTCCAGATGTCTCTTAAATGTTGTTACAGTTCCTGCTTCAACCACCTCATCTTGCAGCTCATTCCAGTCACCCACCACCCTCTATGTGAAAAAGTTGCCCCTCAGATTCTTATTAAATCTTTCCCCCTACGACCTCTGGTTCTTGATTCCTCTACGGCGGCACGGTGGCGCAGCGGTAGAGTTGCTGCCTTACAGCGAATGCAGCGCCTGAGACTCGGGTTCGATGCTGACTACGGGCGCCGTCTGTACAGAGTTTGTACGTTCTCCCCATGACCTGCGTGGGTTTTCTCCGAGATCTTCGGTTTCCTCCCACACTCCAAAGACGTACAGGCATGTAGGTTAAATGACTGGGTAAAATGTAAAAAAATGTCCCTAGTGTGTGTAGGATAGGGTTAATGTGCGGGGATCACTGGGCGGTGTGGGCTCGGTGGGCCGATGGGCCTGTTTCAGCGCTGTATCTCTAAATCTAAACAAAAAATCTAAATCTACTCTGGGCAAAAGACTCTCTGCATCGATCGTATTTATTCCCCTCGTGATCTTATACACCTCTATAAGATCACCCCTCATCATCCTGTGCTCCAAGGAATAAAGTGCTAGCCTGCCCAACCTCTCCCAATAATCAGGCCCTTGAGCAACAAGCTGCCAGATGAAACAAGCTGCCAGAGGAGGTAGTTGAGGCTGGGACTATGCCAACGTTTAAGAAACAGTTAGACCGGTACAATGATAGGACAGGTTTGGAGGGATATGGACCAAGCGCAGGCAGGTGGGTCTCGTGTCGCTGGGACATTTTGGCTGGTGTGGGCAAGTTGGGCCAAAGGGTCTGTTTCCACACTGTATCATTCTATGACTCTATAACATACTCAGAAATTTTATCTGCACCCTTTTCAGATTAATGGCATCCTTCCTGTATCAGGGTGTCCAAAACTGAACACAATGCTCCAAATGTGGCCTCACTAATGTCTTGTACAACTGTGGCATAACATATTCAATATCTTGACTGATGCGAGGCAGATGCAGTATAATGTAGATAAATGTGAGGTTATCCACTTTGGCGGCAAAAACAAGGAGGCAGATTATTATCTCAATGGTGTCAGGTTAGGTAAGGGCAGCGAGAGACCTGGGTGTCCTTGTACACCATTCACTGAAAGTTGGCGTGCAGGTACAGCAGGCAGCGAGGAAAGCTAATGGCATGTAGGCCTTCATAACGAGACAATTTCAGTATAGGAGTAAAGAGGTTCTTCTGCAGTTGTATAGGGCCCTGGTGAGACCACATCTGGAGTATTGTGTACAGTTTTGGTCTCCTAATTTGAGGAAGGACATCCTTGTAATTGAGGCAGTGCAGCGTAGGTTCACGAGATTGATCCCTGGGATGGCGGGACTGTCATATGAGGAAAGATTGAAAAGACTAGGCTTGTATTCACTGTAGTTTAGAAGGATGAGAGGGGATCTTATAGAGACATATAAAATTATAAAAGGACTGGACAAGCTAGATGCAGGAAAAATGCTCCCAATGTTGGGGGATTCCAGAACCAGGGGGCACAGTCTTAGAATAGGGAGGCCATTTAAAACTGAGGTGCGAAGAAACTTTTTCACCCAGAGAGTTGTGAATTTGTGGAATTCTCTGCCACAGAGGGCAGTGGAGGCCAAATCACTGGATGAATTTAAGAGAGAGTTGGATAGAGCTCCAGGGGGCTAGTGGAATCAAGGGATATGGGGAGACATTGGGCACAGGTTACTGATTGTGGATGATCAGCCATGATCACAATGAATGGTGGTGCTGGCTCGAAGGGCCGAATGGCCTCCTCCTGCATCTATTTTCTGTTTCTGTTTCTATGTTTCTATGTAGGCCAGTGTGCGGGGAGACTTTTTCACCACCCTACCTAGCTTTGACGCCACTTTCAAGGAACTATGTACCTGCACGCCTAAATCTTCTGCTCTAAAACACTCCCCAGAGCCCTGCCCTGGTTGAACTTACAAAAATGCAATACTTCGCACTTATCTGCATTGAACTCCATTAAGAATTCCCTAGCCCACTTGCCCAACTGATCAAGAACCTACTGTAATTTTTGATAACCAGCTTCTGTTCCATATTCTAAGTTTTAATCACCATACAATGACCCCAGCAGCACTTCCAGATGAGACAGAGGTTCACTTGCATCTAAACTTGTCTATTGCAATGCTCCTGATGTGCTGTTCTCTATATCGATGAGAGGAATCATGGGCCACGACTATTGTACCAAATATTTGGCCCTGTCGGCCAGAGCTGGCTGTGGATACTTGTTGTCGCCCACATTAACACCACGTCCCATTCCCACACTGATCTTTTTGGCCTTGGCCTCCTCCACTGCCCGAGTGAGGCCATGCGCAAACCGAAAGAACAGGTCATCAGGCCATGTGATACGAGCAGAATCAGACCATTCGGCCCATCAAGTCTACTCAGCCATTGCTGATCTATCAAGCCATGATCAAACAGCACCTTGTGCACCACTGAGGTAGCTTACAGCCCAATGATGTGAACATGGAATTCTGCAATTTCACGTTAATCCTCTGAACCCAGTTCTCATTCCTTCTTCCCATGTGCAGTCTTCTTTCCCATGACCCCCATCACCCTGTTTCCTTTCCCTCCTTCCTCTACTCATTTCCCACCCCTCTCTACTCCGAGTTCCCCATTTCACTATTATCCCCCATCTTTTTCCTTCTCTTTGTCCCCTTCCACACACACATCGCTCCCTCCCTCCCTCCCTCCCTCCCTCCCTCCCTCCCTCCCTCCCTCCCTCCCTCCCTCCCTCCCTCCCTCCCTCCCTCCCTCCCTCCCTCCCTCCCTCCCTCCCTCCCTCCCTCCCTCCCTCCCTCCCTCCCTCCCTCCCTCCCTCTGGCTTTACACTTCACTCCTCATCCTCTTCCCTATTGGACATCCTTTTATCTTCATTCCACCTCTGGAGTTGGTCATTATCTCCACCCAATTGCTACCCACCCCTCCTCACCCGTACCCACATATCACCTGCCAAGTTTTACCACACCCCTGTCTCTCTTAGCCAGCTTCCTCGACGACATCAGTCTGTGGAAGGGTCCCAAACAGAGACATCATCTGTCCAATTTCCTCCACATATACTGCTTGACCCATCGGGTTCTTCCAGTACTATATTTTTTTTTGCTGAAGGTTAACTTTAGTCCTCTAATAAAGCTTGTAAACAGGGATATTCATGTTTCCTGCTCTCAGTCTGGACAGAATATTTCCGAAAGTCCACCACTGATAGATGTGTTGCACAAGGGGGAGAGTGCTGTCCATTAACCTTTCACGCCCAATGGGTTCAGGAAATGCTCATCTTTAGGACAGGAATGTTTTCGGCTGCTAGTTTTATTTGTGCACCTGCTACGGTCCCTGAGATGGACTGCCCACAGACGACTGACTTTTAATTTTACCCCATGCAGAGAAGGACATTTCTTGTTGAATTTATTTGAACGTGAAACCAGCAGGTAACAGGAGAGGCATGAAGAACCTTTGAAGTGCTGCTTTCAACTCTCTCTCAGCTGATGTTTTTGCAAATGTTAGGAACAAAGGATGTGGGAGGTGGGAGAATGGAAAGTAGGTGGGCTGGTTTCAGCTACAAACATTCTGCATCGATTACTCTTCATCTACTGTCACCAAAAACAGTCATGAAACCTCTTTTAGTTTAGTTTAGTTTAGTTTAGTTTAGAGATACAGCCTGGAAATAGGCCCTTCGAGTCCGCACCGACCAGCGATCTCCACACATTAATACTACCCTACACACACTAGGGACAATCTGAGAGAGAGCTAGATAGAGCCCTTAAGGATAGCGGAGTCAGGGGGTATGGGGAGAAGGCAGGAACGGGGTACTGATTGAGAATGATCAGCCATGATCACATTGAATGGCTGTGCTGGCTCGAAGGGCCGAATGGCCTCCTCCTGCACCTATTGTCTATAGTCTATTGTCTACATTTATACCAAGCCAATTAATCTACAAATCTGTACGTCTTTGGAGTGTGGGAGGAAACCGAAGATCTCGGAGAAAACCCACGCAGGTCACGTGGAGAAGGTACAAACTCCGTACAGTTAGGATCAAACCCGGGCCTCTGACGCTGTAAGGCAGCAGCTCTACCGCTGCGCCACCTTCTTCCTTCAGAATACACAACTGGTAAAAGAATTAGTCCTTACTTCTGCAAAGTCTTCAATGTTCACTTGCGAGCACTAACTCAAGATATCTGGCTCAGTCACACACAGTGTAGTGCCCAACACAGAAGCCAGTGGGTTTAAGGTGAGGGCTGTGTATTTGGGTGATGCACAGTGTGTGACTGAGGCCAAGCAGATGGTGAAGCAAATGTAGGATATAAATCATCTGTGCCCAGAGGGTTGGGATTTGTCACCCTGTGATTCAAACCTTGGGGATCCTGAGCACACATGCCTAGAAGGTGTATCATAGAAGGTTGCAAATTGAACGGCAGGCTAGGCATGGGAATGAGTCATACCCATATCTGGTAGACTGGAGCGGAGGAACTTTTGCCTTAAGTCAAGTGCAAAGCTTGGATTATTAGCAGCATATTTCTATGCCAAGCATGCTAATAGCTGCAGAGACTCAGAGTGCCATCATAATATGGGTGTCCCTTCATCCTCCAAACATCTGGATTCGGTAAAAGATCATTTTCCGATAGCTGCTCACATGTACGGATTTTTCCTGCAGTTAAGCATGCAGCGAATCTGATGTCAATATTAGTGACATGCGAAAAAACTGTTTTAACATCCCAATGATGGCCTGAATTAAATGTGCCTGCATGATATTGCTGTCTTCATGATTAAACATGCTGGTCTTCATTGGAGAGATCCTAAGGGCTGAATAATTACTGTAGCAAGCTGACCATTTCGCAACGCAAGTTATACAGCCTTTGGCAGCTCTATCATTGGACTTAATCATGAGATGACCAAGGTCATCTGTGCCCTAAACGGATCTCAGAAGGTGGCTCTTGCATGCAATTCTCACATGGTTTAGATTTTTAGATTTAGAGATACAGCGCAGAAACAGGCCCTTCGGCCCACCGGGTCCGCGCCGCCCAGCGATCCATGCACACTAACACTATCCTACGCCCACTAGGGACAATTTTTACATTTGCCCAGCCAATTAACCTACAAACCTGTACGTCTTTGGAGCGTGGGAGGAAACCGAAGATCTCTGAGAAAACCCACGCAGGTCACGGGGAGAACGTACAAACTCCGTACAGACGGCGCCCGTATTCAGGATCGAACCTGAGTCTCCAGCACTGCATTCGCTGTAAGGCAGCAACTCTACCGCTGCGCCACCGTGCAGTGGTAACAGAACCCATGTTTCAAAGGTGATTCTTTGACCAGACATCACTGAGAGATTCCCAGTGGATACAAGCTCAGCTTCTTACATCAGTGGAGTGCTATGGGAACTGTTGGAATAGATGAGACCATAAAGAATCTGACCATTACACAACGGCAAATGGACAAATATTTTCCACAGGCGATCATCATTCGGATTTTCTTCATGGAGCTGCTGCCCTTCATTAGGACACCATTACTTCCCAGAGGCTCTTATTTCCAGAAGAATTGGTTTGGTAACAGCTCCATCCAAGACCCCGCGAGGCATTGCAGGGAATTGCGAACGCAACTCAGACCATCACACAGATCAACTTCCCTTCCATTGACTTCACCTCTTTACACTGGCTGTCTCTGCTCTGCAATTTTTAATGCAAACTCCATATGTACCATCCGACCACTCTCTTCGAGAGGACAATTAGATCACATGGGCGTCAACTGTGGCTTAGTGTAGTTCGTGGTTCGAATCCCACTGCAGCCTGAGCACGTAATACAGTACCGAGGGAAAGTGGGACTATTGGAAACGATGTTTGCCAGTTTGCAACTAAGATGGAGAATCCACTGTCCAATTACATGGAGTGAAGGATGCCATGACACAATGCAAAGAACAAGGTTAGCATCTGGTGTTCAGGTCAGATAATTATCCACCAACGAATTTGGTACAAATTATCATATAAGATCTCAATCTTATTTGTAGGAACTTACATTTACAGCAGAGAATATCTGCATTTAATTCATGAAAAAAGTTCTTTGAAATAATCAAAATTTATGATGTGCAGAAAGAAAGATAAATTTACAAAATATTAATGGGAAACAAACTGCTGACTTCCTTTGCTCATTATGGTATAATGTGTCACTTTATACTGCATCCTCAGCAATGGTGTTAGGAGTATAATCTCATGCTATG